>NC_041388.1:282682804-282821719 GCF_002162155.2 Triticum dicoccoides
TTTAGGGGTTTTGGAGGGTTTAGGGGTTTTATATTGTGTTTGCTAGCTACTACATATAGAGAGAAGTGACCTCTCTTTCTCCGTGCTTGGTCGACGGTAGCTACTATATATAGAGAGAACCTAACGCTAGCTAGTAAGCAAATGAAGGAACCATTAATTACACAACATATTCATGAACATATATAGAGAGAAGTGACCTCTCTTTCTCCGTTCTTAGCCGAGTAACGAGTTTTCGTATATCTATCCGACGCTACTACATATATATAATATAACATCTATTACAATCACTAACATCATCTACCTAAGATCAGTTTGCAATTCCATATGGTATTCTCCGTCTTTAGGTATGGCGTGGTCAAGAAAGAATCCCGCCAATTCCTCTTGAATTGCCCATATGCGATCACGTGGTAGGATTTCATTCCGCATCTGCCAGATCTAATTTAAAGAAAGGTGCCAGATCTAATTAATGGTAATAAAAAATTTGAATATTGTTTACGTACTTTAAATTGTTTTGAAGTTATGCCCTGATCAAGGGTCGAGTTGCGAATGAACTCGCAAATGTAGTATCCACATAAATTAGTCCCGGGTGCCTGCCACAAGCACTTTACGAGAATAGAGTTCAATCAAACTGATAACCAAGCATGATAATGGTACTGATGAAACTACAATCAATGAGAGATGCACGAAACTAGCTAGTAGTACTTACTTTCGGTTGTGTAAATCGCAGCTCCTTCTTCAAACACAGGACCATTCTGGTGAATGATTTCCAAACCCTGCCCGGCAAAGAAAATGATTACTTGATATTAGGAAATGAACGAAAGTTGTCGATATGGTGCGATAATGATTGAACTTACCTCTGGAGCATTTCACTCATGTCTGCCCACTCCTTTTGCTCTTTACATCTCGAGTCTAAGACAGTTACTACTACCTCGTCACGCTTTATGGATAGCAGAATAAAGTGGAACCTGCGCACGCATAACTCATCAATTACACTTAACCTTGAGTAAGTGAAACCGAATATGCACAAGATAGTAACACTCACTAGAAGTTGTAAGGAAAGAGTATTTCCCTTTTGTTTTGATGTCGAAGGAACGCTTTTAGCAAGTTTTCCTCGGTATGTTTGGCTCTCTTTTGTACTGCCCATTCATTTACGGTATTTGGGCTAACGAACCCAATGTCATAGATTTGTCCTCTTTTGCATTCGATAATATTCAATCTGCATAATATATATAGTGAGGATAATTATATATACATGCAATGAACGAGCTGAGCTAGAGACTTAATTACAGAAATAATACTTACAGACAGTAGCAAGTCATGAGTTTTTTGTCGAGGGCTTGTTGATTGGATAACTGAAATAATTCCACAAATTCAATAGGCATCAGGTCAAATCCAATGAATTCTTTCTCATCTTTAATTCCTAGCATCATATTGTCGGTCCCAGACTTCCTACAGGTTTCCAAGTACCAGTCATGCAATCTTCGCATCATCGTTGGTAGATGTGGGAGCTGATCAGGTTTGACAAGAGGCTTCCCGTGCTCGTATCTAAATTCCTCTACTACCTCAGCCATTTCAAACAGTACAACATCACCCATGTAATCACCAAGAGTGGTACCGGGCAGTAGCAGCGGATGATTAGCGATATCGCTAGACACCTTGAGCGGGGAGCATGATTGCTTCTCCTGTTTGCCGAGCTGGGGAATTTTTTTCCCACTTACTCTTGCATCACTGGTAGTACTTCCCGACCGCCGCGCTTCATCATATGTCTTTCTAACACAGCGATCATAGTGTGATTGCGGTGGAAGCGGTGGTGGTCGCTTAAGGGCATCCAGAGTGTTCTTCGCTTTCACCGGATCTATTGTTTCCTTCGGAAGTGGAGGTTTCCGTTCAAAATGGGCCTTCACTTCGGCATCCACGATGTCCTTGGTTTCCTCCTCAGTCCTCTCATATGGTAACTTTGGAGGAGCCTTGAGGCTTGGACCAGCTTTGAATTTCGTCTCGCCTGTTGTACTGCTAGCCGCCGGAGCGGCAGCGGCTCTCGTCCGCCATTGCTGACACATCGGAGGAGGAGGGGAGTCTGCTAACGCGTCAGAGGAGGCAGAGGAGGAAGAGGACTCTGCTGAGGGGCCTCCTCCGCCAGAGACGGCGGCTGAGGCGGCGGAGACATCGCACTACACTCCACTACAAGGGGAAACCCTAGCAGTAGCGCGGGTTTAAGGACTAGCTGTAGCGCGGGCCCCCGCGCTAATGATATGGTGCTACAGCTAACTTTTAGTAGTTGCGTGGATACATTCCCGCGCTACTGCTAAGTCAGTTATCAGTAGCCTGGGTACAGTCCCACGCTATTTGTAAGTACTAGCAGCAGTGGCTCTTACCCCGCGCTACTACTATTCGCCCGTATTTTATTTTATTTCATTTCTTTTATACTTCATTTATACATCGTTCTACAAATTTTGATACAATAGTAATTAAGAGATTATTAATCTATTGTACTGACAAGAAGTGGAAAAGACTTGCATTGTGTTGTTGCCACTAAGGATAAAAAGATGATTACATAGTTGTCCTTTGAACGCAAGGTGAAGACAACATATCATCGACTTCATGTCACTACTCAAGATGGCAATGGGGCCCCGAAACCCACATCCCCGTGGGTTTTTACCCTATTAGGGGACGAGGATGGTCGTCTTTTTAACCCCGCGGGGCTGCTATTGGGTAAAGTATAAAACCCCATATGTTTCACCGGTTCAAACCCATTTCAACAATACCCGAACCCGAAACCCGCCATCCCCGTCAAAATACTATAATAAGCGTATTCGAGGAGTACAATCTTGAGAGTGATGATGATCATGGACAGCCATCTTGCTCATTCTCTTCTTGGCAAGCTCCATTCCTTATGTCACTCTTCAATGAACGTGTTGCTCAGAAATGGCCAACATCTTTGAGGATGAAATATGAGCTAGACCGTTACTTGGAAGATGATCTAGTTCCATTGTCCAAAGATAAATTCAGTGTGTTAGATTGGTGGAAAGTTGGTGGAACACGCCATCCAACTTTGAGGCTACTAGTATGTGATATTTTTGCAACTCCGGTCAACACGGTTGCCCCAGAATCAGCATTTAGCACAAGTGGTAGAGTTCTAGTTCTAAGCGGTAGAAATCAAGTCCTTATGTTTGCTTAAATATGCCAACTTCCCCTTGGGTTCCCCGTGGTTTTAGGGGACAGGAAAAAAGCTAGCCCCGCGCACGGTGACGGGGACGGGCTTCCAATTTTGTCGTAGGGATGGGTTTGGGAAGGCAAAACCCAGTGGGTTCGTCCCCATTGCCATCTTGAGTCACTACTTAGTGCAATACTTAATACTTTGAGATGCATACTGGATAGTGTTCTTGGGGTGGAGTATTATCTATATATGTAGTTGTATGGTGGTCTATGGACACTAGGATGTGATACTCATATGATAATTATTCCATCGATATTCATACTCATAAATATTTCAATTGAATCAACGCTGAATTGTAATTTTCACCACAACATGCTATCTTTTTGGAGAGAAACCACTAGTGAACCTATAGATCCCGGTCCATCTTCTTCCTATAATCTTTCAATCACAATTTACGTTTTCTTTTACTTTTTTGCTGCAATCAAATCTTCCATACACTTGCACTGCTAGGAAAAGGCTTATAGGTGGGCTCAATTTAGTGGCGGGCTTGAGTTGCAACAGCAATTTCTGAAACGTTCTAGTGGCGGGTTGAAAAAAGAGCCCTCCACTACTACTGGGCAGCAGTAGCAGTCATAGTTCCTCACTCACCACTCTTAAATTTGCACAGAATTAGCCATGGGACAGAAAAAACATTGGTAAGTATTTTATCATGCCCGCCAATGCTTCCCAATGTACCTGTGGTGGGTTGTCGCAAGAGCTCACCACTACAATAATTCTCTAACCTGCGCCTGGTGTTGGTACTAAAACCGGTAGACCTTGGGTAGGGGGTCCCGAGCTGTGGATCTTGGATCTATGGGTAATAGGAGAAGAAGGGGACACTATTTACCTAGGTTCAGGCCCTCTCAAAGAGGTAATACCCTACGTCCTTCCTTGATTGTATTGATGGTGATGTATCGAGTACAAGCTTGATCTACATCGAGATCGTAAGTAGTGTTCTAACCCTAAGGCTAGATGGTTGTAATTGTGACTGTGGTCTCTATGGACTAAACCCCTCAATTTATATAGAAACTCGGGGTATCTAGGGTTACACATGGTCGGTTACCAATCTAGGGATTCATATGCCGGTGCCCGATGCAATCCTTGGAGTACATGTCAAGTCCTCGACGAAGTCCACTTGATCACGCCGAAGTGCAAGGCCTCCGGAATCGTTCCTTGTAAGAAAGGCTAGCCATAAGCTCGACCCATGGACTGTGGGCCAACTAGGTTGGTACCTCCTAGTCCAGGACACCATCAGTAGCCCCTGAACTAGTCTTCAATGTTGGGGACGACAATCTTCCTCGGACACATGACTTCGGCTTTGGAGTCTTCGGCTTGGCATGCGAGTTCCCCTCTTTAGATGATTCTTTCTGTGATCCGGGATCTTTCCCTATCAAGATCTCCCGTTGGGTCTGTCCTTCAAGGAATCTTCCTTGTGACCATGGATAACCAAATTTATTGACGTCCGAAGACGTGAGGTAACTTAGCCTCCAAGGCCAGCCGCATAGGTGTGAATAGTTCCTATGGCCTGATAGATTTTTTGAAGTGCCAACACATATAACTAGGTGGGTCAATTATTGTTACTCAACTCCCAGCCTGAGGTAGTTTTCTCATTGGCACATCTCATCAAAGCAGAGATCGTGCGCCGTATTTTAGGGGATATCATTAAGATTTCGTTTTACCCGATGCGTACAATGGCATATTTTGTTGGGTCGTGGCGGTTTTTACGACTTAGTGATACGTCTCCAACGTATTTACTTTTTCTCATGCTTTTCCTCTTGTTTTGGACTCTAATTTTCATGATTTGAATAAAACTAACCCCGGACTGGTGCTGTTTTCAGCAGAACTACCATGGTGTTGTTTTTGTTCAAAAATAAAAGTTCTCGGAATGGAACGAAACTTTGCAAGGTTTTTTATATCAATAATAAGAATTTCTAGAGCCAAGACCCATCAGAGAGGGGGCCCTAGGTGGGCACAACCCACTAGGGTGCACCCCCTCTCCTGGCGCCTAGGTGGGTTGTACCCACCTGGTGGCCCTACTGACGACCCCCCTGATACTATAAAATCACATATTCCCAGAAAAAATCAAGGACAAAGAGTTATAGTGATCCACGAGATGGAGCCGCCACCAAGCCCTGTTCTTCCTCGGGAGAGCAGATCTGGAGTTTGTTTGGGGCTCCGGAGAGGGGGCTCTTCGTTCTTCGGCATCACCAACCCTTCGCCATCGCTAACTCCATGATGCTCCCCACCGGGAGTGAGTAATTCCTTCATAGGCTCGCTGGTCGGTGAGGAGTTGGATGAGATTCATCATATAATCGAGTTAGTTTGTTAGGGCTTGATCCCTAGTATCCACTATGTTCTTAGATTGATGTTGCTATGACTTTGCTATGCTTAATGCTTGTCACTTTGGGCCCGGGTGCCATGATTTCAGATCTGAACCGTTTATGAATTCATCATTATATCCATGTTTTAGATCCGATCTTGCAAGTTATAGACACCTACTACGGTTATGATCCGACAACCCCGGAGTGACAACAACCGAGCCCACTCTCTGTGATGATCGTAGTTTGAGGAGTTCATGTATTCACTATGTGTTAATGCTTTGTTTCGGTTCTCTATTAAAAGGAGGCCTTAATATCCCTTAGTTTCCAATATGGACCGCACTGCCACGGGAGGGTAGGACAAAAGATGTCATGCAAGTTCTTTTAATAAGGCACGCATGATTATTTATGGAATACATGCCTACATTATATCGATGAACTGGAGCTAGTGCCGTATCGCCCTAGGTTATAACTGTCGCATGATGAATATCATCCAACAAGTCACCGATCTAATGCCTACGAATTTATCCTTATTGATCTTGCTATGTTACTATTGCTATCATCACTGTTACACTTTCTACAAACTACTTCTATCACAGTTAATGTTACCGTTGCTGATATCACTATTATCAAAACTATCAAACTACTTTGCTATTGATCACTTTGCGGCAGATAATTAATCTCCAGGTGTGGTTGAATTAACAACTCATCTGCTAATACCTTCAAATATTCTTTGGCTCCCCTTGTGTCCAATCTATAAATTTGGGTTGAATACTCTACCCTCGAAAACTGTTGCAATCCCCTATACTTGTGGGTTATCAAGACCTTTTTCTAGCACCTTTGCCGGGGAGCATAGTTATATTTGTTGAGTCACTTGGGATTATTATCATATTACCACTATGAAGAATTTGATGGATCCAAAGGACGAGGGGAGGTAAGGAACTGCCATCTAGTTCTTCTTTAGATTTACATTCTATTATGAATAAAATTGCAACACCACCACATGCTATCAATTCTAATATGTCGCAAGTTATTGATGATGGTACTTCTACTATGAATGATGATGCTAATACCTTGCTTGATAATGATGATGTGCCACTTGGTGAATTTCTTGATAAACAAATTGCTAGAGTTATACAACATGATGTTGTTGAATCTGATGATGAGCTTGACCTGAATCTCCTGAGACACCTGCTAGAACTAGCCTTCCTAGGTATGAATTTCCTAAGGTACCGGAAGGTTATGTTATGAGTGAAGAAGCAACTAGAGATATTCTTGCTTGTAATGATAGAGATGATCTAGAGAAATTATTACACAAGTATAAAGAAAAATCTCTGAATGCTAGAATGAAATGTGATCCTAAATTTGCTACTTCACCTATATTTTTTGATGACAAGGATTATGAATTCTCTATAGACCCAGAGTTAATTACTTTGGTTGAATCTGATCATTTCCACGGTTATGAAACTGAAACTGTTGTGGCACATCTTACTAAGTTGAACAATATAGCCACCGTTTTTACTCATGATGAGAAAACTCGCTATTACTTTACTCTCAAATTATTTCATTTATCATTAAAGGGTGATGCTAAAGCTTGGTACAATACTCTTGCTCCTGGTTGTGTGCGTAGTCCCTAGGATATGATTTATTACTTCTCTAAAAAATATGTTCCTGCTCATATGAAACAAGCTGCCTTACAGCAAATATTTAACTTTTCTCAAACTAAAGAAGAGAGTCTCCCAAAAGCTTGGGGGAGGCTTTGCCAGCTACTTAATGCTTTGCCTGATCATCCTTTTAAGAAATATGAAATACTTGATATCTTCTATAATGGACTAACCGATGCTTCTAGGGACTTCCTAGATAGTTGTGCAGGTTGTGTTTTTAGGGAACGAACTGTTGGACAAGCTGAAGAATTATTGAATAACATATTGAAAAATTATGATGATTGGACTATTCCTGAACCACCGCCTAAACCCACTCCAAAGAAGAGGGGTATATTATATCTCAGTCCCGAAGATATGCAAGAGGCAAAGAAATCTATGAAGGAAAAAAGTATTAATGCTGAGGATACTAAAAATTTACCTCCTGTTGAAGAAATACATGGGCTTAATACACCACCAATGCCTAAGGTGGTGGAGGTAAATTCTCTTATGAAGTTTAATGATAATGATAATCCTCACAATATGCATCCTAGTCAATGCCTTTATGAGTTTGAAAACTACATTAGAAAACAAGATCACTTCAATGCAAATGTTATGAAACAATTGAAATACAATTCTGATATGATTGCTCACTTGAGTGACTTTTTATTTAGAATATAAAATGATGTTAGAGGTGTTGGAAAACATGCTTCTATGGTTCAAACTCAATTAGAACAAGTTGCCAAATCTCAAAGGGAATTGCTTGATGAAATGAATCATAATATGCATGACTTCACTATTAGAGTTGCAACTAGAGGACGTAAAATTACTCAGGAACCACTTTATCCTGAGGGACACCCTAAAACAATTGAACAAGATTCACAAAGAGATAACACTAGTGCACCTAGTACTTCTAGAAATAAAAAGAAAAAGAAAAATGATAGGACTTTGCACACTTCTATTAAACCTGAAATAGAAAAACCTTCTGATAATGAAAATGAAATTTCTATCTCTGATGCTAAAACTCAATATGGTAATGAACACTCAACTAATGATAATGAAAAATATAATGATGAGGTTCATGAAGACTCTCAACCAACCAATGATAAAGAACCAGATAATGATGTTGAGGTAGAACCACCTGTTGATCTTGATAACCCACAATCTAAAAATAAAAGATATGACAAAAGAGACTTCATTGCTAGAAAAAACGGTAAAGAAAGAGAACCATGGGTTCAAAAACCTATGCCTTTTCCACCCAAGTCAATTAAAAAGAATGATGATGAAGAATTTGAACGCTTTGCTGAAATGCTGAGGCCAGTCTTTTTGCGTACTCGCTTGACTGATATCTTGAAAATGCCTCCATATGCAAAGTATATGAAAGACATCATCACAAATAAGAGAAAAATACCGGAAGCTGAAATCTCCACTATTCTTGCTAATTATACTTTAACGATGGAGTACCTAAAAAACTTGGAGATCCAGGAATTCCAACTATACCTTGCCCTATCAAAAAGAATTATGTGAAAAGTGCTTTGTGTGATTTAGGAGCTGGTGTTAGTGTTATGCCTTTCTCTTTATATAAAAGACTTGACTTGAATAAACTCACACCTACTGAAATATCTTTGCAAATGGCTGACAAATCAACTGCCATACCTATCGGTATCTGTGAGGATGTGCCCGTTGTTGTCGCTAATGTTACTATTTTGACTGACTTTGTTATACTTGAGATGCCCGAGGATGACAACATGTCGATTATCCTTGGTAGAACCTTCTTAAATACTGCAGGGGATGTTATTGATTGCAATAAAAGCAAGGTCACTTTTCATATTAATGGCAATGAGCATACGGTGCACTTTCGGAAGAAACAATTCCAAGAGAATGGTATTAGTGTTATTGAAAAATCTCCGAAAATCACTATTGGAAGTTTTCAAATACCTCTACCTACTGTCAAAAAGAAATATGAAATGCTTATTGTTGGGGAAATGCATATCCACATTGAGGTAACTTAGTGGTTTCTGAAAGTTCTTCGGTTTCATGCTAATCGAAAGTGGTTGTTAATAAGACTTGATCAACCTTATTAATGGATCATTTTTGAACGGTATGAAGTTGATGAATTTAGTAAGCACTACTTTTTATTATCTATTTTTATTAGTTAAATAAAATAAAATGTCATGTTTTGTCTGTTTTCTGAATTTCCCGTGTAATAAAAAAATGACCCAAAAATAAAAGTTCTCAGAATGCCCAGAAAATTTAATACGATTTTTTGTGAATATTTGAGAATTTTTGCTGCAATAAACATCACAGGGAGGTGCACCAGGTGGGCACAACCCACCTGGGCACGCCAACACCCCCAGGCACGCCCTGGTGGGTTGTGGTCCCCATGTGGCCCCCCTCGCTTATCTCTTTATCCCACATCATCACTTACCTCCAGAAAAAATCTCCATTGCTCTCTTTCCCGTGTTCTTGAGCTCAAACCCATGGATTTCGATCTCTTTTCTCGAAGCTCCCTTTCCGAAACTGTTTCAGGGGATTGTTGCTTGGTATGTGACTCCATCATTTGTCCAATTAGTTTTCGTTTTAGTGACTTATACTTTGAATAATTAGCTACTCTTGGTGCTGCTGTGGATGTGCCTGCATGTTGAATTCTTAGTGTTCTAAGTTGTTTGAATGCTTGTTATGGCCTCTATGTATCGGTATTATTAGTTGCTATAAATCTTACAAAGTTTTGTTGAAAAATTTTTGTCACTCCAAAATTTTTATTTTCAGAAATTGTACGCAGACATGAATATCTTCAGGAAGTTTGGCTCTAAGAAGAACTCCAAGGGTGTTATTGGGGAGTCTTCTGACACTGATCTCCACCCTCGGAGGTTGGCGGAGGTATAGCCGTGCGAATGGCCGCACACCCCATTCCTACAAGAGGCTGGAATTCTTGAGGAGTTCACGCAATATATTGCCAACGCCGGCCTCACTGACTTCATTGCAGATGAGTGTGACCAGCACCAAATCGTCACAAACATCTTTGCTCAGAGCTTTACTTTCTTGCCTAGAAATAATCCTCCTGAAGTGAGCTTTGATTTATACGCTGGAAACCATCAGATACCACTTACTGAGTTTTGTGACATATGCTTGATCCCGTCTGATGGGAGCTTGGCTGAGCCTAGACTGGCCGAGTTTGAGGCCATTTATCGCACTTTTACAATGGGTGATGAGAGAGTAGTGTCAGCCATCACTTCCGGTGGCTTACATTTTCCCGCTATTCATTACTTTAAACTTTTTATTGCCAAATGCTTGAAGGTGGGTGCATTTAGTTCACCAGACCTTGCTGTTTTATGTCGTGCATTAGAGGGCGACAACACTTATAGCTTGGGAGCTATTGTGGCTCGTCGCCTCCATCTTAATAAATTCCAGGGCAAAATACATGGTGGGATTTATGCTACTCGTTTGACGGCTCACTTCGATGTTGAGATACGCCCTCATGATTTCCCTCTTACCACAGTTTACCTAGACCGTGCAGCCATGGATCACCACCATTTCACTGATATCGAATCCCCTCACCTCCCTATTCCGTATAATCTGGTTTTTAGTGTGAGGAATCGTGTTGTTATTCCATTTCCTGCTCCTGCTTTGTTTGATTCTGTTGTCAGGGACGGATATAGGATTATGCCTGTAGACATCATCGCCTACCGGAATGCTCAGGCTGCTACTGAGGCAGCACACCAGGCACCTCCGCAGTGGGACCAGTGGATGCCCGGTCCTTAGGATCCCTACTACCCTCCAGGCTAGTGATTCATTACCAAGTTAGGCCAAAAGACTAAGCTCGGGGGAGTACGTGTCTCTCACCGACATTACATTCATGTTCACTTATTCTATTTGTCAGTGTTCACACTTTTTCATTGTATCATCCATGCTTAGATTTATTTTCTTGCTTTCTTATTGTGTGTTTGAAAAACTTTAGAAAAACCAAAAAAATTAATTATAGTTAATTTACTTTCTATGCATGCTTAGTTGTAGTATCAAAAAGAAAACCCAAAAAGATTTCCTTGTTCTTCTTTTGCTTGTTGGGAGCTTTCCGTGTAAATAGTTTTTCTCATTTTTGTTTTTTTCCTTATTTGCTTACTTTATAAAACCAAAAACTCCAAAATATTTCAGTGTGTTTCTATGAATTTCTTTTCTTTTATTTGAGTTGTACCGAGGAGAAGACGACAATGAAAATGTTGAGTGGCTCTGATTTGAATAATTGTTGAACTAATAGAGAGCCAATTTTACCTTGTCTTCTCCTGTTGAATAAAATATTTTGCAGATTCAACTTAGTCCATGGCACTCTTGCACTATTATTATTTTCATATCATTTGGTCATGCAAGTGAAAGGCAATAATGAAGATATTTGATGAACTAGCCGTGGCAAAAAGAAACTGGTATGAACTCGACTTGTCATGTATGTGTAAATATGTTTAACCTAGCATCCATGCTTCAGCCCATTATGATTAAACATGTTTGCAATGAAAATTAGAGATTATAGTTTCTCATGCCATGCATAAGTAGCTGGGAGTTAATAATGATTTATCTTGGATATCAACATAGCGTTAAGATGATTGTGATGTAGTATGATGATATTGTATCCTCCTCTGAATGTTCAAGTGCCTGACTTGGTACATGTTCATGCATGTAGTTGAATCAAAACCAACATAGCCTCTATAATGTTATGTTCATGGTGTTCATATCCTACTCATGATAGTGTCCAATGTTACTTATGCAAAATGCATTGTCATGATCGTTGTTGCTCTCTAGCTGGCCGCTTCTCAATCTAAATTGCTATCCTTCGCCTATACTAAGTGGGGATTCTGCTTGTACATCAAAAACCTTGAACCCAAAGTTATTCCAGATGAGTCCACCATACCTACCTGCGATATTACCCTACCGTCCTAAGTAAATTTGCATGTGCCACCTCTAAAAACTTCTAAAAATTATCCGTTTTGTGTGCCTGGATCGTTCATGGAACGACAGGAGGTGGTCGATATCTTCCGTGCTTGGCGGGTTATTCCCAGGTCAAGTATTTATTCACTCGCCATCACACGAGAAAATGGGCGGTAACAGGGATGCCCGGTCCCAAACTGCAAAATACAAAAAGAGTTCATCTCTTAAATAATCAAACAAAAACTCCCAATGGAGTCAGAACCTTTACTTTTACCGCTTGGGAACCGCCACTAGCGTCCTTAGCATGGAAGATGTTGATAACTGATGGTCGTGAAGTGAATAAGAAGGGTGCATGTCTCAAAATATCATTGATCTTTGTTTTAAAAATGGAGCTCTGACACCTTTGCAAATCACGGCTTCCCTCTGCAAAGGGACTTTCTATTTACTTTTATGTTGTGTCATCACCCTCTAAAAAACAAGCGCCAGAAACTGAGTAGAGCATAGCTGTCATGATTTATGCATTGTGTGTAGCTAATGTTGGGTGCATCATGACTGGATCTTTTCTACCATGAATTACAATGTTTAGTCATTGCTTGAACTTTGGAGGCGCTCTGCATTTATGTTTTGCGGTCTCAGAAAGGGCTAGCGAGATACCATTATTGTCATATTATATCATGGTTGTTTTGACAATGTGTCACCGTTTGAGATATCTTATTATTGCTCGCTAGCTGATTATATCATTGATATGAGTCATTATAATCTTTAAGAGTTATTGTCGACATGGTTAGTTATAATGCTAGCTAAAAACCTGTGTGTTGTTTAAGCTTATTTATGCAAACAAGAGCAAAAGAGTTCGTAAAAGTTTTTCTTTCTCACTTTCAGTTTATCAACTGAATTTCTTGAGGACAAGCAAATGTTTAAACTTGGGGGAGTTGATACATCTCCAACGTATCTACTTTTTCTCACGCTTTTCCTCTTGTTTTGGACTCTAATTTGCATGATTTGAATGAAACTAACCCCGAACTGACGCTTGTTTCAGCAGAACTACCATGGTGTTGTTTTTGTGCAGAAATAAAAGTTCTTGGAATGGAACGAAACTTTGCGAGGATTTTTAATATCAATAATAAGAATTTCTGGAGCCAAGACCCACCAAAGAGGGGCCCCTAGGTGGGCACAACCCACCAGGGCACGACCCCCTCTCCTAGCGCGCCCAGGTGGGTTGTACCCACATGGTGGCCCGCTGACGACACCCCTGATACTACAAAATCACATATTTCCAGAAAAAAATCAAGGAGAAAGAATTATCATGATCCACGAGACGGAGCCGCCGCCAAGCCCTGTTCTTCCTCGGGAGGGCAGATTTGGAGTTCGTTTGGGGCTCCGGAGAGGGGGGGGTCTTCGTTCTTCGTCATCACCAACCCTTCTCCATCACCAATTCCATGATGCTCCCCACCGGGAGTGAGTAATTCCTTCATAGGCTCGCTGGTCGGTGAGGAGTTGGGTGAGATTCATCATGTAATCGAGTTAGTTTTGTTAGGGCATGATCCCTAGTATCCACTATGTTCTTAGATTGATGTTGCTATGAGTTTGCTATGTTTAATGCTTGTCACTTTGGGCCCGGGTGCCATGATTTCAGATCTGAACCGTTTATGAATTCATCATTATATCCATGTTTTAGATCCGATCTTGCAAGTTATAGTCACCTACTATGGTTAAGATCGAACAACCCCAGAGTGACAACAACCGAGCCCACTCTCGATGATGACCGTAGTTTGAGGAGTTCATGTATTCACTATGTGTTAATGCTTTGTTCTGGTTCTCTATTAAAAGGAGGCCTTAATATCCCTTAGTTTCCAATATGGACCTCGCTGCCACGGGAGGGTAGGACAAAAGATATCATGCAAGTTCTTTTAATAAAGCACGCATGACTATTTACGGAATACATGCCTACATTATATCGATGAACTGGAGCTAGTGCCATATCACCCTAGGTTATAACTATCACATGATGAATATCATCCAACAAGTCAGCGATCCAATGCCTACAAATTTATCCTTATTGATCTTGCTGCATTACTATTGCTATCATCACTGTTACACTTGCTACAAACTATTGCTATCATTGTTACTGTTACCATTGCTGATGTCACTATTATGAAAACTATCAAACTACTTTGCTGTAGATAATTAATCTCCAGGTGTGGTTGAATTGACAACTCAGCTGCTAATACCTTCAAATAATATTTGGCTCCCCTTGTGTCGAATATATAAATTTGGGTTAAGTATTACCCTCGAAAAATGTTGCGATCCCCCATACTTCTGGGTTATCATGCAGCAGGGGGACACTTGGCCTTTTACAGGCCTATAAGAGGAAAGGGCAACAGTAGCAATCATCCTACGCTCCCATTCCATCACCCTTGCACGTGGAATCCTGAGCTTCGACGCCCAGATCCATTCTCAAATTCACCCATTTCCTCTAGCGCTCACATCTTCGACTTTCAGCAATGGCTACACCAACTTGAAGGGCCACTTGGTAGGCTCCCTCATCATGGAGGGCGTGATTCAGGAGCTCCAGAATGCCGGATACATCCGCATCAACGTCGCTTACTGGTCTCCAGAGCCAAACCGGCGGGTCCCTACTCCCAAGCCAGGGAGAGGGCTATCTTTTTTCCCCACCTCATATGAGGTTTGGGATTTCCCATGCACCCCTTTGTATGTCGGATCCTCTTCTACTATGGGTTAGATTTCCACCATCTAGCCATGAATTTGATCCTTCACCTGGCAGCATGAATCACTATTTGCGAGGCCTTCCTCCGCATTAAGCGGCACTTTGGCCTATGGCTGAAAACATTTGGCATCAAGCCGAAGAGCAGCAGCGATGATCTAGCAGAGTGCGGAGGAGCAATGATTAGCAAGATCCATACACTTACTTGGTTCGAAGGCACCTTCGTGGAGACAATTAAGGAATGACAGCAAGAGTGGTTCTACATTACTGAACCACTCATCGGCGGCCATGCCGAGGTCATAGCCTTCTCAGCGGCGCCTCCGAGGAGGCTCATCTCTTGAAAGAAGAAGGGCCTAGATTGGGGGCAAACCAGAAGAGTGAGGAGTTCATGTATTCACTATGTGATGACAACCCCGGAGTGACAACAACCGGGACCACTCTCTGTAATGACCATAGTTTGAGGAGTTCATGTATTCACTATGTGTTAATGCTTTGGTCTGGTACTTTATTAAAAGGAGGCCTTAATATCCCTTAGTTTCCAATAGGACCCCGCTGCCATGGGAGGGTAGGACAAAAGATGTCATGCAAGTTCTTTTCCATAAGCACATATGACTATATTCAGAATACATGCCTACATTATATTGATGAACTGGAGCTAGTTCTGTGTCACCCTAGGTTATGACTCTTACATCATGAACCGCATCCAGCATAATTCTGTATCACCGATCCATTGCATACGAGCTTCCATATATTGTTCTCCGCTTATTTACTTTTCCGTTGCTATTGTTATCATCACTATAAAACACCAAAAATATTACTTTTGCTATCGTTACCTTTTATCACCCTTACCATTATTATGATATTAATTTTCTACTAAACACTTTGCTGTAGATATTAAGTTTCCAGGTGTGGTTGAATTGACAACTCAGGTACTAATTGCTACCTCTTGAGCTTGCGTTGGATTTCCCCGAAGAAGAAAGGATGATGCAGCAGAGTAGCGTAAGTATTTCCCTCAATTTTTGAGAACCAAGGTATCAATCCAGTAGGAGGCCATGCTCAAGTCCCTCGTACCTACAAAAAATGATAGCTACTCGCTACCAACGCGATTAGGGGTTGTCAATCCCTTCACGGTCACTTACGAGAGTGAGATCTGATAGATATTATATTTTTTGGTATTTTTGGTATAGAGATGCAAAGTAAAAAGTAAAAGGCAAAGCAAAAAGCAAAGCAAGATTAAAGTGATGGAGATTGATATGATGAGAATAGACCCCGGGGCCATAGGTTTCACTAGTGGCTTCTCTCAAGAGCATAAGTATTCTACGGTGGGTGAACAAATTACTGTTGAGCAATTGACAGAATTGAGCATAGTTATGAGAATATCTAGGCATGATCATGTATATAGGCATCACGTCTGTGACAAGTAGACCGAAACGATTCTGCATCTACTACTACTACTACTCCACTCATCGACTGCTATCCAGCATGCATCTAGAGTATTAAGTTAAAAACAGAATAACGCTTTAAGCAAGATGACATGATGTAGAGAGATAAATTCATGCAATATGAAATAAACCCCTTATTATTATCCTCGATGGCAACGATACAATACGTGCCTTGCTACCCCTTCTGTCACTGGGAAAGGGCACCGCAAGATCGAACCCAAAGCTAAGCACTTCTCCCATGGCAAGAACTACCAATCTAGTTGGCCAAACCAAACGGATAATTCGAAGAGACTTGCAAAGATAACCAATCATACATAAAAGAATTCAGAGAAGATTCAAATATTATTCATAGATAGACTTGATCATAAACCCGCAATTCATCGGTCTCAACAAACACACCGCAAAAAGAAGAAGATTACATCAAATAGATCTCCACGAGAGAGGGGGAGAACTTTGTATTGAGATCCAAAAAGAGAGAAGAAGCAATCTAGCTAATAACTATGGACCCAAAGGTCTGAGGTAAACTACTCACACTTCATCGGAGAGGCTATGATGATGTATAAGCCCTCCGTGATGATGGCCCTCTCCGACAAAGCTCCGGAACAGGCCCCAAGATGGGATCTCGTGGATACAGAAAGTTGCGGTGGTGGAATTAGGTTTTTGGCTCCGTCTCTGTTCGTTTGGGGGTACGTAGGTATATATAGGAGGAAGAAGTATGTCGGTGGAGCTTCGGTGGGCCCACGAGGGTGGGGGCGCGCCTGGGGGTATAGGGCGCGCACCCCTACCTCGTGCCCACCTCGAAGCTTCCTTGGCGTAGGGTCCAAGTCTCCTGGGTCATATTCGGGAAGAAAATAACGTTCCAGAAAGGTTTATTCTGTTTGGACTCCGTTTGATATTCCGTTTCTTCGAAACACTGAAATAGGCAAAAAACAACAATTCTGGGCTGGGCCTCTGGTTAATAGGTTAGTCCCAAAAATAATATAAAAGTGGAAAATAAAGCCCAATATAGTCCAAAACAGTAGATAATATAGCATGGAGCAATCAAAAATTATAGATATGTTGGAGACGTATCAGGCATCCCCAAGCTTAATTCCTGCTCGTCCTCGAGTAGGTAAATGATAAAAAGAGAATTTTTTATGCGGAGTGCTACTTGGCATAATTTTAATGCAAATCTTCTTAATTGTGATATGAATATTCAGATTCGAAAGATTCAAGACAAAAGTTTATATTGACATAGAAATAATAATATACTTCAAGTATACTAACAAAGCAATTATGTCTTCTCAAAATAACATGGCCACAGAAAGTTATCCCTACAAAATCATATAGTCTGGCTATGCTCTATCTTCACCATACAAAGTATTTAAATCATGCACAACCCCGATGACAAGCCAAGCAATTGTTTCATACTCTAACTTTTTCAAAACTTTTTCAATCTTCACGCAATACATGAGCGTGAGCCATGGATATAGCACTATATGTGGAATAGAATGGTGGTTGTGGAGAAGACAAAAAGAGGGGAAGATAGTCTCACATCATCTAGGCGTATCAACAGGCTATGGAGATGCCCATCAATAGATATCAATGTGAGTGAGTAGGGATTGCCATGCAACGGATGCACTAGAGCTATAAGTATATGAAAGCTCATCAAAAGAAACTAAGTGGGTGTGCATCCAACTTGCTTGCTCACGAAGACCTAGGGCATTTTGAGGAAGCCCATCATTGGAATATACAAGCCAAGTTCTATAATGCAAAATTCCCACTAGTATATGAAAGTGACATAACGGGAGACTCTCTATCATGAAGATCATGGTGCTACTTTGAAGCACAAGTGTGGTAGAAGGATAGTAACATCGTCCCTTCTCTCTTTTTCTCTCATTTTTTATTTGGGCCTTTTCTCTTTTTTTATGGCCTCTTTTTTATCTCTTTTTTTATTTTTCGTCCGGAGTCTCATCCCAACTTATGGGGGAATCATAGTCTCCATCATTCTTTCCTCACTTGGGACAATGCTCTAAAAATGATGATCATCACACTTTTATTTTTCTTACAACTCAACAACTCGATACTTAGAACAAAATATGACTCTATATGAATGCCTCCGGCGGTGTACCGGGATATGCAATGAATCAAGAGTGACATGTATGACAAAATTATGAACGGTGGCTTTGCCACAAATACGATGTCAACTACATGATCATGCTAGCAATATGACAGTGATGGAGCGTGCCGTAATAAACGGAATGGTGGAAAGTTGCATGGCAATATATCTCGGAATGGCTATGGAAATGCCATGATAGGTAGGTATGGTGGCTGTTTTGAGGAAGGTATATGGTAGGTGTATGATACCGGCGAAAAGTGCGCGGTATTAGAGAGGCTAGCAATGGTGGAAGGATGGGAAAAAGTGCATATAATCCATGGAATCAACATTAGTCATAAAGAACCCATATACTTATTGCAAAAATCTAGAAGTTATCAAAGCAAAGTATTACGCGCATGCTCCTAGGGGGATAGATTGGTAGGAAAAGACCATCGCTCATCCCCGTCCGCCACTCATAAGGAAGACAATCAATAAATAAATCATGCTCCGACTTCATCACATAACGGTTCACCATACGTGCATGCTACGGGAATCACAAACTTTAACACAAGTATTCTTTAAATTCACAAGTACTCAACTAGCATGACTCTAATATTATCACCTCCATATCTCAAAACAATTATCATGCTTCAATCTTTTCTTAGTATTCAATGCACTCAAAAGAAAGTTTCACAAATCTTGAATACCAAGCTTGTTATTATTAAGAAAATTACCATGCTATTAAGAGACTCTCAAAATAATTTAAGTGAAGCATGAGAGATCAATAGTTTCTTTAAAACAAATCCACCACCGTGCTCTTAAAAGATCTAACTGAAGCACATAGAGCAAAATTATAATGCTCAAAAGATATAAGTGAAGCACATAGAGCAAAACTACATAGCTCAAAAGATATAAGTGAAGCACATAGAGCAAAATTATAACGCTCAAAAGGTATAAGTGAAGCACATAGAGCAAAACTACATAGCTCAAAAGATATAAGTGAAGCACATAGAGTATTCTATCAAATTTTAATTCATGTATGGCTCTCTCAAAAGGTGTGTACAGAAAGGATGATTGTGGCACACTAAAACACAAAGACACAAATAATACAAGACGCTCCAAGCAAAACACATATCATGTTGGTGAATAAAAATATAGCTCCAAGTAAATTACCGATGGAAGTGGACGAAAGAGGGGATGCCTTCCGGGGCATCCCCAAGCTTTGACTTTTTGGTATCCTTGGATTATCTTGGGGATGCCATGGGAATCCCCAAGCTTAGACTCTTGCCACTCCTTGTTCCATAATCCATCAAAAGAATTCATCCAAAACTTGAAAACTTCACAACACAAAACTCAATAGAAATCTCGTGAGCTCCGTTAGAGAAAGAAAACAAAAGACCACTTCAAGGTACTGTAATGAACTCATTATTTATTTATATTGGTGTTAAACTTACTGTATTCCAACTTCTCTATGGATTATAAACTATTTTACTAGCCATAGATTCATCAAAATAAGCAAACAACACACGAAAAACAGAATCTGTCAAAAACAGAACAGTCTGTAGTAATCTGTATCTAGCGCAAGATCTGGAACCCCAAAAATTCTAAAATAAATTTCTGGACGTGCGGAATTTAATATTAATCATCTTCAAAAGGAAGTACCTAAATATCACTCTCCAAATAAAAATGATGGCAGTTCTCGTGAGCACTAAAGTTTCTGTTTTTACAGCAAGTTCAACAAGACTTTCCCCAAGTCTTCCCAACGATTCTACTTGGCACAAACACTAATTAAACACACAAAAAACAACAAAAACAGATGCTAAATAAATTATTTATTACTAAACAGGAGCAAAAAGCAAGGAAAAAATAAAATTGGGTTGCCTCCCAACAAGCGCTATCCTTTAACGCCCCTAGCTAGGAATAAAAGCGAGGATAGATCTAGGTATTGCCATCTTTGGTAGGCAATCCATAAGTGGCTCTCATGACAGTTTCATATGGAAATTTTATTTTCTTTCTTGGAAAGTGTTCCATGCCCTTTTTTAATGGAAATTGAAATCTAATATTCCCTTCCTTCATATCAATAATCGCACCAACCGTTCTAAGGAAAGGTCTACCAAGAATAATAGGGCAAGAAGGACTGCAATCTATATCAAGAACAATGAAATCTACGGGCACATAATTCCTATTTGCAAAAATAAGAACATCATTAATCCTTCCCATAGGTTTCTTAATAGTAGAATCCGCAAGATGCAAGTTTAGAGAGCAATCATCAAAATCGCGGAAATCTAGCAAATCACACAAAGTTTTGGGGATAGTGGAGACACTAGCACCCAAATCACACAAAGCATAAAACTCATGATATTTAATTTTAATTTTAATAGTTGGTTCCCACTCATCATAGAGTTTTCTAAGGATAAAAACTTTCAACTCAAGTTTTTCTTCATAAGATTGCATCAAGGCATCAACAATATGTTCGGTGAAGGCTTTCTTTTGACTATAATCATGTGGAGAATTTAGCATGGATTGCAACAAGGAAATACAATCAATTAAAGAGCAACTTTCGTAATTAAATTCCTTGAAATATAATATAGTGGGTTTAGCAACATCTAGATTTTTATTTCTTTCAATCCCACTTTCATCAATTTCATCATAAAGATCTAAATACTCCGAATTTTTAGAACGCTTCTAGGTAAAGGAAGATCATATTCAGTTTCATCAAGATTCATATTGCAAAACAAAGATTTAATAGGAGACACATCAATAACTTTTAGATCTTCATCTTGATTTTCATAAGAATTGGAAGAACACGCTTTAATAAAGTCATCTTTGGAAGCACGCATCCTAGCGGTTCTTTCCTTGCACTCATCAAGGGAAATTCTCATGGCTTTGAGAGACTCATTGATATAATGCTTAAGAGGAATAGATCTAAGCTTTAAAGAATCAACCACAAGAGAAATTCTATCAACTTTCCTAGCCAAATCATCAACTTTAAGCAATTTCTCTTCAAGCAAAGCATTAAAATTCTTTTGTGAATTCATAAACTCTTTAACACTATTCTCAAATTCAGAGGGAATCTTATTATAATTTCCATAAGAGTTGTTGTAGGAATTCCCAAAATTATTAGAAGGATTACTAGGATATGGCCTAGGATTAAAATTCCCTCTATAAGAGTTGTTACCAAAATTATTCCTACCAACAAAAATCACATCCATAGATTCATTGTTATTCTCAATCAAAGTAGATAAAGGCATATCATTAGGATCAGAAGAAACACTCTTAGTAGCAAATAATTTCATAAGTTCATCCATCTTTCCACTCAACACATTGATTTCTTCTATCGCATGCACTTTTTTATTAGAAGATCTTGCAGTATGCCATTGAGAATAATTAACCATAATATTATCTAGGAGTTTAGTAGCATCTCCTAAAGTGATTTCCATAAAAGTGTCTCCCGCGGCCGAATCTAAAAGATTTCTAGAAGCAAAATTCAATCCGGCATAAAAAATTTGTATAATCATCCACAAATTCAAACCATGAGTAGGGTAATTACGTATCATTAATTTCATGCTCTCCCAAGCTTGTGCAACATGTTCATGATCAAGATGCTTAAAGTTCATAATATCGTTTCTAAGAGAGATGATTTTAGCGGGAGGGAAATACTTAGAGATAAAAGCATCTTTGCACTTGTTCCAAGAATCAATACTATTTTTAGGCAAAGACAAAAACCAAGCTTTAACACAATCTCTAAGCGAAAAAGGAAATAGCTTCAATTTAACGACATCATTATCGACATCTTTTTTGTTTCGCATATCACATAAATCAATGAAGCTATTCAGATGAGTAGCGACATCTTCACTAGGAAGGCCAGCGAATTGATCTTTCATAACAAGATTCAACAAAGCAGTATTGATTTCACAAGATTCAGTATTGGCAAGAGGAGCAATCGGAGTGCTAAGGAAATCATTATTATTGGTATTGGTGAAGTCACACAATTTGGTAGTATCTTGAGTCATCGCGACAAACAAGCAATCCAACACACGAGCAAACAAAAAGGCAAGCGAGAAAAAGGCAAACGAAAAAGAGAGGCGGAGAAGGAGATTGGGAACTTCAAAGTATCTGTGGGTCACCATATGATACACATCAATAGACCCTAATGTCACCTAGATACTCCAATGTCACCACAAGTATCTGTGGGTCAATTATATGATATGCATCAAACAACTTAATATTCATAATATTCAATCCAACACAAGGAACTTCAAAGAGTGCCCTAAGATTTCTACCGGAGAAACACGAATGAAAACGTGCATCAACCCCTATGCATAGATTACCCCAATGTCACCTCGGGAATCCGCGAGTTGAGTGCCAAAACATGCATCAAGGGAATCAATAGAACACCCCATTGCCACCACAGGTTTACCATGCAAGACATACATCAAGTGTTCTCAAATACATAATAGTATTCAATCCGATAATAGTGAAACCTCGAAGATAAAACTCAATTCATCACAAGAAGGTAGAGGGGGAGAAACACAATATGATCCAACTATAATAACAAAGCTCGTGGTGCATCAAGATCGTGCCAAATCAAGAACACAAGAGAGAGAGAGAGAGAGAGAGAGAGATAGAGAGAGAGAGAGAGAGAGTAATCAAACACATAGCTACCCTTAGCCCCAAGGGTGAACTACTCCCTCCTCGTCATGGAGACCACTGGGATGATGAACATGGCCTCCAGTGATGGTTTCCCCCTCCGGCACGGTGCCGGAATGGGCTCCCGATTGTTTTTTCATGGCTACAGAGGCTTGCGGCGGAACTCCCAATCTAGGTTTCTTTCTCAAGGTTTCTCTATTTATAGGAATTTTTGGCATTGGTTTCACGTCAGGGGGGTCAAGGCAGCGACAAGACAGGGGGGGGGGCATGCCCTCCACCCTTGCCACTTCCTCGTGAAGCTTCTGGTTCAACTCCGATGCTCCGTGGGCTTCTTCTGGTCCATAAAAAATCACTGTAAATTTTAAGCTTGCTTGGACTCCATTTGATATTCCTTTCGTGTATAACTCAAAAACAAGGAAAAAACAGAAAATGGCACTGGGCTCTGGGTTAATAAGTTAGTCCAAAAAATAATATAAAATAGCATATTAATGCATATAAAACATCCAAGTTAGATAATATAGTAGCATGGAATAATCAAAAATTATAGATACGCTGGAGACGTATCAAGCATCCCAAGCTTAATTTTTGCTCGTCGTCGAGTAGGTTAATTATAAAACCAGAATTTTTGATGTGGAATGCTACCTATCATATTTATCCATGTAATCTTATTTATTGTGGCAAGAATATACAGATCCATAAGATTCGAAACAAAAGTTTAATATTGACATAAAAACAATAATACTTCAAGCATACTAATAAAGCAATCATGTCTTCTCAAAATAACATGGCCAAAGAAAGTTATCCCTACAAAATCATATAGTCGAGCTATGCTCCATCTTCATCACACAAAGTACTAAATCATGCACAACCCCGGTATTAGTCAAGAAATTGTTTCATACTTAAGTATTCTCAAACTTTTTCAACTTTCACACAATACATGAGTATGAGTTATGGATATAGCACTATAGTTGGAATAGAATATGGTGGTTGTGGAGAAGACAAAAAGAAGGAGATTGTCTCACATCAACTAGGCGTATCAATGGGCTATGGAGATTCCCATCAATAGATATCAATGTGAGTGAGCAGGGATTACCATGCAATGGATGCACTATAGAGCTAGAAGTGTATGAAAGCTCAAAAAGAAACTAAGTGGGTGTGCATCCAACTCGCTTTCTCACGAAGACCTAGGGAAATTTGAGGAAGCCCATCATTGGAATATACAAGCCAAGTTCTATAATGAAAAATTCCCACTTGTATATGAAAGTGAAACCATAGGAAACTCTCTATCATGAAGATCATGGTACTACTTTGAAGCACAAGTGTGGTAAAAGGATAGTAACATTTTCCCTTCTCTCTTTTTATCTAAATATTTTTTATTTGGGCTCTTTGGCCTTTTTTTCTTTTTTTCGTTTTTTTTTATTTTCCATCTGGAGTCTCATCCCGACTTGTGGGGGAATCATAGTCTCCATCATCCTTTGCTCACATGGGACAATGCTCTAATAATGATGATCATCACACTTCTATTTACTTTATAGCTCAAAAATTACAACTCGATACTAGAACAAATATATGACTCTATATGAATGCCTCCGGCGGTGTACCGGGATGTGCAATGATCAAGAGTGACATGTATAAGAAATAGAATGGTAGCTTTGCCACAAATACGATGTCAACTACATGATCATGCAAAACAATATGACAATGATGAAGCGTGTCATAATAAACGAAACGATGGAAGTTGCACAGCAATATATGTCGGGATGGTTATGGAAATGCCATAATAGGTAGGTATGGTGGCTATTTTGAGGACGGGTATATGGTGGGTGTAATGCATCGACGAAAATTGTGCGGTACTAGAGAGGCTAGCAATGGTGGAGGGTGAGAGTGTGTATAATCCATGAACTCAACATTAGTCATAAAGAACTCACATACTTATTGCAAAAATTTATTAGCTATCGAAACAAAGTACTTCACGCACGCTCCTAGGGGATAGGTTGGTAGGAGTTAACCATCACGCGCTCCCGACCTCCACATAAAGGATGACAATCAATAAATAAATCATGCTCTGACTTCATCACATAACGGTTCACCATACGTGCATGCTACGGGAATCACAAACTTTAACACAAGTATTTCTACTAATCCACAATTACTCACTAGCATGACTCTAATATCACCATTTTTATATCTCAAAACAATCATAAGGAATCAAACTTCTCATAGTATTCAATGCTCTTTATATGATAGTTTTTACTATATCCTTGTTGCAACTAACAAACTACTCCAAAAAATTATAGGTGAAGATCAATGAGTAGTTGAATAATTATGTAGCTATGTGAAGAATCTCTCTCATAAATAAAATTTCAGATCTTAAGTACTTTATCCAAGCAGCAAGCAAAACAAAATAAAATTACATTCCAAGGATAGCACATATCATGTGAAGAAGCAAAAACTTAGGTTCAACCAAAACTGACCAATCATTGTTGAAGAAGAAAGGGGGGATGCCAACCGGAGCATCCCCAAGCATAGATGTTTGAGACTTCCTGAAATATTAACTAGGGACGCCTTGGGCATCCCCAAGCTTGAGCTCTTGTGTCTCCTTAATTCCTCTCATATCATAGTTTCCCATAATCTTAAAAAGTTCATGCACACAAAACTCAACAAGAACTCGTGAGATAAGTTAGTATAAATCCATGCAAAACCTTATCATTCTCTACTGTAGAATATCACTAAAATTATAATTTGATATTGCATATTAAATGCCTATGCATATTTAATACTCCTATCCTCAAATAGAATCATTAAACAAGCAAACATATGCAAACAATGCAAACATAACAGCAATCTGTCTACACAGAACAGTCTGCAAAGAGTGCAAGAGGAACCATGCTTCCCTACTCCAAAAATTCTGAAAACTTACCACACTGTACAATTTTTTTACTCATTGTGTAAAAATTTCAAGATTTTATCATGTTTTGACTATTCACAACTATTCATACAATGATAGAAAACTTTTTATTTTCAAGACAACAACATATAGACTTGCAAAATAAGCATGGTAAAGGCAATACTTGACCTTTTTATTGAACTAAAAGATCAAAAAATTACTCTAAATAACAATATGTAAATCCTAATAAAATAAAATGATGCTGCAAGCAAAACTCATATCATGTGGTGAACATAAAATAGCCTCAAGTAATTTTACCGATGGATCGAAGACAAAAGAGGCGATGCCATCTGGGGCACCCCCAAGCTTAGTTGCTTGGGTATTCCTTGAATGTTACCTTGGGGTGCTTGGGAATCCCCAAGCTTAGGCTCTTGCCACTCGTTATTCTGTAGTCCATCGAAACTTCACCCAAAACTTGAAAACTTCACAACACAAAACTCAACAGAAAACTCGTAAGCTCCGTTAGTATAATAAAGCAAATCACCACTTAGGTACTGTTGTGAACACGTTATTTATTTACATTGGTGTAATATCTACTGTATTCCAACTTCTCCAAGGTTCATACTGATACGTCTCCAATGTATCTGTAAGTTTTTATTGTCCCATGTTGTTATATTATCAATCTTGGATGTTTTATAATCATTTTATAGCCATTTTATATCTTTTTTGGTACTAACCTATTGACATAGTGCCAAGTGCCAGTTCCTATTTTTTCCGTGTTTTTTACATCGCAAAAATCAATAACAAATCGAGTCAAAATGCCATGAAACTTTACGGAGATTTTTTATGGACCAGAAGGAACAAGTTGAGCCCTGGTTGCACCTGGGGAGAGTCTCGAGGAGGGGACATGTAACACCCCGGATATGATTTACCCAATATGTACTCCAACTCTTTCCGTTTCCGGCCTTAAGTTATTTTATTTTCTCGGGTTCGGGTCTTTGTCTCCATGTGTTGTTATCGTTGTCATGCATCGCATATCATGTCATCATGTGCATTGCATTTTCATACGTGTTCATCTCATGCATTCGAGCATTTTCCCCGTTGTCCGTTTTGCATTCCGGCGCTTCGTTCTCCTCCGGTGGTCATTTCTACCTTTCTTTCATGTGTGGGGATTAACCATTTCCGGTTTGGACCCAGACTTGCCAAGCGGCCTTGGTTTACTACCGGTAGACCGCCTGTCAAGTTTTGTACCATTTGGACTTCGTTTAATACTCCAACGGTTAACCCAGGGACCGAAAAGGCCTCGTGTGTGTTGCAGCCCAACACCTCTCCAATTTGTCCCAAAACCCACCAAAACCTTCTCCATCATCTAGAGCGTTCGATCACGACCGCGTGGACTAAAACCGCACCTCATTTGGACTCTCCTAGCTCCCTCTATGCCTATATATAGACCCCTCATTCCAAATCTCGAATCCCCTCCTCGAAACCCTAAAAAAAACACCTCGCGCCGGCCGGACAACGTCCGCCGCCGCCTCTGGCCAACCGGGGCGCGCCACTTGGCCCATCGCTGCCTTCCTCCGCCGCTGGCCCGGGAGGCCCGAGCCGGGCCCCCGAGGCCCATCGCGGCCACCGCCGCCATCTTCGCCCCGCCTCCCTCTTCGCCCGGCCCCGCCACCATCTCCGCCGACGCCGGTGACCGGAGCCGCGCCGGCCGCCTCGCACCTCGCCGGCCGGAGCAAGCTCCGCCACGGCTGCTTCCTCCCGCCGGTGCCGACCACCGCCGCCACGACGCCGCCCGGAGTACGCCGCGCCACCGCGCCTCGCCGTCCTCCCCATCCGGCTCCCTCTCCTTCCTCCTCACCGCCACAGCAAGTCCGGCCACCACAACTCCATTTTCGCCGGCGACCTCGAGCTGCTACAGTGCATCTACAGTGCCAGATCTGAGATCTAAACTCGCGGTTGACTTTTTATCCCCGAAACCCTAATAATTTGCTATGTTCATCGTGCCGTAACTCCTCATCCGTAGCTCCGTTTTGGGCATATAGCATATCAAAATGTTGGTCTCAGAGAGTACATCATTTCATCTCATTGCATCATTTTCATTTGAGTTCATCTTGATGCCCTACATGCTGTTAGAAGAAGGCTATTTGAGATAATTGTCAGATCTGCTGCTCCAATTAGATATTTGTCATTTTTTCCATGAATATTGTGTGCATGATATGCCAATGAGATCTACATATGTTTTGTTACATGTTTTTCCATCTATCTAGGGGTGCAACCCATGTATTTTTGTGATGTGTGTGGTGACTAGCACAAGCTTGCAAAGTGAGGCATTCGTTAATGCTGATTTCAGGGACTTAGCATTTCCACCAAGTCCTTGACCTGTTTATCTCATATGGCCATATGTTCATGTTGTTTCCTAGTGATCCGTGCCTCTTTTGAGGTTGATCAGTAAGGATGTTTTGTTAATCTTGTAGTGCTCTCTCCATCCATTTCTTTGTTTGCAATTATGGAGCACCCTAGGTTGAGTCAATCGAGCTCTACTTTTGCTATTTCGTGAATCTGGGCAGATTGTCTACTTGTTAGCGATTTTGCCGAGGATGTTGTAGTTGATCCGTGCATGCTATGTTATTGTTCTTGCCATGTCTAGCTTGCATTTTGTGTATTCTTGATGGGTGTATGCTTAGCTTGTCATGGCTTGCTCTGTAGTGAGTGCATCGAGCTCGTAAACATGCCTACTTGATATCTGTTTTCAGCATGCTCCAGTTTTCACCAAGTCTGAGAACTGATTATGTTTTTGCCATGTTCACATGCTTGCAAATGTATTTTCTGATCCCTTTTGGCTCAAGGTCACTAAGGGACTTTTGTTAAGCTCTTTGAGTAGCTCCATGCCATGCTTTACTTTGCCATGTTCCAGGTCTTGTATCATGTAGTTTTGTTGCTCCAAAGAATGCTATCTGATCTGAAATTCCAGACAAGTGTTAATTTCACTAAGTCTGAAATCTGTTTGCCAAATGCATTTTTGCCATGCTTGTTTGAACCTGTTAATGGATGAATTGGCCGTAGCTCAGTGCTAGACTTTTGTTAAGCATCTTTAGTGGATCCCTGCCATGTATTTTGATGCCATGTTTGAGTGTTGTAGCATGTTCATCTTGTTGCATTTAGATGGCTACTTGCTGTAAATCGCAGACCGGTGTCATTTGAATCGCTTGCCATTTCCAAACCGTAACTCCGAATCCGGTGATCTTTATATCGTTTTCAAGCGATTTCATCTCATCTTTCCAGTGGCACACTTGGTTTTCCAAGTTGATGCCAGGTTCAGGCTTTCCTTGTCAATTCTTGCATATGCATCACATATCGCATCCCGCATAGCATACCATGTTTGCATCATATTGTTTGATCTTTGCACGTGGTTGATTGTGTCCTTGTTGCTTGTTTGTCTTGTTTGGGTAGAGCCGGGAGACGAGTTCGCTAACGAGGAGCCCGTTGAGTTTTCTTTCGAGGATCCAGTCAACTCTGACAACTTTGCAGGCAAGATGATCATACCCTCGAAATCACTACTATCTTTGCTAGATGCTCGCTCTTTTGCTATGCCATGCTACGATGCCTACCACTTGCTTTCAAGCCTCCCAAATTGCCATGTAAAACCTCTAACCCACCATGTCCTAGCAAACTGTTGATTGGCTATGTTACCACTTTGCTCAGCCCCTCTTATAGCGTTGCTAGTTCAGGTGAAGATTGGAGACCGTTCCTTATTGGAACCTTATTTTACTTGTTGGGATATCATTATATTACCATGTTATCTTAATGCATCTATATACTTGGTAAAGGGTGGAAGGCTCGGCCTCTCACCTAGTGTTTTGTTCCACTCTTGCCGCCCTAGTTTCCGTCATATCGGTGTTATGTTCCCGGATTTTGCGTTCCTTACGCGGTTGGGTTATAATGGGAACCCCTTGATAGTTCGCCTTGAATAAAGCTTTTCCAGCAATGCCCAATGTTGGTTTTACCATTTGCCACCTAGCCTCTTTTCCCTTGGGTTTCCGGAGCCCGAGGGTCATCTTATTTTAAACCCCCCTCGGCTAGTGCTCCTCTGAGTGTTGGTCCGACAGAGCTGCCTGCGGGGCCACCTCGGGGTAACTTGAGGGTTGGTTTTACTCGTAGCTAGTCTCATCTGAGTGTGCCCTGAGAACGAGATATGTGCAGCTCCTATCGGGATTTGTCGGCACATTCGGGCGGTGTTGCTGGATTTGTTTTAACCTGTCAAAGTGTCTTGAAGAACCGAGGTACCGAGTCTGATCGGAATGTCTTGGGAGGAGGTCTATTCCTTCGTTGACCGTGAGAGCTTGTCATGGGCTAAGTTGGGACTCCCCTGCAGGGATTTGAACTTTCGAAAGCCGTGCCCGCGGTTATGGGCAGATGGGAATTTGTTAATGTCCGGTTGTGGATGACTTGAACCTTAACTTAATTAAAACAAATCAACAGTGTGAGTTACCGTGATGGCCTCTTCTTGGCGGAGTCCGAGAAGTGGACACAGTGTTGGAGTAATGCTTGCCGCAGGATTTCTCTCTAGTTACTCGACCATGCTTTGCCTTCCCTTCTCGCTCTCTTTTGCGAACAGGATAGCCACCATATATGCTAGTCGCTTGCTGCAGCTCCATATATTTACCTTGTCTTACCTATTAAGCTTAAATAGTCTTGATCACGAGGGTGCGAGATTGTTGAGTCCCTGTGGCTCACATATTACTATTAAACCAGATGCAGGGCCTGATGATTCCGCTCCTGATGGCGCTCTTGAGCTCAAGTGGGAGTTCGACGAGGACTCTCAACGATACTAGGTTTGTTTTCCTGATGATCAGTAGTGGTGCCCAGTTGGGGTGATCGGGACCGTGTCGCATGTTGGGTTGTCTTTTATTTTGGCGCCGTAGTCGGGCCATGAGTGTTTGCATGTTGTAATGCTATTTATGTACTTGATTGATGTGGCGAGTGTAAGCCAACTATGTTTTCTCCCCTTTTATTATCTATATATTACATGGGATGTTGTGAAGATTGCCTAACTTGCGACATTGCTTTCAATGCGGTTATGCCTCTAAGTCGTGCCTCGACACGTGGGAGATATAGCCGCATCGAGGGCGTTACAGGACAACCCACCAGGGTGCGCTAGGAGGCCCAGGCGCGCCCTGGTGGGTTGTGCCCACCTCGGATGCCCCCCGGACCTCCCCTTTGCTCTATAAATACCCAAATATTCCCAAAACCCTAGGGGAGTCTACGAAATATTCATCCAGTCGCCACAGAGTCCAGAACCACCAGATCCAATCTAGACACCATCTCGGATGGGGTTACCCACCTCCATTGGTGCCTCTCCGATGATGCGTGAGTAGTTCTTTGTAGACCCTTCAGGTCCATAGTTAGTAGCTAGATGGCTTCATCTCTCTCTCTCTCTCTCTTGATTCTCAATACAATGTTCCCTTGGAGATCCATACGATGTAACTCTTTTGGCGATGTGTTTGTTGGGATCTGATGAACTTTGAGTTTATGATTAGTCATATCTTTTTATATCCATGAAGGTTATTTGAGTTTCTTTGATCTTTTATATGCATGATCTCTTATAGCCACATATTTCTTCTCCGATATTTGGGTTTTGTTTGGCCAACTTGATCTATTTATATTGCAATGGGAAGAGGTGCCCGGTAGTGGGTTCGACCTTACGGTGCTTGATCCCAATGACAGAAAGGGAACCGACACGTATGTATCGTTGCTACTAAGGATAAAAAGATGGGATCTATATCTACGCAATAGATACATGGATCTTGCCTACATCATGTCATCGTTCTTATTGCATTACTCCCTTTTTTCGTGAACTTAATACACTAGATGCATGCTGGATAGCGGTCGATGTGTGGAGTAATAGTAGTAGATGCAGGCAGGAGTCGGTCTACTAATCTTGGACATGATGCCTATGTAATGATCATTGCCTGGATATCGTCATAATTATTTGAGGTTCTCTCAATTGCCCAACAGTAATTTGTTTACCCGCCGTTTGCTATCTTTCTTGAGGGAAGCCACTAGTGAAACCTACGGCCCCAGGGTCTTCTTCCTCATATATTTGCTTGCGATCTACTTTTCCTTTGCATTTTTATTCATACCTATTAAACCAAAAATACAAAAATACTTTGCTGCACTTTATTTTATTTGTGATCTATTATTTCAATCTACTACAATTTTCTGGCATCGTTACCCGAAAGGGATTGATAACCCCTTCAACGTCGGATTGCGAGGTGTTGTTATTTGTGTGCAGGTCCGGGTCTCCCAGTTCCTTCCGTTGTCCGTTCTGAGCCCAGACAAACTTGCACGCGCCCGCGGCATGTTCGAAATAGTATTTTATAAGTGGCCGGAAAATGTTCTCGGAATGGGATGAAAGTCGGCATGCGGTGTTGTTTTATTGTCAGTAGACCGCTTGTCAAGTTTCATCGCATTCGGAGTCCGTTTGATGCCCCAATGATTAAATATAGCGGCAATATAGCCGGTCTAACGTCGGACATTTTTGGTCTCCGGAAACAGTCGCCGGGCCTCCCTCTCTTCTCTTCTCTCAGCTCGAGACCGTCTACACAGCCCACTACCTACCGCCAGATCCAACCTAAGCTCTCTCGTCATCCCGCGGTCCTCCTCACGCGCGCGTCCGATAGCTGTCCCGAACCCGACCCGGACTGTCGCCACCGTTGGGTTCGGATCATCCCCAAACATCTACAAAATATCTCCGTTTTCTTATTTGGGCGCCCTAGCCTATTTATCCGGGACCGTCCGATTTTGATCGGGTGATCCAAATTTCCCTCTTTTCTCTATTTATAGTCCAACCTCATACCTAATCTAGACTAACCCTAAAACCTAGGAGGTTTGTCCCATCCCTTCACCGCTGCCACTTGTCCTCAGAATCCTCCCAGATCTCATCGTCCAACCACGCACAGCCAAGGCTCCAACTTCTCGATCCCCGTCCAGCCTCCACCAATCCATCCAACTGCTTCGGCCCGAGAGCCTCGCTCGACCCCGCGCGCCACCACCGGCCGGTGACCTCGCCGGAGTTCTACCAGAACCACCAGGCCAGCTCCTCGCGACCCACTTTTTCCATTCCCTCGTCCCTGCAAATCTCTCTTCCTAATCCCTCATCTCTCTGTACCTGAACAAGAGACCAGCGCCATGGAAGCCTCCCGATGGACCCCGGCCTCCTCTTCGCCTCGTCGGTGCACGCCATAAGGTCGCCGTCTCGTTTTTCTCCTCCTCCTTTCCCTTTATTTTTCTCTCTCGTGCTCTCTGTCTAATCCTTCTCCCTCTCCATGCGTTTTCCTTCTTTGTTAGGATCTGCCTGAAGCGATGGCCGGCCTGAGCCGCCCTTCTCCCTTCGCCTTGCACGCTCGCCGGAGCTCGTGCACTGCTCTGCGTCGCGCCGCCGTGCCTGCTGGCCCTGTCATGCTACTCGGCTTCTCCCATTCGCCCGTTGACCGAGAGCACGATCATCTCGAGCAAGTCCCCTGCCTCCTCGTCAGTCATGTCGCCGGTGACCAAGGCCACCAGGACCCCCCCCCCCTCAACGGTGCAACATCGCCGGCCACTTCTCCAAGCAGAGCCGCCGGATCCAGCCGTCGCCTGCGTCCTCCTCGTCCTCCATCACCTGGAGCCGCCAGAACCACGTCAAGTCCGTCGCCGCGCCCCTGTTTTCCTGCCCGGAGCCCCGCGTCCCCGCCTCTGTCTGACCATCCACATCGCCGGCTCACTCAGCACATGAGCCCTGCCGCGCCTGAGTCCATTACCTGCTCGCCGCCGTTCTGCTTCACGCCGTGCCGCCATGCCCGATGCGCCTCGTCGAGCTACTCTGCTTCGCCCGCTCGTACCCGTTGACCGCGTTGGGGCTACGAGCGACCGCTAGTGGGCTTCCTAGATCCAGCCGGCCCAGTGCCTCCCTTGCCAGCCCCTCTCCTCATCGACTGGGCTTGGCCCATGGTGAGAACACCCCTGGCGCCCCACCCCTTTTTTCCTGTTGTTGGGCCAGCAGATCTGGCCCAGTATCTATTTTTTGAGGCTCTGCGAATTTAGCTATTATCCCAGGTTTTGCAGTTTTACAGAAAACCCCTTGCACAACATGCATATAATAACTCACAAACGGTGCATCATTTTAAAAACAAACTTTTATATGAAAGATGCTTAGAATTTTGTGTAGTTTCATAATATGTCATTTCCATCCATGTTCAAAATGTTTAAAATGTTGTTTGTTTAAATTTGCTTAAATAACTTGCTAAAATGCTTTAATTCCTAACTAAATAACCGTAGCTCCAAACCTAACAAACTTTATATGTAAATGGGGTAGAAAAATGCATAGTTTAACTTGGTGGCATCACTTTGCATGTTTAACAACTCTAAAATATGGTTTAGGACAGAACAGTACCAAATCCTTAAATTGCACATGGGGATTTTTCCGGACTTGTTGTTTGTTGTTCCAGCCTCATTTAAACTTTACTAGACAGGTAGTTTTACTTTGCTTCACCCTCTTGCCATGTTTAACAACATTTAATATTGTTGGGTACATAAACGAGATCGAAGTAAATAACTTGAATGTGGTGTTTCTTCAATATGCAACGGGGTTGCATGTTGAGCTCCACTTAATTTGTAGGATTGTTTGTGCATTTTGCCATGCCATGCTTCATTTAACCGGACATGCATCATACTTGACTATGCATCATGCCATGTTTGTGTGATGGTTGTTTACTATGTTGTTTGCTTTCTTTCTGGTGTACTTCTTCACGGTAATCCGGTAACGTCGTGTTGTGAGGATTCGTTTGACTACGTCCGTTTGTCTTCTTCATGGACTCGTTCTTCTTCCTTGCGGGATCTCAGGCAAGATGACCATACCGTCGAAATCACTTCTATCTTTGCTTGCTAGTTGCTCTCTCTAATGCTATGCCTATGCTGCGATACCAACCACTTGCTATATCATGCCTCCCACATTGATAAGCCAAGCCTCTAACCCTCCTTGTCCTAGCAAACCATTGTTTGGCTATGTTACCGCTTTGCTCAGCCCCTCTTATAGCGTTGTTAGTTGCATGTGAAGATTGGAGCTTGTTCCATGTTTGGAACATGGATATTTGTTGGGATATCACAATATCTCTTATTTAATTAATGCACCTATATACTAGGTAAAGAGTGGAAGGCTCGGCCTTATGCCTGGTGTTTTGTTCCACTCTTGCCGCCCTAGTTTCCGTCATATCGGTGTTATGTTTCCGGATTTTGTGTTCCTTACACGGTTGGGTTATAATGGGAACCCCTTGACAGTTCGCCTTGAATAAAACTCCTCCAGCAAGGCCCAACATTGGTTTTACCATTTTCCACCTAGCCTTTTCTTTCCCTTCGGTCGACCAACCCAAGGGTCATCTTTAGTTTAACCCCCCTGGGGCCAGTGCTTCTCTAAGCGTTGGTCCAAATTGAGCGATGTCCGGAGCTACCAGGGGCAACTCTGGGCTAGCCTACCCGACGTTTGGCTCATCCGGTGTGCCCTGAGAACGAGATATGTGTAGCTCCTATCGGGATTTGTCGGCACATCTAGGTGGCTTTGCTGGTCTTGTTTTACCATTGTCGAAATGTCTTGTAACCGGGATGCCGAGTCTGATCGGATTGTCTTGGGAGAAGGAATATCCTTCATTGACCGTGAGAGCTTGTGATGGGCTAAGTTGGGACATCCCTGCAGGGATATGAACTTTTGAAAGTCGTGCCCACGGTTATGGGCAGATGGGAATTTGTCAATGTCCGGTTGTAGAAAGGTACTCGTCGCTTCGGTATCAAAGGGAAGCTTGCCCCTAGATACGTGGGACCTTTCAAGATTGTCAGCAAGAGAGGCGATCTCGCCTATCAACTCGAGCTTCCTTCAAACTTTGCAAATGTTCATGATATGTTCCATGTCTCTCAGCTTCGAAAGTGCTTCAAGACTCCTGACCGCACCATCAACTTTGAGGACATTGAGCTCCAAGAAGATCTCTCCTATCGTGAGCACCCCATCGCTATTATTGAAGAGACTGAACATAAGACTCGCAACAAGTCAATCAAATTCCTCAAAGTCAAGTGGTCACACCATTCCGACCGTGAAGCTACCTGGGAACGCGAGGATCACCTCCGTTCTCAGTACCCGGCGTTCTTTCACTCCTAGATCTCGGGAGGAGATCCTTTCATAGTGGTGGAGTGTTGTAACACCCCGGATATGATTTACCCAATATGTACTCCAACTCTTGCCGTTTCCGGCCTTAAGTTATGTTATTTTCTCGAGTTCGGGTCTTTGTCTCCGTGTGTTGTTATCGTTGTCATGCATCTCATATCATGTCATCATGTGCATTGCATTTGCATGCGTGTTCATCTCATGCATTCGAGCATTTTCCCCGTTGTCCGTTTTGCATTCCGGCGCTTCGTTCTCCTCCGGTGGTCATTTCTACCTTTCTTTCGTCTATGGGGATTAAACATTTCTGGGTTGGACCGAGACTTGCCAAGCGGCCTTGGTTTACTACCGGTAGACCGCCTGTCAACTTTCGTACCATTTGGATTTCGTTTAATACTCCAACGGTTAACCCAGGAACCGAAAAGGCCTCGTGTGTGTTGCAGCCCAACACCTCTCCAATTTGGCCCAAAACCCACCAAAACCTTCTCCATCATCTAGAGCGTTCGATCACGACCGCGTGGCCGAAAACTGCACCTCATTTGGACTCTCCTAGCTCCGTCTATGCCTATATATAGGTCCTCATTCCAAATCTCGAATCCCCTCCTCGAAACCCTACAAAAACACCTCGCGTCGGCCGGACAACGTCCGCCGCCGCCTCCGGCCAACCGGGGCGCGCCACATGGCCCATCGCCGCCTTCCTCCGCCGCCGGCCCGGGAGGCCCGAGCCGGGCCCCCGAGGCCCATCGCGGCCACCGCCGCCATCTTCGCCCCGCCTCCCTCTTCGCCCGGCCCCGCCACCATCTCCGTCGACGCTGGTGACCGGAGCCGCACCGGCCGCCTCGCACCTCGCCTGCCGGAGCAAGCTCCGCCGCGGCTGCTTCCTCCCGCCGGTGCCGACCACCGCCGCCACGACGCCGCCCGGAGTACGCCGCGCCACCGCGCCTCGCCGTCCTCCCCATCCGGCTCCCTCTCCTTCCTCCTCACCGCCACAGCAAGTCCGGCCACCACAACTCCATTTTTGCCGGCGACCTCGAGCTGCTACAATGCATGTACAGTGCCAGATCTGAGATCTAAAACTCGCGGTTCACTTTTTATCCCTGAAACCCTAATAATTTGCTATGTTCATCGTGCCGTAACTCCTCACCCGTAGCTCCGTTTTGGGCATATAGCATATCAAAATGTTGGTCTCAGAGAGTACATCATTTCATCTCATTGATTCATTTTCATTTGAGTTCATCTTGATGCCCTACATGCTGTTAGAAGAAGGCTATTTGAGATAATTGTCAGATCTGCTGCTCCAATTAGATATTTGTCATTTTTTCCATGAATATTGTGTGCATGATATGCCCATGAGATCTACATGTGTTTTGTTACATGTTTTGCCATCTATCTAGGGGTGAAACCCATGTATTTTTGTGATGTGTGTGGTGACTAACACAAGCTTGCAAAGTGAGGCATTCGTTAATGCTGATTTCAGGGACTTAGCATTTCCACCAAGTCCTTGACCTGTTTATCTCATATGGCCATATGTTCATGTTGTTTCCTAGTGATCCGTGCCTCTTTTGAGGTTGATCAGTAAGGATGTTTTGGTAATCTTGTAGTGCTCTATCCATACATTTCTTTGTTTGCAATTATGGAGCACCCTAGCTTGAGTCAATCGAGCTCTACTTTTGCTATTTCGTGAATCTGAGCAGATTGTCTACTTGTTAGCGATTTTGCCGAGGATGTTGTAGTTGATCCGTGCATGCTATGTTATTGTTCTTGCCATGTCTAGCTTGCATTTTGTGTATTCTTGATGGGTGTATGCTTAGCTTGTCATGGCTTGCTCTGTAGTGAGTGCATCGAGCTCGTAAACATGCCTACTTGATATCTGTTTTCAGCATGCTCCAGTTTTCACTAAGTCTGAGAATTGATTATGTTTTTGCCATGTTCACATGCTTGCAAATGTATTTTCTGATCCCTTTTGGCTCAAGGTCACTAAGGGACTTTTGTTAAGCTCTTTGAGTAGCTCCATGCCATGCTTTACTTTGCCATGTTCCAGGTCTTGTATCATGTAGTTTTGTTGCTCCAAAGAGTGCTATCTGATCTGAAATTCCAGACAAGTGTTAATTTCACTAAGTCTGAAATCTGTTTGCCAAATGCATTTTTGCCATGCTTGTTTGAACCTGTTAATGGATGAATTGGCTGTAGCTCAGTGCTAGACTTTTGTTAAGCATCTTTAGTGGATCCCTGCCATGTATTTTGATGCCATGTTTGAGTGTTGTAGCATGTTCATCTTGTTGCATTTAGATGGCTACTTGCTGTAAATCGCAGACCGGTGTCATTTGAATCGCTTGCCATTTCCAAACCGTAACTCCGAATCCGGTGATCTTTATATCGTTTTCAAGCGATTTCATCTCATCTTTCCAGTGGCACACTTGGTTTTCCAAGTTGATGCCAGGTTCAGGCTTTCCTTGTCAATTCTTGCATATGCATCACATATCGCATCCCGCATAGCATACCATGTTTGCATCATATTGTTTGATCTTTGCACGTGGTTGATTGTGTCCTTGTTGCTTGTTTGTCTTGTTTGGGTAGAGCCGGGAGACGAGTTCGCTAACGAGGAGCCCATTGAGTTTTCTTTCGAGGATCCAGTCAACTCTGACAACTTTGCAGGCAAGATGATCATACCCTCGAAATCACTACTATCTTTGCTAGATGCTCGCTCTTTTGCTATGCCATGCTACGATGCCTACCACTTGCTTTCAAGCCTCCCAAATTGCCATGTAAAACCTCTAACCCACCATGTCCTAGCAAACTGTTGATTGGCTATGTTACCACTTTGCTCAGCCCCTCTTATAGCGTTGCTAGTTCAGGTGAAGATTGGAGACCGTTCCTTATTGGAACCTTATTTTACTTGTTGGGATATCATTATATTACCATGTTATCTTAATGCATCTATATACTTGGTAAAGGGTGGAAGGCTCGGCCTCTCACCTAGTGTTTTGTTCCACTCTTGCCGCCCTAGTTTCCGTCATATCGGTGTTATGTTCCCGGATTTTGCGTTCCTTACGCGGTTGGGTTATAATGGGAACCCCTTGATAGTTCGCCTTGAATAAAGCTTTTACAGCAATGCCCAACCTTGGTTTTACCATTTGCCACCTAGCCTCTTTTCCCTTGGGTTTCCGGAGCCCGAGGGTCATCTTATTTTAAACCCCCCTGGGCCAGTGCTCCTCTGAGTGTTGGTCCGACAGAGCCGCCTGCGGGGCCACCTCGGGGTAACTTGAGGGTTGGTTTTACTCGTAGCTAGTCTCATCTGAGTGTGCCCTGAGAACGAGATATATGCAGCTCCTATCGGGATTTGTCGGCACATTCGGGCGGTGTTGCTGGATTTGTTTTAACCTGTCAAAGTGTCTTGAAGAACCGAGGTACCGAGTCTGATCGGAACGTATTGGGAGGAGGTCTATTCCTTCGTTGACCGTGAGAGCTTGTCATGGGCTAAGTTGGGACTCCCCTACAGGGATTTGAACTATCGAAAGCCGTGCCCGCGGTTACGGGCAGATGGGAATTTGTTAATGTCCGGTTGTACATGACTTGAACCTTAACTTAATTAAAACAAATCAACAGTGTGAGTTACCGTGATGGCCTCTTCTTGGCGGAGTCCGGGAAGTGGGCACGGTGTCGGAGTAATGCTTGCCGCAGGATTTCTCTCTAGTTACTCGACCGCGCTTTGCCTTCTCTTCTCGCTCTCTTTTGCGAACAGGATAGCCACCATATATGCTAGTCGCTTGCTGCAGCTCCATATATTTACCTTGTCTTACCTATTAAGCTTAAATAGTCTTGATCACGAGGGTGCGAGATTGTTGAGTCCCTGTGGCTCACAGATTACTATTAAACCAGATGCAGGGCCTGATGATTCCGCTCCTGATGGCCCTCTTGAGCTCAAGTGGGAGTTCGACGAGGACTCTCAACGATACTATGTTTGTTTTCCTGATGATCAGTAGTGGTGCCCAGTTGGGGTGATCGGGACCGTGTCGCATGTTGGGTTGTCTTTTATTTTGGCGCCATAGTCGGGCCATGAGTGTTTGCATGTTGTAATGCTATTTATGTACTTGATTGATGTGGCGAGTGTAAGCCAACTATGTTTTCTCCCCTTTTATTATCTATATATTACATGGGATGTTGTGAAGATTGCCTAACTTGCGACATTGCTTTCAATGCGGTTATGCCTCTAAGTCGTGCCTCGACACGTGGGAGATATAGCCGCATCGAGGGCGTTACAGGACAACCCACCAGGGTGCACTAGGAGGCCCAGGCGCGCCCTGGTGGGTTGTGCCCACCTCGGATGCCCCCCGGACCTCCCCTTTGCTCTATAAATACCCAAATATTCCCAAAACCCTAGGGGAGTCTACGAAATATTCATCCAGTCGCCACAGAGTCCAGAACCACCAGATCCAATCTAGACACCATCTCGGATGGGGTTACCCACCTCCATTGGTGCCTCTCCGATGATGCGTGAGTAGTTCTTTGTAGACCCTTCAGGTCCGTAGTTAGTAGCTAGATGGCTTCATCTCTCTCTCTCTCTCTTGATTCTCAATACAATGTTCCCTTGGAGATCCATACGATGTAACTCTTTTGGCGATGTGTTTGTTGGGATCTGATGAACTTTGAGTTTATGATTAGTCATATCTTTTTATATCCATGAAGGTTATTTGAGTTTCTTTGATCTTTTATATGCATGATCTCTTATAGCCACATATTTCTTCTCCGATATTTGGGTTTTGTTTGGCCAACTTGATCTATTTATATTGCAATGGGAAGAGGTGCCCGGTAGTGGGTTCGACCTTACGGTGCTTGATCCCAATGACAGAAAGGGAACCGACACGTATGTATCGTTGCTACTAAGGATAAAAAGATGGGATCTATATCTACGCAATAGATACATGGATCTTGCCTACATCATGTCATCGTTCTTATTGCATTACTCCCTTTTTTCGTGAACTTAATACACTAGATGCATGCTGGATAGCGGTCGATGTGTGGAGTAATAGTAGTAGATGCAGGCAGGAGTCGGTCTACTAATCTTGGACATGATGCCTATGTAATGATCATTGCCTGGATATCGTCATAATTATTTGAGGTTCTCTCAATTGCCCAACAGTAATTTGTTTACCCGCCGTTTGCTATCTTTCTTGAGGGAAGCCACTAGTGAAACCTATGGCCCCAGGGTCTTCTTCCTCATATATTTGCTTGCGATCTACTTTTCCTTTGCATTTTTATTCATACCTATTAAACCAAAAATACAAAAATACTTTGCTGCACTTTATTTTATTTGTGATCTATTATTTCAATCTACTACAATTTTCTGGCATCGTTACCCGAAAGGGATTGATAACCCCTTCAACGTCGGATTGCGAGGTGTTGTTATTTGTGTGCAGGTCCGGGTCTCCCAGTTCCTTCCGTTGTCCGTTCTGAGCCCAGACAAACTTGCACGCGCCCGCGGCATGTTCGAAATAGTATTTTATAAGTGGCCGGAAAATGTTCTCGGAATGGGATGAAAGTCGGCATGCGGTGTTGTTTTATTGTCAGTAGACCGCTTGTCAAGTTTCATCGCATTCGGAGTCCGTTTGATGCCCCAATGATTAAATATAGCGGCAATATAGCCGGTCTAACGTCGGACATTTTTGGTCTCCGGAAACAGTCGCCGGGCCTCCCTCTCTTCTCTTCTCTCAGCTCGAGACCGTCTACACAGCCCACTACCTACCGCCAGATCCAACCTAAGCTCTCTCGTCAGCCCGCGGTCCTCCTCACGCGCGCGTCCGATAGCTGTCCCGAACCCGACCCGGACTGTCGCCACCGTTGGGTTCGGATCATCCCCAAACATCTACAAAATATCTCCGTTTTCTTATTTGGGCGCCCTAGCCTATTTATCCGGGACCGTCCGATTTTGATCGGGTGATCCAAATTTCCCTCTTTTCTCTATTTATAGTCCAACCTCATACCTAATCTAGACTAACCCTAAAACCTAGGACGTTTGTCCCATCCCTTCGCCGCTGCCACTTGTCCTCGGAATCCTCCCAGATCTCATCGTCCAGCCACACACAGCCAAGGCTCCAACTTCTCGATCCCCGTCCAGCCTCCACCAATCCATCCAACTGCTTCGGCCCGAGAGCCTCGCTCGACCCCGCGCGCCACCACCGGCTAGCGACCTCGCCGGAGTTCTACCGGAACCACCAGGCCAGCTCCTCGCGACCCACTTTTTCCATTCCCTCGTCCCTGCAAATCTCTCTTCCTAATCCCTCATCTCTATGTACCTGAACAAGAGACCAGCGCCATGGAAGCCTCCCGATGGACCCCGGCCTCCTCTTCGCCTCGTCGGTGCACGCCATAAGGTCGCCATCTCGTTTTTCTCCTCCTCCTTTCCCTTTATTTTTCTCTCTCGTGCTCTCTGTCTAATCCTTCTCCCTCTCCATGCGTTTGCCTTCTTTGTCAGGATCCGCCTGAAGTGATGGCCGGCCTGATCCGCCCTTCTCCCTCCGCCTTGCCCGCTCGCCGGAGCTCGTGCACTTCTCTGCGTCGCGCCGCCGTGCCTGCTGGCCCTGTCATGCTACTCGGCTTCTCCCGTTCGCCCGTTGACCGAGAGCACGATCATCTCGAGCCAGTCCCCTACCTCCTCGTCAGTCACGTCGCCGGTGACCAAGGCCACCAGGACCCCCCCCCCCACCCTCAACGGTGCAACGTCGCTGGCCACTTCTCCAAGAAGAGCCGCCGGATCCAGCCGTCGCGTGCGTCCTCCTCGTCCTCCATCGCCTGGAGCCGCCAGAACCACGTCAAGTACCATCGCCGCGCCCCTGTTTTCCTGCCCGGAGCCCCGCGTCCCCGCCTCTGTCCGGCCATCCACATCGCCGGCTCACTCAGCAGATGAGCCCTGCCGCGCCTGAGTCCATCACCTGCTCGCCGCCGTTCTGCTTCACGCCGTGCCGCCATGCCTGATGCGCCTTGTCGAGCTACTCTGCTTCGCCCGCTCGTACCCGTTGACCGCGTTGGGGCTTCGAGCGACCGCTAGTGGGCTTCCTAGATCCAGCCGGCCCAGTGCCTCCCTTGCCAGCCCCTCTCCACACCAACTGGGCTTGGCCCATGGTGAGAACACCCCTGGCGCCCCACCCCTTTTTTCCTGTTGTTGGGCCAGCAGATCTGGCCCAGTATCTATTTTTTGAGGCTCTGCGAATTTAGCTATTATCCCAGGTTTCGCAGTTTTACAGAAAACCCCTAGCACAACATGCATATAATAACTCACAAACGGTGCATCATTTTAAAAACAAACTTTTATATGAAAGATGCTTAGAATTTTGTGTAGTTTCATAATATGTCATTTCCATCCATGTTCAAAATGTTTAAAATGTTGTTTGTTTAAATTTGCTTAAATAACTTGCTAAAATGCTTTAATTCCTAACTAAATAACCGTAGCTCCAAACCTAACAAACTTTATATGTAAATGGGGTAGAAAAATGCATAGTTTAACTTGGTGGCATCACTTTGCATGTTTAACAACTCTAAAATATGGTTTAGGACAGAACAGTACCAAATCCTTAAATTGCACATGGGGATTTTTCCGGACTTGTTGTTTGTTGTTCCAGCCTCATTTAAACTTTACTAGACAGGTAGTTTTACTTTGCTTCACCCTCTTGCCATGTTTAACAACATTTAATATTGTTGGGTACATAAACGAGATCAAACTAAATAACTTGAATGTGGTGTTTCTTCAATATGCAACGGGGTTGCATGTTGAGCTCCACTTAATTTGTAGGATTGTTTGTGCATTTTGCCATGCCATGCTTCATTTAACCGGACATGCATCATACTTGACTATGCATCATGCCATGTTTATGTGATGGTTGTTTACTATGTTGTTTGCTTTCTTTCCGGTGTACTTCTTCTCGGTAATCCGGTAACGTCGTGTTGTGAGGATTCGTTCGACTACGTCCGTTTGTCTTCTTCATGGACTCGTTCTTCTTCCTTGCAGGATCTCAGGCAAGATGACCATACCGTCAAAATCACTTCTATCTTTGCTTGCTAGTTGCTCGCTCTTTTGCTATGCCTATGCTGCGATACCTACCACTTGCTATATCATGCCTCCCACATTGATAAGCCAAGCCTCTAACCCTCCTTGTCCTAGCAAACCATTGTTTGACAATGTTACTGCTTTGCTCAGCCCCTCTTATAGCGTTGTTAGTTGCAGGTGAAGATTGGAGCTTGTTCCATGTTTGGAACATGGATATTTGTTGGGATATCACAATATCTCTTATTTAATTAATGCACCTATATACTAGGTAAATAGTGGAAGGCTCGGCCTTATGCCTGGTGTTTTGTTCCACTCTTGCCGCCCTAGTTTCTGTCATATCGGTGTTATGTTTCCGGATTTTGCGTTCCTTACACGGTTGGGTTATAATGGGAACCCCTTGACAGTTCGCCTTGAATAAAACTCCTCCAGCAAGGCCCAACATTGGTTTTACCATTTTCCACCTAGCCTTTTCTTTCCCTTCGGACTACCAACCCAAGGGTCATCTTTATTTTAACCCCCCTGGGGCCAGTGCTTCTCTAAGCGTTGGTCCAAACTGAGCGATGTCCGGAGCTACCAGGGGCAACTCTGGGCTGGCCTACCCGACTTTTGGCTCATCCGGTGTGCCCTGAGAACGAGATATGTGTAGCTCCTATCGGGATTTGTCGGCACATCTAGGTGGCTTTGCTGGTCTTGTTTTACCATTGTCGAAATATCTTGTAACCGGGATGCCGAGTCTGACCGGATTGTCTCGGGAGAAGGAATATCCTTCGTTGACCGTGAGAGCTTGTGATGGGCTAAGTTGGGACACCCCTGCAGGGATATGAACTTTTGAAAGTCGTGCCCGCGGTTATGGGCAGATGGGAATTTGTCAATGTCCGGTTGTAGAAAGGTACTCGTCGCTTCGGTATCAAAGGGAAGCTTGCCCCTAGATACGTGGGACCTTTCAAGATTGTCAGCAAGAGAGGCGATCTCGCCTATCAACTCGAGATTCCTTCAAACTTTGCAAATGTTCATGATGTGTTCCATCTCTCAGCTTCGAAAGTGCTTCAAGGCTCCTGACCACACCGTCAACTTTGAGGACATTGAGCTCCAAGAAGATCTCTCCTATCGTGAGCACCCCATCGCTATTATTGAAGAGACTGAACGCAAGACTCGCAAAAAGTCAATCAAATTCGTCAAAGTAAAGTGGTCACACCATTCCGACCGTGAAGCTACCTAGGAACGCGAGGATCACCTCCGTTCTGAGTACCCGACGTTCTTTCACTCCTAGATCTCGGGACGAGATCCTTTCGTAGTGGTGGTGTGTTGTAACACCCCGGATATGATTTACCCAATATGTACTCCAACTCTTGCTGTTTCCGGCCTTAAGTTATTTTATTTTCTCGGGTTCGGGTCTTTGCCTCCGTGTGTTGTTATCGTTGTCATGCATCTCATAGCATGTCATCATGTGCATTGCCTTTGCATACGTGTTCATCTCATGCATTCGAGCATTTTCCCCATTGTCCGTTTTGCATTCCGGCGCTTCGTTCTCCTCCGGTGGTCATTTCTACCTTTCTTTCGTGTGTGGGGATTAAACATTTCCGGGTTGGACCGAGACTTGCCAAGCGGCCTTGGTTTACTACCGGTAGACCGCCTGTCAAGTTTCGTACCATTTGGACTTCGTTTAATACTCCAACGGTTAAACCAGGGACCGAAAAGGCCTCGTGTGTGTTGCAGCCCAACACCTCTCCAATTTGGCCCAAAACCCACCAAAACCTTCTCCATCATCTAGAGCGTTTGATCACGATCGCGTGGCCGAAAACCGCACCTCATTTGGACTCTCCTAGCTCCCTCTATGCCTATATATAGACCCCTCATTCCAAATCTCGAATCCCCTCCTCGAAACCCTAAAAAACACCTCGCGCCGGCCGGACAACGTCTGCGCCGCCTCCGAACAACCGGGGCGCTCAATGTGGCCCATCGCCGCCTTCCTCCGCCGCCGGCCCGGGAGGCCCGAGCCGGGCCCCCGAGGCCCATCGCAGCCATCGCCGCCATCTTTGCCCCGCCTCCCTCTTCGCCCGGCCCCGCCACAATCTCCGCCGACGCCGGTGACCGGAGCCGCGCCGGCCGCCTCGCACCTTGCCGGCCGGAGCAAGCTCCGCCGCGGCTGCTTTCTCCCGCCGATGCCGACCACCGCCGCCACGACGCCGCCCGGAGTATGCCGCGCCACCGCGCCTCGCCGTCCTCCCCATCCGGCTCCCTCTCCTTCCTCCTCACCGCCACGGCAAGTCTGGCCACCGCAACTCCATTTTCGCCGGCGACCTCGAGCTGCTATAGTGCATCTACAGTGCCAGATCTGAGATCTAAAACTCGCGGTTGACTTTTTATCCCCGAAACCCTAATAATTTGCTATGTTCATCGTGTCGTAACTCCTCATCTATAGCTCCGTTTTGGGCATATAGCATATCAAAATGTTGGTCTCAGAGAGTACATCATTTCATCTTATTGCAGGTGACACAACCAAGCTCAAGGAGGAGCTCGATGAAGATCGTGTTCGTTATGTTCCGTTTCCAGTTGATCAGTAGTGGAGCCCAGTTGGGACGATAGGGGATCTGTAGCATTTGGGGTAGTCTTCTTTTATTTTGGTTCCGTAGCCGGACCTTGAGTGTATCTAGATGTTGTAATGATTTATTCATGTATTGTGTGAAGTGGCGATTGTAAGCCAACTATGTATCTCTTTCCCTTGTGTATTACATGGGTTGTGTGAAGATTACCTCACTTGCGACATTGCTTACAATGCGGTTATGCCTCTAAGTCTTGCTTCGACACGTGGGAGATATAGCCACATCGTGGGCGTTACACCAGCTAAAGGCCCACGAGATTTCACCGACATTAATGGGCCGGCCCAGCTATAGGCCCACAAGATTTTGAGGACCCTAGTAGGCCGGCCCATTAACTGGCTGCCATGTTTTGGGACAAATGCCGGCCCATATTTGATCCGGTCCATTAACGGCCTGCCACATTCCGGGCCTGATAATGGCCCATATGAGATCCGGCCCGTTAAAAGCCTACCACATTCTGGGCCAAAATACGGCCCAGATTAGGTCCGGACCTTTAAGAGGCTTTCGGCTAAATTATGGCCCATATCAGATTCGGCCCGTCAACTGGACTCTATGCTTTTGCGACCACTTGCTAAAGGCACATTTAGTAATTCAGCCTAATATTAGTTTCGGCTTGTTAAGGGCCCGTTTAACATTTCGACCCTATATTAATTTCGGCATGTTAAAAGCCCGTCATATAGTTGGGCCTAACTACGGCCCGGTTTGCATCCGGCCTGCTCGCAGCCGATAATTCGATTGGGCCAAACAAGGACCGAGCCAAATTTGGCCTGTTATAAGCCCACGATTTGATTGGCACATTCATGGGCCGGGGTCTATTTCGGCCTACTACCGGCCCGTGAGCTGTTCGACACGTGTCAAGCCAAACCTACTTTTCAGCCTCCTAAAGGCCCATTGAGTTTTCTTGGGAAAATAGGGCCGGCGATTTACTCAGGCTATTAAAGGCACGAATCTACTAGTGGGTCATTTTACATTTAGGCCTGTTATCGGACCAAGATGACGGGGCCCATGATGCGGATCATACATGGTGATATGCATGACGGCCCGATTATGTACCATAATTTTATGGTTAGGCCATTTTACTGCGAAGACAAGATATATATACAGTAAAGTAACAGTAGCATCGTGAATAAGAAAAAAAACCTAGACTATAAAATAAATAAATTACGGCATATTACATCCACTGGGCATCAAAGTTCGCCACTATGATAATAAAGCACAAGCAGAGAGCAGATTACATACACTTGGCATCAAAGATCGCCACCAGTGCAACTAAACACGCTGCCAAAATAATATACAAAACCGATAGCACTTCAATAGAGTTCAAGAAAGGTTAGCCCTTCTTGGGAGCTGCAGCGCAAGCAGCTAAGCAAGATGGTGAGACTGCACTTATTTGACACTTATATCCTCCTCACTCTAAAAGATAAACAAGCAGACAAATGATAGGTTTTGCACATATAAGTATCAGTGCTGACAATTCATCACATTTCCTACTGACGAATAAAGTGACTCAGTTTAAAATAGCATTAACACAATATGGTATTGTTCAGATCAAGACATGGCAGGAAATGACATTGTGAAGGAGTTGGCAGCTTCACGACACCATTGTATTATAGATCAAGAACTCATAAGTATTAATGGTTAGTGTGCTGTCAATTTATCCCATTTCAGATTGGCAAAATAAGATCACTTGCTCTGTATAGTTTAATTTACATGGTATGAAGAAGGAACTTGGTTGTATAACTGAAAACTTAAATTGAGAAGGACAAACTTTTGTTTACGAACTAGAGTACATAATAAACTTTAAACATGCAATTTAATGCAAAAACCAAAAATAAACGGCTATTGCAGTCATGCCTAACCAAATATACACAACAAGGTTTGGAGGATTGAGAAGGACAAACTTACATTATTGGTGAAGGCAGGCTCTATAAAGCCCTTGTCCATGCTGATTGGGGGGGGGGGGAATCAAGAAGTTTACCACAGAATCTTCTTCATAAGCATTGCCTTTATTCTATATTTTGTGAAGAGTAAATATAGATGTGACAATATAAGAAAAAATGGAGAATATTTAAGATAAGATGACGAGTGATGCTACATAGCCAAGTAGCTATAAATGGAAGTACAGCGATACAGGCAAAAGGTAGAGCCAAGAGCAATGCAGAGCTAAACTTCTTCAGTACCATCGGTGTTGTCCGACCTGATGGTAAGAGTAAATATAGATCTGATGTGTAGAAAATGGAGGGCAAAGGAAAATAAGCTGCAGAGTGATGGCACATGAACAACTACATGTCAATATAAGTACATTGATAAAGGACAACAGGTACTTAGAAGAACAATGCAGAGCTAAAAAATTTCATTGGCATTGGATATATTCTACACTAATGTAACCATTCATACAGATCAGATAATTTGGAGCGAACAATTGATAAGCAAGCTATCATGCATACTGCTGTCACATAATGAACCAGGTATGTACGCAAGTACAGTGATATAGGATAACAAGTACTAACAAGAGCAAAGCAGGGAGCATCATATTTGCGATGTCTTGTCGTTCTTTTCAAACCAGAATTCTTTTTCGAGCAGATTTCCTGCAAAAAAGATATGTAAGGCACATGTGGAAAAGTAGAAGTTCAAATTGTCATGCGATATCATAGACAGCACCTCATCCTCGAAACAAGACCAGTGCATAACAAGGTTTTTCTATTCAATGTCTTCTAAATTTAACACAGGAAACTTCACCAAAAATTCATTTATAGACTTGCCATCAAAGTGTGATTCCTCAGGTAACACCAATATTGCTGCAATGCTTCCTTGAAAAGCGCAAGCAACCTTTGCTCGTCATGACTATCCAGATTGACCCTCGCCTACTTACAACAATGTAATGTAAATCATTGATGTGTTCAATCAGTAGAAAATAGGAAAATAATCACCATGAATAATAGCACTTACACATTAGTGGGACAGGAAGATGTGAAAATGGTGTTTGTCTTCACTATAATCTTCCCATGATGGGAATATATGCACGTAGTCCCTAACAACATTGAAAGCATTGTCTTTTACCCTGGGAATAACTGGAATGGGGTTCCAATCTGCAGGAATTGGCCGTCTCTGCAGTTGGGATAGGTCTTTGGCCGGTGGAATTGCTATACTTTTTGTTGGAGCTGGATTTTTATGTGGTACGGCTAGTGCTATGGCAACTGAAATCAGCATACCTTTTGCTGGAGTGCAGGTCCTGTGTGGTGCAGCTAGTGGTGTGGCCAGTGAAGTATGGGTACAGTCTACTGGAGTCGGTCCTACGTTTTGTGCCACTGGTTGTACAGCCAATATAAGTGGGGTGTTGTCTCATTTCTCCGACACAACCACATTTTTCAGGGACTTTGCTGGTGCTCTTTCAGGTTCGGCAATCACCCTCTTCCTTTTTGATGTCCGATGCACAAGAACAACATTTGAGTGGAAAAACATGGTATGATGACGGATGGAAAATGTATTGATAATGGATGGGCATGGCATCTCGACATATATGATGAGTAAACTAAGAAGATGGCGGTGCAACAAACTAGAAGAAATGCAAGACAACATATGCAAGATACACGAATCAATAAAACCTTGCCAAATTAGAACAGGCACCTTGATGAGTGAACAGGACAGGCCATCTGCCTTTGACTCCTCGAGGTTAGAATAGTCATTAGGATCATATTCTACACAAGAATCAACAAGTGGGGAGCGTATGAGTTTCATTGCATCCATAATGGCACTCAATGCCTTGGTGCCAATTTTGTAAGTCATTGCGGTGTTTAGCTTCAAGAGTGGACTGCTGCTAGTGCGACACAAAGCAGCTACACAGATCATAGTGTAGATATAACGGGAAAACTGTAAGCATCAGAGTAAAATTAGCAAAGTGGAACTTGCTGGAATATATGTGCTAGTATTGCCGGTACGGCTAGAAAGGCTTCAGATACCAGCTCTCTTCAATTGAAGCTGCGGTACTGTTAATATCAGTGTAATTCTCAAAGGCGACACAGCTCCCTGCATTTCCTTGCTATTCTTATAGGATTCAAGTGGGAAGGCCACTAAAATCCTATTCCTATGTTTACAAAATCCTACGAATCAAAGAGGCCTGAAGAGTTCAAAGTGTCCATACCAACTGACCGTATAGACCTCTACACTGCAAATGCCCCTGCTCATCTTTTCCAAAAGATACATACTGTACTACTATCATACTCCATCCGTTCCAAAATATAAGTCTTGGTAGAGATTTCCACTATGGATCACATACAGATGTATCCAGATACATTTTAGAGTGTAGATTCACTCATTTTGCTCCATATGTAGTCCATGGTGGAATCTATACAAAGACTTGTATTTAGGAACAGAGAGAGTAATTATTAAATAAGAATGGAAGAGGAACATGCTAAAGAAGAGCAAGCCGATTTTGGATAATAAAATGTTTGTTGCGCAGTGCCCACACATGATGAAACAGAACGCATTAAGAAAGCAACTCCCTGCTGTCTCTCTATATGTGGTGCACATGCTTTTTCGAAAGTAAAGTAGGAACATTAGTTGACCAATTAAATGTTATCTGTTTTAGTAATATCAGCATCATATCAGATTCGTACTTGAGCAACAAGTTTGGAATTATGAGTGGCACGTTGTTTAGCTTGATGGATTCAGGAGCAGTGCTAAGCAGGTACGATGATGGTACTCAATATAAAGGCATGTCTACATGCAAGTTGCGTGACTTTTGTCATTTGGGTCAGTCGACCATTTCAGGCGGTTGGATGAAGATCCTACGTCTCCTAACTCTTCTTCTTCCATGTCTCTGATTCTTCCCATACAAAACACCGCATGGGCCGCCGGCCGGACCACCAGCCCCCATCGCCTGTGTTCCTCCGCCACCCCCACCCCCACCCCTGCCCACCCGCGTCGAGTTTTCTTCGTTCGGCGAGGCCCCACCACCACCCCCCCATAACCAAAGTCCCCACCCGAGCCCCTTCGTTCACACCGGCGAACTCCGGTGAGCTCGGAAAAAATCGACTGACCCAATTTTGAAATTTAGTCTACTGTGATTTAACTAGTGTGGAATATAAAAGGGGGAAAACCATAAGCATTGGGAGTATAGTGTTGAGTGTGCCATGGCGGATCTGAAGGTGCAAACCAGACAAAGGCAACTTCACAACCAATGTTTTCTTTCAACTAGCAAGTAAGTGATGGACAAGAAATCAGAGTAAAGCATTGGTGATCTATTTTCTTGCTGCGATAAATAAGTTGAGCAGATACGAAAGAGTACCGCCTTTGGTGCGGCGCCGTGTATGCATCTGCTGAGATTTTGACGGTGCTGCGGTAGCGATGGCTGTCGGCGGTGTGGAAGCAGATCTAGGAGGGTAGACAGTGGCGGCGGGGCGCGGTGGACGAGAGGGTTGTAGGAGCGGCGCCGGAAAGGTGGACGATGGCGGAGATGAAGCGAGAGGACGGGATGCAAGGATCCTGGTCCAAATCCATGGATGAGAGAGGTCGATATCTTGTAATGGACGTCGGCATCGGGGTATCAGCTCCGGCATGGTGGAGGAGGGCGGCGGTGGATGGGGTGGCGGACGGAGGAGGCTGGGGTGGAGATGGTGTTTTGGCGCCCACAAAGTACAAATGGGGAAATGGAGGTGGAGAGGAAGGGGGAAGCATGTCTTCAGGGCATGCTTGTCTCAAATGCGAGCAAATTTACAAACTTAGCCCCCGTTTCAAATTTCCTACATCACAGCTGACGGAGTAATGGGCCACGGGTAGGCCAACCCGAGCCCCAGAACCTTTCAAGACATTGGGGCAGGCCGCGCCCCTCAAGACCCCAGGACGAAGAGCCGCCTTCGAGAAGTCGACGGCAAGATGGTCGGCTAACCACTCACGGCCGAGTCCCAGGGACGGCTTCAGGGAAAGCCGACTCCTGACTGGCGACTTCCAGAGAAGCCGGCTTTGGGGAGTCGGCCTGTGACTCCTACAAACCCCATGACCTCATCAAGTGGGACGGGGCAGAGGAGTGGCTACAGTGAAGCCCACTCCCGCCCCTTACCAAGGGCAGGCATGGCCACAGCACGACGTACCCCGGAAGATCTCCGCGCGGCGTGGCACTGTTGCCATGTCGGCCCTGACATCAGCACCGCAGGACCGAATCCTGCACCCACGACGGCTTGTCTGTACGGCCCAGATGCAGCGGGTCCCACCAGTTAGTGAGACCCCCGGAGATGGCAAGAGGACCACCAGTCGGACCCGTCGGGAGCCAGCCCCGGGGAGTCGGGCGAGCCCTCCCCCAGGGCCCACGCGCCATTAATCAAGATGTGATGGAGAGTGGCAATAGTGATCGCCCGCCAGGCGGCGGGGCTGTTGCCACGACCCCATGATCAAGCTCGCGTCATGAGAAGCACGGCTACAGTAATCAGCAGCCGGCAAGACCCGCCCGCGGCGGACGCGGCCTGTCGGCTCCGTACCAGGCCAGTCGGCGGGGCCCACCAGTCAACGGGCCCCAGCAGTCGGCGGGGAAGACGAAGGCCAGTGGCGCTGACAGTTGGGCCCGCGTCCAGCCAGATTACCATTGTACCCCTGGGGGGTAGGCCTATATAAACCCCCAGGGCACCCATGCAAAGGGTTGGAATCCATTAGTTCTAGACCAGATCATATAGGAGGGAGAGAGCTAGCCTTGCCCTCTCCTACCTCCAGGAAACAGCTCAAGGAGCAATCATGTAAGCACTTCGCCATAGTGATCATGCGGAGACCCCGTAGAGCAGCAGTAGGGGTATTATCTCCCCGAAGAGCCCTGAAGCTGGGTAAGATTCGCCGGCGTGCATGTATTCGCCTCATCCCGTTTCCAGGCACCGGCGATGTTCTACTCGCCCCCACCATGATAAGCCATCCTTTGGCATATGTCGCACCTAACCCCCGACATTTGGCGCCCACCATGGGGCATGGTACACCGCCGTCCGGAGACCTGTTTTGGACGGGAACCCTTTTCCTCCCTGGCGAGCGCAGCCAGCCAGGCACACCAGACGGAGTTTGTGCCGACGCGCGGCGCGGCGTTGAGATCACCTGCGTAGCCGGCTGCCTGGCCGACCTTGTCGGCGAGGTTCGCCTCTCCGACGATCCTGCATCCAACGCAGGCACGGACGGCTCCGGGAGCCTCCTCGCGGGCCTCCTCGATCAACTCCACGTTTCCGGCGAGCCTGCCGTAGACTTGGAGTCTATAGGCTCCACTGACCCGATGCTGGTCGACTCCGACACCGCGTCGCTCGACGCGTTCCCCACTAATGTGGTGGTCTACGACGAACCTCTCCCTCACGCGGAGAGCGATGGAAGCACCGTCACTGAGGTGCTCCTCATCATTCATGACGACCTCCCCGGTGGAGGAGCGCGCGACTCCCTCGGCGCGGCGCTACAAGACCTAACTACGCCCATTCCGGAAGACGCTGACGCAGAGACGTTGGAGGCGCGCCGCCTTCAGCTCGTTGAAGGCGCGAAGAAGTTGGCCGGCATGAGACGCTTGTCAGAAGCCTACCAGCGGGAGATGGATCGCGCCGTTAGCGGCTCGCCGGCCCCGGCGGGGCCCAGCCGCCTTGGCACGGTCCAGCAGCGTGGCGTAGCCATCGCCAACCTGTTTGGGGCAAGCCGCCCTGTGTATGCTACACCAGCGGAGAACATCCGAGCCGCCCAGGCAGCGGCGGATGAACTGGACAATTTCGAGGGCGAAGAACGCCGCCTGATGATGGAGCGAGTCCAGCAGCTCCTCGACACGGCTGCCGCGCAGAACGAGGCCGGCTGCCGCACGGAGGCACCGCAGCGGCAAAACGACGACCTTCGCCGAGATCAAGGCGCGATGTCTCGGACGCTGACTGGCGGCGCCCGAGGAAGAAGAGACAAGGATCCGGCTGTCAGCCGCAGTCAGACTCGCATTACCATAGAGCGCGACCGAGACGGCTGCCCGAGAGCAGTGGAACGACGGGACGACTGTCCGCCTCCCCCTCCTTGCAAGGAGAGGCGAGTCTCCCCGCCGCCTGTTGACCATCCGACTCTCGGCGACCGCCTTGGCCGTTGAGAGGGAGTTGGAGAGAATGACGCCCGCCACCGGATCGACCAACTTCACCGATCCCTAGCATTGGAAGAAGAAGACGAGTTGGGTCCGCCTTGTTTCGGGCCCCGCATTCGAGACGAGCCCTTTCCCAGAGGGTTCACGCTCCCAAGAGACACGCCCAAGTATACCGGCTCTGTGAAGTCAGAAGACTGGCTAGTTTACTACTCCACGGCTGTCAGCATAGCAAACGGCAACAAGCGTGTCGCCGTAAAGTACGTTCCGCTCATGCTCCAGGGCACGGCCCGGACATGGCTGAACAGCCTGAAGCCCCGCAGCATCAACAGCTGGGTCGACTTCACCGAAGCATTCATCCGCAACTTCACCTGCACGTACAAGCGTCCTCCCAAGCCTCGTCAGCTCTCCTTGTGCGTACAAGGCCCCGATGAGTCGACTCGCGATTACCTTACGCGTTGGGCCGAGCTTCGGAACTCCTGCGAGGGCGTGCACAAGGTGCAGGCCATCGAGTACTTCATAGCCGGGTGCAGAGAAGGCACCCTCCTCAAGCACAAACTCCTCTGCGACGAGCCAGAAACCCTCGACAAGCTGCTGATCATAGCGGACAAGTACGCCACGGCCGACTCCTCCATGAAGGAGGAGATTCAAATCAGCACAACTGGCAAAGTGGCCCCTCAAGCTCCAAAAACTCTAGCGGGAGACGCCAACCGACGACAACAGCAGGGTGACCACAAGCGCAAGGCCCCGCTGCCGGCTTCCAGCAGCCGGCAGGTCGCGACCGTTGAAGCCCAACAGCCGGACGGGCAGCCTCCGCTCAAGCGACAGAAAGGCGGCAAGCCAAACTGGTTGTCGGCCTTCTCCTACGAGCAGACTCTGGATGGACCTTGCAAGTTCCATAGCGGCGCGAAGCCGTCGAATCACACCACCCGGAAGTGCCACTGGCTCATGAGGATCGCCAAGGGAGACGGCCACCTGCCTCCCCCGCCTGCTGGGCAGCCGCCTCCGCCTCCGCCCCAGTAGCCAGCTATCAGGCCAGTCGGCGCAGTACAAGACGAATACCCTAAAGAGCACGGAGCCTACATGGTGTTTACCAGTATGGCTGATGATCGACGCAGCAGACGGCTGCAGCGACAAGAGGTGAATGCAGTAGCATCAGAAATGCCAGAGTTCATGCATTGGTCCGAGAAACCCATCAGCTGGAGAAGGGCTGACCACCCAGAGGTGATGCCAAGTACGGGCTCCTATGCCTTGGTCTTGGACGCCACCTTTGCTACGGATAGACGAGCCGCGCGTTTCTCGCGGGTTCTGATAGACAGAGGCAGCAGTATCAATATCCTGTACAAGGACACCATGGAGAAGTTAGGAATCAAGCAAAGACAGCTTCAGAACAGCCGGACTGTGTTCCACGGCATTGTTCCTGGGCTTTCCTGCTCACCAATCGGCAAGATCCTGATGGATGTCCTCTTTGGAGACAAAGATCACTTCCGCCGAGAGTCTGTTTGGTTTGAGGTGGTGGACCTCGAGAGCACATACCATGCGCTACTCGGCCGACCCGCCTTGGCTAAATTCATGGCGGTCCCCCACTACGCCTACCTCAAGATGAAGATGCCCAGTTCCAGGGGAATTCTGACTGTGGCCGACGAATACCAGAAGTCATCTACCTGCGCAGCTGAGAGCAGTCGGCTGGCCGAGTCCCTGGTAATCACGGCCGAGAAGCGGCTCCTTGAGCGAGTTGTGGAGATGGCCGGCAAGCAGCCAGAGGTATCGCCCAACCCGAAGGAGTCGGAGGCTGAAGGTTCGTTCAAACTGGCCAAAGAGACAAAGAAGATACCCTTGGATCCGAAGCACCCAGAGAGGTACGCTATCATAGGTGCAAACCTCGACAGCAAATAGGAAGGCGAGCTCGTCGATTTCCTCCGTGAGAATCGGGACATCTTCGCATGGTCCCCCAAAGACATGCCAGGTGTACCGATAGAATTCGCCGAGCACAAGTTACATGTCCGATCTGATGCAAAGCCGGTCAGGCAGCCCCTGCGCCGCCTATCAGAAGAGAATAGAAGAGTTGTCGGAGAAGAGATAGCCCGACTCCTAGCAGCCGGCTTCATTATGGAAGTGTTCTTTCCAGAATGGCTAGCAAATCCGGTCCTGGTACTGAAGAAGAACAAGCAGTGGCGAATGTGTATTGACTACACGAGCCTCAACAAGGCCTGCCCCAAGGACCCGTTTGCTCTACCAAGAATCGATCAGGTGATAGACTCCACAGCCGGATGCGAGCTATTGAGTTTTTTGGATGCATACTCAGGATATCACCAGATCAAGCTGAACCCGGCTGACAGACTGAAGACCGCCTTCATCACACCATTTGGAGCCTTCTGCTACCTCACCATGACGTTCGGCTTAAGGAATGCCGGCGCCACCTTTCAGCGTTGCATGCAGAAGTGCCTCCTCAAGCAGCTCGGCAGGAACGCCCACGTCTACGTGGACGACGTGGTGGTGAAGACGGAAAAGCGTGGAACATTGCTGGAAGAACTCAAGGAGACCTTTGAGAACCTGCGCCGATTCCAGATCAAGCTCAATCTCGAGAAGTGTGTCTTCGGAGTACCAGCCGGCCAGCTCCTTGGCTTCCTGGTCTTTGAACGCGGCATAGAATGCAACCCTGTAAAGATCAAGGCCATTGAGAGAATAGAGGTACCCAGCCGACTGCTGGATGTGCAAAAGTTCACCGGCTGCTTGGCGTCCATCAGCCGACTCATGAAGAAGACCACTTTTTTCGAGTGGAACCATAAGGCAGACGAAGCTTTTCTCCAGTTGAAGAAGATGCTGACTACTCCACCCGTCCTGGCGGCTCCGACTCCCAAGGAACCTATGCTCCTGTACATCACCGCCACCAGCCGGGTAGTCAGCACGGTCATTGTAGTGGAACGCAAGGAGGAATGCAAGGCACTACCTGTCCAGAGACCGGTATATTACCTGAGTGAAGTACTGTCGACCTCCAAGCAGAACTACCCCCACTACCAGAAGATGTGCTATGGCGTGCACTTTACTGCCAAGAAATTGAAGCCTTACTTTCAAGAGCATCCAATCACAGTGGTCTGCACGGCTCCGCTTGTCGAGATCATTGGTAGCCGAGATGCTTCTGGCCGAGTGGCCAAGAGGGCCATAGAGCTGGCTCACTACACCATCCACTACCAGCCCCGCACCGCTATCAAGTCACAAGCACTGGCCGACTTCCTCGTCGATTGGGCCGAGACCCAGTACCTACCTCCAGTGCCTGACTCCACCCATTGGCGGATGCATTTCGACGGCTCCAAGATGCGCGCCGGCTTGGGAGCCGGCGTCATCCTCACCTTTCCTAAAGGCGACAAGCTCAAATACGCACTGCAAATCCATTTTGCCGCCTCCAACAACATCACCGAGTACGAGGCACTCATTCACGGGCTCTGGCTTGCCAAAGAACTTGGCATCCGCTGGATCTTGTGTTATGGCGACTCGGACTTAGTGGTCCAGCAGTCATCTGGCGACTGGGACGTGAAAGATGCAAACACGGCGAGTTTCTGTTTCCTTGTGCAGCAACTCAGTGGGTATTTCGAAGGGTGCGAGTTCCTCCATGTGCCAAGAAATGACAACGACCAAGCAGACGCCTTGGTACGAATCGGATCTACCTGCCAAGCAATACCATACGGCGTCGCCCTTCAACGCCTCCTCAAGCCGTCCGTCAAGTCTTCACCAGAATCAGACTCCATCTTTGTGCCGGCTCCTCCCAAAGACGTCAAATCCGACTCCAGAGCCCCGGCAGACGGTACGGGGATTTTGGCAGATGGCTCCAAAGCCGCCACAGTCGAACCCGGCCCGGGGACTGTGGCGGCGGACTCGAAGACTCCAGAACTCGACACAAGGGCCGGTCCAGTCGGCCTGGGGACTTCATTAACCCAGCAAGCGGTTGTTGCCTCCAACCCGCCGCCTCCCAGCCCAACCGCCCTCGTCCAAGTCGCAGTTCTGGCAGTCGAAGAAATAGCAGCACCCTCATGGGCCCAGCCCATCCACAAATTCCTGGTGAGCAAAGAGCTGCCGACTGATGAGACCTCAGCTCGGCAAGTACAACGCCGGGCGGCAGCCTACACCATAGTCAACAGAGAGCTGGTCAGGCGCAGCGTCACTGGTGTCCACCAGCACTGCGTAGAGCTAGAGCAAGGCCAAGCAATTCTCAAAGACATCCATCAAGGCGAGTGCGGCCACCATGCGGCTTCAAGAGCACTCGTCGCAAAAGCCTTTCGACACGGTTTCTTCTGGCCGACTGCCTTAGAAGAGGCCAAGGAATTAGTCCAAAAATGCAAAGGGTGCCAGAAGTTCAGCTCCAAGCCACACCAGCCGGCTTCTGCTCCAAGCTGCATTGCCTGGCCTTTCGCAGTTTGGGGTCTAGACATGGTAGGACCATTCAAGACAGCACGAGGTGGCTTAACTCACTTACTCGTCGCAGTGGACAAATTCACCAAGTGGATAGAAGCAAACCCAATCAAGAAACTGAACAGTCCGACTGCCGTAACTTTCATCTCCGATATCACAATTCGGTACGGCATACCACACAGCATCATCACCGACAACGCCACAAATTTTGCCAAAGGCGCCTTGGCCCGTTTCTGCGCAACACAGGGCATCCGACTGGACCTAGCGTCTGTCGCCCACCCACAGTCAAATGGCCAGGTAGAGCGGGCAAACGGCCTCATCCTGTCCGGCATCAAACCCCGGCTGATTGAGCCTCTGGAATGCTCGGCTGGCTGCTGGCTGCTGGCTCGACGAGCTACCAGCCGTCCTCTGGAGTCTGCGCACGACTCCAAACAAGTCAACCAGCTTCACGCCTTTCTTCCTCGTCTACGGTGCCGAAGCCGTCATCCCAACGGACATAGAGTTCGACTCTCCACGAGTCACCATGTACACCGAGGAGGAAGCAGAAGAAGTATGACAAGACGGCGTCGATCTGCTGGAAGAGGGCCGGCTGTTGGTACTCAGCCGGTCCAGCATCTACCAGCAGAGCCTGCGCCGATACCACAACAGGAAGGTCAATCCAAGATCTTCCCAAGAAGGCGACCTAGTGCTCCGGCTGATCCAGCGAACAGCCGGCCAGCACAAGCTGTCGGTGCCTTGGGAAGGCCCTTTCATCATCAACAAAGTACTGGACAACGACTCCTACTACCTGATTGACGCTAAGAAGCCCCGAGCACGCAAGAGAGATGACTCAGGCAAGGAGACAGAGCGTCCATGGAATGCAAATCTCCTCCGAAGATTTTACAGTTGATGCAGTATGTACCACGCTACCTTCTGTATTAAAGTATCAAGACTTCGGGCCCCCTAAGACGAGCTCGGGGACTGCCCTCTTTTGTCTGTATGATAAAAATCATGCCTACAAGTATTTTACTCTTTGTTATGCCACTTGGCACCGGGCTCGACAAGTCGGCCCGGGGACTTGCCGCCTTGCACTATGAAATGCTTCCTGCAGCCGGACAAGTAGTATGTAACACCTAAACCGTCTCCCGTCAGAAGCCGCAGCTCGCAGAGTGACTGTACGGTGGGCAGAGGTAAGGTAGAATGGGCGTTCACATGAAAAATGGCTAAGGACTCAAAGCATGAAACATAGCTCAAGACGGCTTCCAGCCTTTTTACGCAAACCGACTCTCAAATAGTCAGATTGCCGCCTTCTATTCAAATTGCTCAAAAACTCTTAAAAACGGCTAAGTACTCGCTTTCCCAAAGTAGCCAAGCATTTGACCCAGCGACAGTCCGCAGAGCGGCTGTCCGATTGGCAAGGCAGGCAACTAAGAGAAAGCGGCAAAGGAAAAAAGCCAAAAGAGCAATGAGCAAGAAAAGATAGAATTCGGATAAATATATTTACATAACATAGGCCCTTGGCCGAATCTTCGAGCAGAAGTTCAAAATACACCCCGCGGGTGGAATTGTGCGAATTGACAAGTTCTTCAAAGACTACTAAAGCAGATAAAACAAAGATAAGGCGGCAGCTTAGGAAGCAGCAGACGGATTCTAAGGGTTGGAGGAGGCGGCAGCATCAGGCATCGGGGCGGCTGGCTGGGTAGTCTCGGCTTGATCGCCTCCGGCGGCAGTTGGCTCGGTCGCACGCGGCTCATTGCAGGAAGCGCGGTCGAGCTGAGGCTGGCCGTCTGCTCCACCTTCTGGTGCCTCCGTCTCGCCTCCGTCCTCCGCCTCACCTTCCTCCTCGACGCTGGAGCCGATCACCTCCACCGAGTCTTCTCCGTAGTCTGGGTTCATCCCAAACCACTCCGGTGGTACCTCCTCACCGTCTTCAGATCGCTCGGGGACGAAGATGCTGGTGTCGGTGTACTCGGCGATCGCCGCAGCATGCTTGACGAGGGCGTCTTTCGTAGCTGCCAGCTCTGGCTGGGCCTCTGACCGAAGTGTGGTCAGCCGGTCTAGATCCAGCCCCGGATACCATGCCTTGATGAACTCCAAGGCCCGGCATGCTCCAGCTCGGGCCGAAGAACCCTTCCAGGCCTCAAGACAACCAGCCGTGACCTCTAGCCAGTCGGCCATCAGGCTGGGGGTGCGCGGAGCCTGCATGTCTAGCCACAGGGCGGCAAGCGCCTGGGCACCGACACGCTGAAGCTGGCGCAGCATCCGGTGAGTCGGCCGAAGGCGAGCCTCGATGCTCAGGATGTGCTTGTCAAGGGTTCGGGGGGCGTCGGCGGCAATCTCTGCGCCCTCCACCCTCCGACCTTCACAATCAGCCTCGATGGCTTGGATGGCAGCCTGCGAGTGCCCAGGAAAGAAGTCTGCCAAGACGGAAGAAACGAAGAAGCAAGTCAAAAACCAGGAGTCGGCACGACTTATAATCGGCAGCTCGAAGAAAGAAAGTAAAGAAACTCACCATCAACGATGTCTTCAATCTCTTGGAAGCCGGAGGCCAGCATCGCCTCCTTGTCAGACCAAGAGGAGCGCTCGCTCGCGAACTCGGCCAGGAGGGCGGTTTCTGTCTCTTTCGCCTCCCTCTGCGTCTTCGCAAGCAGCTCCCTGTGCTCTACCAATTGAGTGGCCAGCAGATCGCGCTCTGTGGCGAGCTTGCTGCACTCCTCTCCTTTGGCGTGGAATGCCGAGTTGGCTTCCCTCAGCTGCTGTTGAAGAGAAGCGTTGGCTCCTGAAAAGAAGGAAGAATGAAGGCATTAAGTTATCAATAAAGAAGGTCTCCGGGGAGATCCGGCCCGACTGCTCAGCAGTCGGCCCGAATCTCGGGGACTAAAGCCCGCGGGTGCGCCAGCGCGCCCCCGCGAAGAAGAAAAGGACTTACTCCGGCTCTCCGACAAGTCGGCGGTCCGCTTGCCTAGCTCTTCAACATTATGGTTGAAGGCAGTAACACGGAGGTTGTGGTAGTCCTGCGACAAGCGTTTCAGACAAAAAGTTAATACCCAGAGTTCATCAATTGGAGTTCTGGGCCGCCTGCTCAGCAGCCAGCCCAAAACTCGAGGACTAGACCTAGTGGGTGCGGTGGCGCGCCCTCACAGAGAGGAACAAGAAAACAAAGACCAAAGGAAAAAAACATACCCGGACGGCTCCCCACGATGCCAGGTACGCCTTGGTGCAATTCTGGAGAGCGTCGCCCTCAGCACGAAGCTTTGCCTGGACGTCCAGAAGCGCCTGGTTCAGCGGCCCTGTGCCGCCTCCGCACCCACCCAGTGGGCGCGGCGCTCGTCGCTTCGGCGTCTGGGATCGCTGAGCTGGCAGTGCCGGCCTCCAGGAGGTGGGGTGCCGAAGTCGCCTTCTCCATACGGCGACGTGTTGGTGAGCCGACTTGGAGGAGTAGCCTCACCACGGCCTCGTCTTCAGTCGGCGGCACCAGAGGGTCCGCTGGCTGCTTGCCTTGCGCGCTCCCGGACGGCGGCAGAGGCGGCAGTGGAACGATCATGTCCGGCGTAGAAGGGTCGCCGCCTTCCCTCTCCATGACGGGGTTCTCGCCGCCGGCTTCCCCAGTCTGCCCCGTGAACTCCGGAGGCGGCGGCGTAGAGTTCAGCGGGGTGACGAACACCGCCGATTGGCGGCATGTGGCCTCCTCAGCCTGCCGCTTCGTCGCGGCGGCGGCTTCGGCCTCCGCCAGTTTTTTCTTGGCGGAGGCCTCCGCCCTATCAGCCTCCGCCTTCTCCAGGCAAGCGGCCTCTTCTTCGTTGCGCTTCTCCTGCGCATTCCTCTTTGTCGCCTCCCGGAGGTCAGCAGCGGGGTCAATCCGCCGAGTGGTGGCGGACGTCTCCGCTGACCCCATGAAGGAGGCGGCGGTGACCCTCTCAAGAGTGAGGGGAGCCCTGAAGCAAGGGAAGCAAGGAGAAGACTCAGACAAAGCCACAAAGAAAGAATAAAGCATTGAAACAGAATACTCACGCGGAGACCAACGGCGGCTTCTTCACTTCCTTACGGAAGCGGATGGCCTTCGCAGTCGCCTCATCCCGCCGGGTCGTCGCAGCCGAACCCTTGGGCTTCTTCAGCCGACTGCCGAACAAGGTCGGCGCAGCCTTGCGCTTCTTCCCGCCGCCTGGAGCACCCGGCGCGGCAGAAGAGCTGCGCCAAGCTAGCTGGCTCCTGGCTGATGGCGGGGGGCGACTTCTCCCTCGACATCATCGTCAGGCCAGTCGGCGAAAGTGGCCCAAGGCCTGAAGTCGCCTGCTGCTCCTCCTCCTCCCTCGGTGTTGTCCTCCAGAGCCGCCGCCCCCAGATCGGGGTCGTCGACGTCGCTCTCCGCCCGGTCGGCAAGGAACTCGCGGGCCGGCTCCGAGGTGCCAGCTGGTGGATGGAGGAGGGGATTCTGACCAAAGTCGACTGGTTAAAACAAACTCGGCGAGAAAGAAGACAATCCAAAGAAAGAAAGAAAAGGAAACTCACCACGGGCGGGGGGTTGGCGCGGGAGTATGGCTCCTTGCCGAACCGCCAATCCTCCAGGAGCTTGCTGTCTAAGAGGTAGTTCACCATGAAGGCCACCTCCTCGTGAGGCATGTCCTTGGTGCACATCCAACTCGGGTCACGGTGCCCACTCATTTGGCATATCATATGGGGGCGGCCTTGGAGCGGGAGAACTCGGCGCGCCACGAAGGCGGCCAGCAGGTCTGGACCAGTCAAGCCCTCCGACTGCGTCAGCACTCGGAGTCGCGCGATGGCGCCGGCTCCCGCAGGCGTCAGCGACTTGGCCCGGTACGACCAGTTGGGCAGTCTCCCAGCCGGCGGGCCGGCTTCGAAAGCCGGCAGGTTGACCCAGTCGCCCCTCGCGGAGACGCTCCTGACGTAGAAGTAAGACCTCTGCCACATCTTCACCGACTTTATCAGCGAGATGGAGGGGAAGGGATTGTCGGCCCCCGACCTTCGCACGGTGATGAAAGCATCGCATTGAGCCGGCACGCCTGCAACCTGGGTGGCGAGCTTGGAGAAGAAGAACTCTCCCCAGAGCTCGAGGGTGGGGAGGACTCCGAGGAAGCCTTCGTACAAGGCCACGAAGGCGGACAGCAGCACCACCGTGTTGGGCGTGAGGTGGTGCGGCTGGATGCCGTAGAACTCCAGGAAGGAGCGGAAGAAGCTGCTCGCCGGCAGCCCCAACCCGCGTAGGCAGTGCGAGCGGAAGATGACCCGCTCGCCCTCCTGCGACGTGGGGGAAATCTCCCCCCTCGGTGCAAGACGCACCCGCACGTGATCCTCGTCGGGGAGCCGACGAGTCTTGCGGAGGAACTCGATGTGGTCGTCGTGAACTTCGGAGCCGTCCCAGGTGCCGGAGCGCACCGGGGAAGGCGCAGCGGCAGTGGAAGAGCTCATCATGAGCTGATCGCCACGGCGTTCGTCGAAGCTTGGGCGCGCGGCGGTGCGAAGAAGAAGAAGAAGGAGGAGAGCGAGGGGCAGTGAGAAGGAGGAGAGCGAAGAGTAGTGGGAAGGAGGGGCGTGCGTGCTCCGCCGCGCCCCCTCTCTCCCCTACTTATAGCCTCGCGGGCTGTGAAGCCGAGGGGGCGGTCGTGGGATTTACTGCGCCCACGGCCCCACGACCCCCACGATCCACGACAAAGTTACTGCGCGCGATAACTCCACGGGAATCCCAACCGTCCGCCGGGGCCGCAGCGGATACGCTTAGGCGCCGAGGCGCGGTAGTGGCAGGCCTCGCCTACGGGCATGTCCCGTCGCGCGCGTAGGCTGGCAGTATGGCCCAGCCACGTGTTATCACATGACAGGCCTAGAACGGGCGGCGGCCCGGAGGCTTAGCCAGCACGCTACTTGGATCCCGCCGCGACGTTCGAAATATTGTGCGAGTCGGAGTTGGGCGAGTCCGACTCCTTCTAGCCGGCCCGGCAGAAGTCAACCAAGAACCATGTGTTGAGCACCCGGAAAGAGAAACTGCTGAGGCTTCTCGGTCGATCGTCCATGGCGCCTCACCAGCTTCGGGGACTACTTACGGAGTAATGAGCCACGGGTAGGCCAACCCGAGCCCCATAACCTTTCAAGACATCGGGGCAGGCTGCGCCCCTCAAGACCCAGGACGAAGAGCCGCCTTCGAGAAGTCGACGGCAAGATGGCCGGCTGACCACTCACTGCCAAGTCCCAGGGACGGCTTCAGGGAAAGCCGACTCCTGACTGGCGACTTCCCGAGAAGCCGGCTTTGGGGAGTCGGCCTGCGACTCCTACAAACCCCATGACCTCATCAAGTGGGACGGGGCAGGGGAGTGGCTAAAGTGAAGCCCACTCCCGCCCCTTACCAAGGGCAGGCATGGCCACACCATGCCGTACCCCGGATGATCTCCGCGCGGCGTGGCACTGTTGCCATGCTGGCCCTGACATCAGCACCGCAGGACCGAATCCTGCACCCATGACGGCTTGTCTATACGGCCCAGATGCAGCGGGTCCCACCAGTCAGTGAGACCCCCGGAGACGGCAAGAGGACCACCAGCCGGACCCGTCGGGAGCCGGCCCCGGGGAGTCGGCCGAGCCCTCCCCCGGGGCCCACGCGCCATTAATCAAGATGTGATGGAGAGTGGCAATAGTGATCGCCCGCCAGGCGGCGGGGCTGTTGCCACGACCCCATGATCAAGTCCGCGTCATCAGAAGCACGGCTACAGTAATCAGCAGCCGGTAAGACCCGCCCGCGGTGGACCCGGCCTGTCGGCTCCGTACCAGGCCAGTCGGCGGGCCCCAGCAATCGGCGGGGAAGACGGAGGCCAGAGGCGCTGACAGCTGGGCCCGCGTCCAGCCAGATTACCATTGTACCCCTAGGGGGTAGGCCTATATAAACCCCCCAAGGCACCCATGCAAAGGGTTGGAATCCATTAGTTCTAGACCAGATCATATAGGAGGGAGAGAGCTAGCCTTGCCCTCACCTACCTCCAGGAAACAGCTCAAGGAGCAATCGTGTAAGCACTTCGCCATAGTGATCATGCGGAGACCCCGCAGAGCAGCAGTAGGGGTATTATCTACCCGGAGAGCCCTGAAGCTGGGTAAGATTCGCCGGCGTGCATGTCTTCGCCTCATCCCGTTTCCAGGCACCGGCGACATTCTACTCGCCCCCACTATGATAAGCCATCCTTTGGCATATGTCGCACCTAACCCCCGACAACAGCAATATTAGTTGGTTGGGATAGGACGGTAATCTACACCAAATATTTGCTGATGAGAGTTTGTTTTTGGCGCCCACCATATATGAATAGGGGAGGGAGTCGATTTCGGTCGAGGACACACTGTGTTTTGGCGCCCACCATGTATGAATCCGGGTGAGAGGTGGTTATGTCATGTTTGAGTGAAATTACAAACCTACCCCTATTGAAACCTATAGAAATCGAGCAGATAGGCTTTGCGTGGCAGGGATAGGCAGTAGTAATTTCCATCTCACAGATTTTGGTTTCGGGCGGTTACTGCGACTTACCCCGCTTCATTCAAATTTTGCAGAGTGCACGTTTACCATGCCAACTCAATTCGAATCTCGTTTGTATTCTAATTTTTTCACGCGGGATCCACTTTCGATTGGAATAAGATTCTATATACATCATTTTTTATATATACTTTCAAAAGCACAACACCCTTTATACATAAATATGGTTTACAAATGGCATGATCTTAGATTCATAAGGTTGTATCCATCAATTCAGATTTTCAAATATTTGAAACCACTTTATGTTGAAATCCAATGTATGCATTCCTCGCAAACTGTCTCCAATTAATGTGTGTTTCATGTGGGTTTTTTACTTCTCAAATATGTATAATCTGTTTCACACACGCAACATATAGTGTAATCCCGTTTAGACATTAATTGCATATAAACCATGCATTGTTTCTAATTAAAGAATCTATGGATCACCAATATTGATAAACTATATAACATTACACGTGTCCCCAAATTCAAATGAATATGCTTGTTTGATACAGCAATTTGCTTTATGATATTATAGATGTCATGATCTCTAGTTTAAATATTTGAATCCCATTTAATCCAGATATTCCTCTCATATAACTATCACTCATGCTTATATAGGACTCTCTCTCTAGACCTATACGTGTTCATCGTCTCTCGGGTATCTCTCGTGCTACCTATATGTCGACAATGATCTTTTATCTTCGTAACACACTGACGGTACTCTCTCCCTCAACCTTCATCACTCTATCTCTCTCTAAGTATATCTCACTCCCTGCTATGTGCCTCTAACTATGATTCTCCTTGTGGAATCTCTTTCTCTCACACAAACACAAAACTTTGTCTTCCGGGGTCTCATTTCTCTCTACTATTCCCATGTGTGCCACTTGCACACCCCTCATACAGATATGTCTTTCGCTCCTTAGGTACGAGAACCTATGACTCTTCCTCTTAAATATCTCTTTCTCACACACAAACACAAACTCTGTCTCCCAGGGTCTCATATTTCTCCACTGTTCTCTTGTATGTCGCTCACACACAATCTCTCTCCCTAGAGATATCTTGCGTTCCCTCATATGTTTCTCTAGCTGTCACTCTCGTTTTTAAATATGTTACTCTCTCGAAGACACAAAACTCCATCTCTCAGGATCTCATTTCTCTCTGATATTTGTTTGTATGTGAGTCACATGCACCCTTTCTTCATCTCTCTCACACCCACTCCCATAACTCAGCCTTCTGATCCACTTGACTCCTATCTCTAATGCACACTAGCTAGCATCTTTATCTTTCTATTTATCTGTTTCTCCATCAACTTTCTTTCATTTATAGGTTGATCACTTTTGCACAATCGTTGTGCCTTACTCCCTCTGCTCGCCATAGATGCATGCTCCAGCCCACGCCGCTATCTCTTAAAGACAAAAACACATGCTCAATTGTCGGACCTTCTTCCCTGCATTCTCGCATGCATGCATATTGTCATACCGATCCGTCTCTCTCATGTCGTTGATCTTAGCTTATGACTTATGTCTTCTTTCTTTTATCTTGATCATGCGCACACACACACACACATCCCATGTATACATGTATACCTCTCACACATGCACGTTGAATGTCTCTATGTCTCCATACGTAGTTAATTACCCTCAACCCTAACGCCACATCGAATCGTTCTCTTCTTGTCTGCACATTACTTCCGCCTGGATGGGTAAAACACACACTCACACTTAACAATCTCCTTGTAGCTACCCCCCCCCTCTCACTCTTCCCCTATATCCCCGAAACCAATAAGACCATCCCTTCGTTTAATTCCCGCCTATATGCACCATCGATATATAGTAGTCTTCCTTGGTGTCTCTCGAGAAAACACGTTCTCTTGATGTCGACTACTCTCACGCGCACACACCTTCTCTTCCCTCTCTATGGGTATTTTGTCTCTCGCACCCGATCGTTGGTGGCCTCTGCCATACACATCACCTCTCTATGATGAAGCCATGCAAACTTAAATTACATCCGCCACCGAGGACCCCGCGACACAGACACACACACACACACCCACACACACACAAACACACACACACACACACACGCATGCATGCACGCACCCACCCACACACACACACAAACACACACACACACACAGTAAGACTCCATCACACACACGCACATACACACTAAGAATCCATCTCTCTCTCTCTCACACACACACACATAGACGGACTCCATCTCACACACATGCTCTAGGCGGAGCATTTGTTCCTACCACCCTTCATCCACCCTTACCCGTTGTAACACCCCATAGGTTTAACCATGATTTATTAATCAAAATTTGGTCATGGTAAATTAAATTTTTATTTTCTAGATTTTCTTTTATTTCAGAACCACCCTTTTCTCCTGAATTGTGGAGTTTTCACCCAAGTCAAAACCTTCCAAAATATTGTTGGACTTGTATATCTTTCCAAGACCATTTCTTTTATCAGTGGAATTATTTCTACAATTATTTTTCCTCAGCTTTATTCCTTTAAAAATGGTTTTTCATAAGTTTTAGGGTTCCATTTGCACTGCAACCCTTTCAAATACTTCATTAAAATCCCCACCAAAATTTGGGTATGTCATGTGATGTTCCCACATCACTTTTATGCAAAAACCTCTTTTAGTCATTTGGAAACTTTGAGCCCTACCTCAAGTTTTCAAATCTGGATCAGTTTGTGGTTTGCACTGCAACCTATTTAAATATTTATTTAAAAATTCCACCAAAGTTGGGAGATGTTAGTAGGAGTATATAATTCAACTTTATGCAAAAACCCATTGGTGTTCTTTGAAAATTTTGAGCAAATCATCCTCTTTTTCTCTCTGGCCCAGTTTGGTATTTTCTACTGCAACCCTATTTTGTTTTGCTCTAGTGCCCATGAGATCTTTCCTGCTTATAGTCCACTCTACCAAACCCTTAAGTCCAGGAGATTGGACCCACTGGAGTATTTTTGGCCCATGCAATAATGCCCTTTACTTTTTGTCCAGATTTGGTTTTCTCAAAAACTTGCACTAGGGAGTTTTTGTTTTTGTCAAACTAACCTTGTCAACCTCTTTATCATCTAAAGAGACTCTGATCGGGAGTTTTTGGCCACCCCAAGAGATGCCTAGATGACCATAGCATTCTGTCGAACACCTTGAGTTCATGAACAAAATTGGCATGAAACCTAGTTTGCATTTTGAACCTCCTTGCTTTGCCTAAATAACATGTCTCATGGCTCTACCTTACTCTATAGCCCCACCCTGCTAAACCTCATGTAGATTAGAGCCCCCTCGCACGCATTGGCATTTTGCCGAGCACCTCACGTGCGTGCTCTGGGCATGGCCAGAGCGTGCGTTTTGCACGTGCGTGCGCCTGAGTCGCCGTGTCTGGCCCCTGGCCTTTGCTCACCCCCAGAGTCACGCCCTGCCCTCGCCCGCTTGCCAGAACCCTCCAAGCCACCCTGGCGCCCTACAGCACCACCGTCAGAGCTCCCTTGGTGGCACACCGGCGTCCACAGCAGGCTCCTGCCATGGACGGCGCCGCCCGAGCCACAGCCACGCGCCAGCTCGCCCCTGAACAGCCCGGGCTCAGCCATTCGCCCTGCCAAACCCCGCCAGCCATCGCCATGCGCCCCCTGGCTACAGAATGGCGGTTCGCCGGCGTTCTTATCCACAGCTGTGGGAACCGACCTCTTCGGGCTATAAATAGCCCTCCCGATCACGCCTGAGCTCGTCAGCAGCCTTATTCAAGTGGTAGGAAGCCCCCTCCTTCCCCAGTTTGGCCAGAGGCCATCATCTCTCCCATCTCCGGCAGGTTTGGCCACCGCCACGTTCCGGTAAAATCCGGCCAAGACCGAGGCCCCTAACCCCTCCCGTACTTCCATCCTCTTCCCCTTGATCCTGCGGAGCCACCCCACCTCTCAAACCCGATCGGGAGCCACCATAGCTCGAGACCCCAATCCTACCGAAAACACCGTCTGCCGCGGAGCTCGCCGCCGGAGACTCCCTTCGTCCCCACCAGCCCTTCAACCATTGGGAGGACCACCCTGGACCGGCGGATCCATCCCTGCCCTCGAAACCCCATGGGGAGCCGCCGTTCGTCGACGGTGATCGTCGGAGCCCCGCCTCTGCTCGGCCAGAGGAGGAAGGAGGCGCGGGCGACTTGTCAAACCTGACTAGTGGGCCCGATGGACCCACTGTCAGTGACCCAACCCCGCCGAAGCATGTTTTAAGTGGAAGCGCATTCCACCAAATACGCCTTCACTAGAGGAAAACGTAAGTGCTGCCGAACCGTTTTCTTTTTCTGACTATTATTAAAAACAGATTTTGACTAAACTTTGACTAGCTATAACTTTTAAAATACAAGTCCAATTGATTTGATTCTTTTTCTGTTGTTTCTCTAATTTTTTCTAGTTTATTTTCATATTTATTTGAAAAAATTTCAAACAACTTTTTTGTACTGTTTCGAAACTATGTGTTAATTTGAATTTTTCTTAAATAGGATTTTGGAGAGGGAGGCAACTTTCAAAAAATGCACCCCCACTTGCATACTCTTGAAGGCAAGCATTTTAAACCCTGGCATAATATTGTTGTGTGCTGTTTGATATGGTTACAACACCACCTTGACTCGAAGTATTCATTATTTTATGTGATGACATGATCATACTCATGAGTGCATATTGATGATTCCGTGCTATTGGAATTTGATATGTTTGTGATAGTAGTCACCCGCGTATGCCGTTCATGCCTACCGGAAGGAATCCGGGAAAGTCTCTGCCTTGGGTAGACACAAGCTTGTCTCTAGTTCTTCGTCGAGACGGTTATGTCCGGTAAGGCATGGTGAGGTGTGATGAGTGGTGATTCTGTCTGATTGGTGTGAAATATATTTCTTATCTTATCATGCAGGAAATGATTTAACCTCTTGAGTCGACCATAGATTGAGTCTTGTTCCAGTAACCCCCATACTTGTTTCGTACTACCACTTGTCCCTACCATAGGTAGGGTACGGTTCAGTAAGTTGTCAACCCCTTCCTAGCACACACCTTACAAAGAGGCCATGGTGGAAGATGTCGGCTGCATCCGGTAGGCATGCCACCTGGTCCGGGGGCATGGGTGTTTCCGGTTGGAGCCGAGGGGGTAGCTCCCCTAGTTTCCGCGTGTTATAAATTTGTGATCCCATGCTAGTCGAGCTTGTAGCCTCCCCACTTAGAGTTTCACTTAACGGGTGTTGTGGGTGATTCCAGACACCGGTAAGTTAGGCTGGTGTGTGCGGTCAGGTGTGTTTTCAATTAAAAGACCGTAGATGGAATTAGTCCCGATGGACTAAAGGAATCCATTACTCGTGGGTAAAGAGTACACCCTCTGCAAAGATTATATCTATTCGAATAGCCGTGTCCATGGTTAAGGACTACAGTGTGGGATGGGTCAAGTGTCGGTCTTAGTGTCGGTCTTTGGAGGAAAAACTGCTAAACCAGAACATGGATCATGACTTGTGACTTATGATGATTATGATTACTATTATTATGGACTAACCTTTTACATTATTTAAATTATTGGGTATCCCTGGGACGGTTCTACCTCCTGGATATTCACTATGACTACTCTCATATAAGCCCTTTATGTGGTGTCGCGGAGATGCCCGACTATGGCATGCTTGTTACTCATTTACTTTAGAAGCACTTTATGTGGTGTCGCTCAGACGCCCGACTGAGGCATGCTTTATATTATTATCCTTTCGAGGCGTCATTTCAGACACCCGATTGGTGAATTCTATTTCTACTCCCTTACTGCATATTCATGTTATATATGAATAACCTGCTTGCGTGCATCATGGATTCTTATTTGGTGACTGTCGTTGTGATCATAAAATGTTTCAGAGCATGATTATCAATTGTTATATTATACCTGTGTTCATAATGTTTGCGAGTACATTCAAAGTACTCACTGGCTTGTCCCTGGCTATTGTCTTGGCCAGATTTCTTGCATGGAGAGGAGCGTCGCGATGACAGCCCCGGAACCTACGCAATGGTGATAGCAGCCCCGCGAAGATAGGAGTTATCCTGGTCAGCTGTTCCTATGGGAAATAGAGCCCCATAGATGCTGGTGAACCACAAACCGCTTCCGCCTTCAACTACTAGAAACCATTTGTTGTACTCATAGGCCAGAATGGTTTTGTACTACACATTTTGTATTTTGCTTGGAGTTTCTGTATCAAGTTGGTGTCTAATCAGCTAACAGTATTCCTGGGGCTGATGAGCCCAAGGGCCATTTTCTGGGAAATTAATATCCCAAAAATCCGGTCCTGACAACCTTGGTATCAGAGCCAGGCTGACCATTGGCTAATCCTATCTTGGCCAGGTCAATAAACCTAGGTTGACCAACCCACCAGACCTTAACCTAACCCGGCCAAGCTTCTCATGTAAGATAGCCACACAATAACCCCGACACCTTTTGGCAGTCGGTGCCTAACCTATCAGCCTAGCCCGTCAACCAGTGACCGACACCTAAATTGTCTCTTTCAAAAGTGTGCGAAGGAAGACTCCGTCCCCTTTTTCTATAAAAAGGGCGCGCTAGCCTCGACCCAGCATAACGCAGCCTCTACCCCAAACCGAGCTATAATGCCTGTACCCATTGTTCACATTGAGACCACAACAACCAACCTTGGAGGTTTTGTGACCGTGCTAGCAAACCTCACCCGCTGTGCCTTTGCATTAGAAGAGCCCCCAGAATATGTTGTGTACCAAGGGCCCATGAGCGGTGAGAGCCGTCAATTATGGGCCACTATGCACGTCTATGGTAGGGGTCTATCGCCAGAACGCCCCTACAGGTTCACCGGAAGGACAACTTCCTTTGAGCCACAAGCCATCCAACTAGTGGCTCGAGAGGCTATAGTTCAACTCCGGCACTTGTCGCCCAGAGTTAACTGTCGCTCGTTCTACTACTACCCCAGCCGTGACGGGTATGGTAGGCCACCCTAGGTTGCCAACGGCGATGACGAGATGGATCCTACATTGTTGCATCTGGTGCGCTATGTAAGTGCACTAGAGGGACTGTTCGATCAAATCACCCTTGATCTGATCGCAGCTCGTGGAGAACTGGTCCGCCGAGCCCCGGCAAGAGGAGAAGATGAGCCCGACGCCGACAACCCAATCGTACTATTCGGACAACCGATTGATTCCTTGAGGTCTGCCCCAGCCATCGACCAAAATGCTTTCGTGTCCCCAGAAGTGCTTCGTCGCCTTTTGGGAACATGCTCCAATGGGACCGTGGCCAACAACCCCCGCAATGGTCATCATCGCTACCCCGACCCTGCAGCTCCTCAGCCCCATCCAGCTAACTCCAACGGTGAAACCGTGGAGAAGCCTCGACGTCCATAAGGCATGCCCGCTTAGATATAAACGAGGTAGACTAAGTCACTCGAGTAGTACCGAGTCTTAGTATGTCCACGCCCTGTAATTGTGTGATCTTGTATCGCCATAATTAAATACTGTCTGCTTATGCACCCCTATTTTAAATAATAGCCATGCATAAGTATGTTGGCGTACGATTGCATTTTTAATTCCGGGCGTAGCTACCAAAAACCACCCCGACGACACCCACAGTGATACATCACTTTTGTGAGATATGTGTATCTGTGGCATTGACCCCGACCCCATAGAGCAGAACCGACAAACAAGTTGCACCTTGCCGTGATAAATGACCCAGCCCAGATGCTATATAAAAGGCCACCTCGTGACCTTACCAAGCATCCCTTCCCTCGTGCACAGCTCTCACAACCATTCCTTTGCCATGCCGAGCCCTAGTATCCATCTGAGAACTCCAGATGCAACCCCAGGTAGTTTTGTTAAAATATTGTGGGATTTTACCTGCAGTACCATGAGTTCTACCCATCCACCCCAGTACGAGTTGCTCAAATCGAGGATCACCCCATCTACCTCGAAATATTGGGCAGTGGTGCACATCCCTGCCGCAAACCCAAACCAAGACCCAACGGAAGTCTCCTTCATGGGAAAATCTATGCCGACTCCGCAAATGGCCATAGAAGCTGCTGCATACGAAGCGCTTGCTCGCCTTCGATTCGCGGTACCTTATGCCAGCGAACGAGGGTATTATTACTTCCCGAGTCATGCAGCACCCGGAGAAGTAGCATCTTTTCCTGGTGGACGAATTGAGAGAGATCAGTGCTGGCCAACCTTGCCCAGTATGTCATCGCTCAAGAGCGTTTGACCCAGCGGGTAATGGGCTATCTCCAGAGCCTTGCTGATTTAAACCCTCAGATCGCTATTGGCAGACCACTAAGGCCCGACCAGGAGAGATGCATTAATCGACTAGTCAATCCGCTTCCCCCGATAGAAGAAGAGTGTGCCCCAGTACCAGAGACGTTTCCTCAGGACCCTGTCTTTCTGCCACTTTCATTGTAGACGTTACTGCTATGTTTATTGTCCCAACATTTATTTATGTGTTGCAACTTATGCGTGGTATCCTAAATTTGTGCGATGAATTAAATATTTTTTTTTCAATTAACGAGAGTAGTTTTTACTGTTGTTAATTTTTATTAACTAATTTCACTCTCGGTAATTTCTGAAGTGAGATTTTTCCCCTGAGTTATTACAGCATATGTCTCTTCACGACATAGATTTTTATTCATGCAGCACCACGACAGCAGACTCACAACCCCAACCACTTGACTGCGTACACTAATTGCAAATCCACATGCACCTAACTGATCACCCCCCTTGCACACCACAGTCTCTGAAGGAGAGATTTGTGGGTAATTATTCGGGTGCAAGTTGCCTACAACACACTGACAACAGTTAGCACCTGACACCAGCACCTAATCCTCATGATCACCGCCACCGCGGAGAGCTAACACTCGAGCAGCAGCATCACGACGATCATCGAGGATCATTGCGCACAAGAGCACGGAGAACCCCAGCAATGCTGCCAACCCTACGCACACCAGGATCATGTACCAGTCCGGCATCACCTCCGCCATTAGAGCCTCGTCTCGAGCTCCTGCAAACAGAAATGGAGGAGAAGGAAGGAGAAGGAGAAGCGAGGCCAGGTGTGAGGAAGAAGAAAGGAGCACCTATGTCATTTTATAGCTCGAGATCGGTGTATGGTGGGCGAAGTCCACCAGCGCCGCTCGTCGCTCGATCACCAGTGTTCGGAGACGAATCCGCGAGCAGTGCCGACAGCGCACTGGCCCACAAGGTGAGTGCACGCTGCACCGGCAGCTAGCACGCGGCGCACTACCGCAGTACGACCTAGATGCCCTACGCGCTAGACGTCGCTGGTGGAGAAAGTGTGGGAAAGCGCGGGAGAGAGAGGAAGAAGAGAGAGCCAGAGGTAGAAGAAGAGACTGACAGTGGGCCCCGGGTCCATCTGTCAGCCAAAGAGAGCACTGTGCTCTCGGGTACGACCAGCGTATTTTAGAAATTTAGAAATTTATTCTAAATTCACTGTAACCAAAAGTAGAAAATTCTCGTTTTCCCCAACCACACGCAGCACCAGTATTCCACACTGTAGTTTACACCACTTATTTGCCCATTCACTGTAGCCACATTTTATTGCATGGGTAGGATGGTTATTTTGTGATATTATTCTGAGATAGTACGAGTAATTCTTTTTCAAAACAGCCTCTAGAAAATCTCGAGGACGAGATTTTTCTTAAGGGGGGGTAGTGTTGTAACTCCCCAAAAGTTTAACCATGATTTATTAATCAAAATTTGGTCATGGTAAATTAAATTTATATTTTCTGGATTTTCTTTTATTTCAGAACCACCCTTTTCTCCTGAATTGTGGAGTTTTCACCCAAGTGAAAACCTTCCAAAATATTGTTGGACTTGTATATCTTTCCAAGACCATTTCTTTTATCACTGGAATTATTTCTACAATTATTTTTCCCGAGCTTTATTACTTTAAAAATGGTTTTTCATAAGTTTTAGGGTTCCATTTGCACTACAACCCTTTAAAATACTTCTTTAAAATCCCCACCAAAATTTGGGGATGTCATGTGATGTTCCCACATCACTTTTATGCAAAAACCTCTTTTAGTCATTTGGAAATTTTGAGCCCTACCTCAAGTTTTCAAATCTAGATCAGTTTGTGGTTTGCACTGCAACCTATTTAACTATTTCTTTAAAAATTCCACCAAAGTTGGGAGATGTTAGTAGGAGTATATAATTCAACTTTATGCAAAAACCCATTGGTGTTCTTTGAAAAATTTGAGCAAATCATCCTCTTTTGCTCTCTGGCCCAGTTTGGTATTTTCTACTGCAACCCCATTTTGTTTTGCTCAAGTGCCCATGAGATCTTTTCTGCTTATAGTCCACTCTACCAAACCCTTAAGTCCAGGAGATTGGACCCATTGGAGTATTTTTGGTCCATGCAATAATGCCCTTTACTTACTGTCCAGATTTGGTTTTCTCAAAAACTTGCACTAGGGAGTTTTTGTTTTTGTCAAACTAAACTTGCCACCCTCTATATCATCTAAAGAGACTCTGATCTGGAGTTTTTGGCCACCCCAAGAGATGCCTAGATGACCATAGCATTCTGTCGAACACCTTGAGTTCATGAACAAAATTGGCATGAAACCTAGTTTGCATTTTGAACCTCCTTGCTTTGCCTAAACAACATGTCTCATGGCTCTACCTTAGTCTATAACCCCACCCTGCTAAACCTCATGTGGATTAGATCCCCCTGGCAGGCATTGGCATTTTGCCGAGCAACTCGCGTGCGTGCTCTAGGCGCGGCCAGAGCGCGCATTTTGCACGTGCGTGCGCCCGAGTCGCCATGTCTGCCCCCTGGCCTTTACTCACCCCCAGAGCCATGCCCTGCCCTCACCCACTCGCCAGAACCCTCGAAGCCACCCTGGCACCCTATAGCGCCGCCGTCAGAGCTCCCTTGGCGGCACGCCAGCATCCACAGCAGGCTCCTGCCATGGACGGCGCCGCCCGAGCCACAGCCACGCGCCAGCTTGCCCCTGAATAGCCCAAGCTCAGCCATTCACCCTGCCAAACCCCGCCAGCCATCGCCACGCGCCCCCTGGATACAGAACGGCGGTTCGCCGACGTTCTTATCCACGGCCGCGGGAACCGACCTCTCCGGGCTATAAATAGCCCTCCCAATCACGCCTGATCTCGTCAGCAGCCTTATTCAAGTGGTAGGAAGCCCCCTCCTTCCCCAGTTTGGCCAGAGGCCATCGTCTCTCCCATCTCCGGCAGGTTCGTCCGCCATGTTCCGGTAAAATCCGGCCAAGACCGAGGCCCCTAACCCCTCCCGTGATTCCATCCTCTTCCCCTCGATCCTGCGGAGCCACCCCACATGTCAAACCCGATCGGGAGCCACCGTAGCTCGAGACCCCAATCCTCCCGAAACCACCGTCCGCCGCGGAGCTCGCCGCCGGCGACTCCCTCCGTCCCCGCCAGCCCTTCGACCACTGGGAGGACCACCCTGGACTGGCGGATCCATCCCTGCCCTCAGAACCCCATGGGGAGCCGCCGTTCGTCGACGGCGATCGCCAGAGCCCCGCCTCTGCTCAGCCAGAGGAGGAAGGAGGTGCGGGGCGACTGGTCAAACCTAACAAGTGGGCCCGATGGACCCACTGTCAGTGACCCAGCCCCGCCGAAGCGTGTTTTAAGTGGAAGCGCATTCCACCAAATACGCCTTCACTAGAGGAAAACGTAAGTGCTGCCGAACCGTTTTCTTTTTCTGATTTTTATTAAAAATAGATTTTGACTAAACTTTGACTGGATCTAACTTTTAAAATACAAGTCTAATTGATTTCGTTCTTTTTCTGTTATTTCTCAAATTTTTGTCTAGTTTACTTTCATATTTATTTGAAAAAAATTCAAACAACTTTTTTGTACTGTTTTGAAACTATGTTTTAATTTGAATTTTTCTTAAATAGGATTTTGTAGAGGGAGGCAACTTTCAAAAAATGCACCCCCACTTGCATACTCTTGAAGGCAAGCATTTTGAACCCTAGCATAATATTGTTGTGCGTTGTTTGATACGGTTACAACACCACCTTGACTCGGAGTATTCGTTATTTTATGTGATGACATGATCATACTTATGAGTGCATATTGATGATTCCGTGCTATTGGAATTTGATATGTTTGTGATAGTAGTCACCCTTGTATGCCGTTCACGCCTACCGGAAGGAATCCGAGAAAGTCTCTATCTTGGGTAGACACGAGCTTGTCTCTAGTTCTTCGTCGAGGCGGTTATGTCCGGTAAGGCATGGTGAGGTATGATGAGTGGTGATTCTGTCCGATTCGTGTAAAATATATTTCTTATGCTTATCATGCAGGAGATGATTTAACCTCCTGAGTCGACCATAGATCGAGTCTTGTTTCAGTAAAGCCCGTACTTGTTTCGTACTACCACTTGTCCCTACCATAGGTAGGGTACAGTTCAGTTAGTTGTCAACCCCTTCCTAGCACACACCGTGCAGAGAGGCCATGGTGGAAGATACCGGCTGCATCCGGTAGGCATGCCACCTGGTCCAGGGGCATGGGTGTTTCCGGTTGGAGCCGAGGGGGTAGCTCCCCTAGTTTGCGCGCATTATAAATTTGTGATCCCATGCTAGTAGAGGTTGTAGCCTCCCCACTTAGAGTTTCACTTAACGGGTGTCGTGGGTGATTCCAGACACCGGTAAGTTAGGCTGGTGTGTGCGGTCAGATGTGTTTTCAAGTAAAAGACTGTAAACAGAATTAGTCTCGATGGACTAAAGGAATCTGTTACTCGTGGGTAAAGAGTACACCCTCTGCAGAGATTATATCTATTCGAATAGCCGTGTCCATGGTTAAGGACAACAGTCTGGGATGGGTCAAGTGTCGGTCTTAGTGTCAGTCTTCGGAGCAAAAACTGCTAAACCAGAACATGGATCATGACTTGTGACTTATGATGATTATGATTACTATTATTATGGACTAACCTTTTACATTATTTAAATTATTGGGTATCCCTGGGACGGTTCTACCTCCTGGATATTCACTGTGACTACTCTCATATAAGCCCTTTATGTGGTGTCGTGGAGATGCCCGACTGTGGCATGCTTGTTATTCATTTACTTTATAAGAACTTTATGTGGTGTCGCTCGTACGCCCGACTGAGGAATGCTTTATATTATTATGCTTTCGAGGCATCGCTTCAGACACCTGATTGGTGCATTCTATTTCTACTCCCTTATTGCATATTCATGTTGTATATGAATAACCTGCTTGCGTGCATCATGGATTCTTATTTGGTGACTGACGTTGTGATCATAAAATATTTCAGAGCATGATTATCAATTGTTATATTATACATGTGTTCATAATGTTTGTGAGTACATTCAAAGTACTCACTGGCTTGTCCCTGGCTATTGTCTTGGCCAGATTTCTTGCATGGAGAGGAGCGTCGCGATGACAGCCCCGGAACCTACACAATGGTGATAGCAGCCTCGCGAAGATAGGAGTTATCCTGGTCAGCTGTTCCTGTGGGAAATGGAGCCCCATAGACGCTGGTGAACCACAAACTGCTTCCGCCTTCAACCACTAGAAACCATTTGTTGTACTCATAGGCCAGAATGGTCTTATACTACACATTTTGTATTTTGCTTGAAGTTTCTATATCAAGTTGGTGTCTCATCAGCTAACAGTATTCCTGGGGCTGGTGAGCCCAAGGTCCATTTTCTGGGAAACTAATATCCCGAAAATCCGGTCCTGACACCCGTATGATAAACAATCACCTTAATTTACTTGTATAACATGGACAAATTCCACTTACTTGAGTAGTTAGCAAACTTATCATCTGTACCATTATAAAAAACCGAGTTGGTGATGATGGTGTGCCTGCCATCTTGTAATATAGGCCGTCTGATCTATATCTGACGGATAGAAAGCAAAGTATGATAATTTTACAATAGATAGCCGCACCTCTCTCCACATCCTTATCTCCCACACCTCATTGCTGTCTCCGGAACAATCTAGCATGGTGGCCGATGCCGCCTGTCGGCGCCATCCATCCCCATGCCTCCGCCCATTCTGACCACCAGTCACCACCACGCTTCACTCATCCTCACCTTATCTCTCATCTTTCATTTTTTTCGATGACATTCTCGAGATACCAGTTTTCCGATAAAATTCTCAAAATATCATTAGTTTTTACACATGGGATTACTCCTGCATGGGTAAATCACAACATGTGTTTTGTAAAAAATGCATATTGGTGTTCTGTGCAATGCACGAGCATCTTTCTTGTAATTATATAACGCAAATCACGAGCAGGAAGTGACAATTTTTTTACACAACCACGTTAACATGGCCACGTAAATCACTAGCTAAAGTAAATACCATTATACTTATATCCCGATGCAAAAGGTTGAGTACATGTCCGAAGAGTAGAGTCGCACACACGCACTCTGTCTCTCAAAATCACACACACACACACACACACACACACACACACACACACCAGTTACGTGACGCCCACTTAAGTAGACACGTATGTTACAATTTGTGCACCTGCGGGTACACGTGATGCTGCACATTTATTTAAGCCGAACGGCGAACCAAAACAGTAGTTGCATTCATTCCCCTCCCGCCGCCTCTTCTCTGGTCACCGTGGCCCGGTAGCCATGGCCCGGCCCAAGGTAACAACATATGTCATACTCCCGCTGGAGCGGCTCTTTAATCTGGAAATTTTAGTGGTCATGCATGCATCCTTTTGTGCTAGCACTCCTATATAAGGGTTGACCGGTCGCTTCCCGCGGACGTGCGCAGGCGGTGGAAGAGGAAGGAGAAGGGAGGCGGGCTGTGGAGTAACGTTTTTACCACAATTTCTTAGGAAACTGAGTGCAATAATTGAGTAGTTTTGCAAACTACCAGTACTCCACATGAAACGGTTCAAAACCTATAATCCCTTGCTAGCGCGTGTTTCCCGCGTGAAATGGTCAGCGTTGCCCTGGAGCATCAGTGCCGCATTAATGCCCGTCTAGAGCGGAGGGGCCTCTCACTGGCGCGACGGCCGAGAGAGCGCCGCTTCCCGGTGCACCGACTGCTCCGCGTCGAGGCTGGCCATAGGCCCTGTTTGGATCCATGGGTTAGAGTTAGTTTGAGCTAGTTGGGGCTCAAATAGCCCTAAAGTATCCAAGCATGAGGTTTAAATTGGAGCATGTTGCACCGAACCCACAAAAAAAACTATCCCACCCAAGAGGTGCTAACTGGAGATAGTTCTCACTGGGACCACTGATTAATCACTTCTCTCTCTCCATCAAGTGCATTTATTGTCAATGTAACCCTGTCACCCAAACACCTCTTTGGCTACAGTTAGTTCAGGGTTAGTCATGAGTTAGTCTAACCTCTGGCTAAGTTAGAGTACCCAAACATGAGCAGTATAGGACATGCAAGTTGCTCAAAGCATACAGTCAAATTCGTACGTGAAAGGATTTTTTTCTTTTTGAAAATGGAACATGAAAGGTTTTTTTTAGAATGCTCTTGGCATGTCGCTAAAATGGGATGAGTTAACCGACCTCAATAGATGGCAAAAACGCCAGCCCGCCGCACTTTGAGAGAGACAAGGAGGGAGAAGCGATATGGGCTGCGGGATTACTAGAGATAGGTGTCGCACGGAAGCAAAGAAATATGGTGATAGCGTGGGTTAGCCATGTACTATTATGATGTAACTACACTGGGCTGCCGTGTTTCGTACTGTTCCAGTCCACTCTGGAGATGATTGGTTGATTTTATATCGCTGAATAATATAAAATATTATGAGTGCACACGCTCCACCCCGAGGTTCCTTGCTCCTTCTCGGTCGTCGGGAATCTATGTTCTTCCACTCTATATTTTAGTGAGCTTTGTTCATCCTTTTGCCAACACGTGACACATCTAGCAACAAGGTGCATGTGTCATGCAAGGGTCGTTCCATCTATATGAAGAACACGTGGGACTAGAACTATGAGATGGACATGTACCCAACAGTGGACGTGCGAACCTGTGTAATGTAGCGCAGTAAGTGAAGTAGAGAGGCACAAATAGTATGAACATGTGTGGCATATAGGCATTTGTCTCTTGCTACCACTAAATGTTGTACGTGCAATGACCGGTGATGTTATGGAGTACGTGACTAAGTACTCTACTACTACTATATTAATTGGATGCACATATTAGGTTTTATATTTGTTTACATGTATGCCCCGAGACCTTCCAACTAGACGTGTCTTTCTCTCCGGGTCACACTTTGTATCGTTCATACCACTAGTATAGTAGTACTACTACGTGTGGTCTCCGACCCAAAAGTGGAGACGCTCTACCATGTTGTTCATGTCCCACTCCTTTCGCTGACGTGTGCGACATAACATCACCTACTTTTATATTTTAGCTCTCCGACATCATGCAAAGTTATCCTCTTCATACCCACAACATAGTTTTATTTCTCGTTGCTAGTTGGAAGCAAACATTCGGTGTACGTAGAGTCGTATCAGTGGCAGATAGGGCTTGAGAGAATATTGATCTTACCTTTAGCTCCTTGTGGGTTCGACACTCCATACTTATCACTTCCACCTTTGGAAATTGCTACGATGATTCCTTGCACTTGGGTATTATCGGTGGGTTATATTTTTTTGGGTTAGTTGAGTTCAAACTAACCCAAACTAACTCAAACACATGGATCCAAATAGTAACCCAAACTAACCCTGTTGTTTGGATACTTTTGGGTTAGTTGAGTTCAAACTAACCCAAACTAACTCTAACACATGGATCCAAATAGTAACGTGCCGTCAAATCGCACAGCCCGACCTTTCCAGCAGTAAGTAAGTTGAATCCGCTACTCCCTCACCCTCCTCACCTCTCTGTCAAACCGCCTATGCGAAAACTACCGCGCGTACTGCCCGGGAAAATCCCCACCCTCAACTTTTAACTACGCAAAAATATTTGATCTTGTTCGTTCTATATAAATACTACTCCCTTCGTTCCTAAATATAAGTCTTTGTAGAGATTTCACTATAGACTACATACGGAGCAAAATGAGTGAATCTAGACTCTAAAATGCATCTATATACATCCGTATGTGGTCCATAGTAGAATCTCTACAAATAATTATATTTAGCAACGGAGGGAGTAGTATTGTATGTTTATTCACCCGTGAGGTTTTTCAATGAATGGAGGGCCGGGGAACACAAGTGAACAATACTACTAGTAGTAGTAGTAGTAAGTAGGAGTCGTATAGGTAGTCACCTTAAATAGAGAGTTTCTTTTCTTTAATGCCACGTACACAAATTGAAACGCTTGTTTTGGAGAGAGAAAGATAATCTCTCCACTATATATGTACGCAGGGGCCTGAGCGCTTGCTTTACTAGGGTTGCTCTCTTCATGCTCTCATCCTCTCTAGATATAAACAAGACAGCGGTAGCAACATTTTCTCTCTACTCACCACTGGTCACCGATCCGGTCGGATCCCTTCGGGTGGTGTGTGTAGAGGACTAGGTGCACCGTTCACGCGGTCATCGCCGGCAAGGGAGGAAACCCACAGCTGCCGGAGGGCCCCGATCCTCTGCCCGTGTCGTTCTCTCCGACACAGCGCTGGCTCGGGAGGTCCTCCGACCCTTCTTCCTCCCTGCCGTATTGTCCGCAGATCTGACCTGCCGTCACCGACATCCCGACGACCCTCAGGTATAAGTTCTTCGAAAGCGGACTTGCTCTACTGCCCCAGCTCCCCACGTGTCTGCATGTGCATCCTTTTCTACTCCATCAGTTCTTCCAAAGCCACCTAAATTTTTAGTATTATTAGAGGTAAAGCTACTTCATGCATTCAAATCTAGGGCTTTTTTCAAACAATGAAGAAAGGGGGAAAGTTGTAGCATGAATCTAGGACTTGATTCAAAGAGGAAATAATATGGTGAAAGTAGTAGAGATCGGATACCCAACCGGTCTCTTGGTTGAAAAGGGAAATAATGGGAAAACAAGTACAAACTGGATAAGGAACAGATCTATTATTGGTTGAAAAAAGGATAGAAATTGGCGGCTGGTGGACAAGTCAACAGAGTATGTCCAGCATTAGATTTGTGGCCCTCACATAGTAAAAGGTCTCCAGGATTACAATTGCTGCCTCACATAGTAAAAGGTCTCAGGATTATATTTGCTGCCCTCACATAGTAAAAGGTCTCTAGGATTAGATTTGCTTCCCTCACATAGTAAAAGGTCTCCAGGATTAGATTTGCTGCCCTCACATAGTACAAGGTCTCCAGCATTAGGTTTGCTACCCTCACATAGTAAAAGGTCTCTAGGATTAGATTTGCTGCCCTCACATAGCATGAACAAACTCGGCATCACCACTTTATGCCTCCTTGTAGGTACATTGAGCTGATGCGTCCACTGTCGCATGTCCTTATACCAACCTTTTGCTATTGTTAATGTAAGGGCGCATGTAAAATGAAGCGATCACACTGTTACCTTAGGGACATGTCTAACCAGTGTTATTGTTAATCTAATGCCTCCAGTGATAAGATGCAATTAAACTGTGTTACAAATGCCACTCCTGCTTTTTTCCCCAGTATGATAAGTAAGTTGCTCCTTTACGCTGCTGAGTGTCCTAGTGTCCCCACGGTCCCATGCCCTTAAACCAACTATTTAGCTGTTGTTGATTTACTGTATCTGGTAAACAAGCAATGCCACCATTAAAGTAATCCCATATTTGAGGAATCTCATTGTTGATCGTAATGCTTCTGGTAACATGAAGCATTGCTGACATTTTAAAATTTCTACTGTCCTTGCGTGATTTCCATGAACATAATTAAGATGCGTCTTTTCATTCCGTATATGTTTCATATATTCTTATTGACCAGCAACTGTTTACTTTCTATCTTTTTGTGCAGATAGGGATATCCATTTCACCTTGTTGCTATTGTGACCTTTTGGTGAACTGCACAAAACACTTTTTGTTGGAATTAGTGTATTGTGAAGTTCAACTAAAATGTCACGTGGGCAACATCTCTCAATTTTGGTGGAACTACACAAAATGGTGATTGGAGTTTCCAAAATCTTCGTCAAGTTTTGCTGGTAATCTCGTGCAACATTTTATTAGCCTTTGCAAGATGAGCCGTCATTGTCACCACAATGGCACTTTATTTTAGTGGAACTGCACAAAAGGATAAGAAAATTATAGTTGCACCTTACATGAGCTGGACAGCCAACCTTAATGTTCCTCAATTTTAGTGCAACTACTAAAGAAGAACTTGCCAGCTCACGAGAGCAAGTACTTCTTGCTAGCTGAATGATGCAATCTTTGCTTCATTTCAGGTGAACTGCAGAAAAAGGTGCATGAATTGAATCATGGAACTCCATGCAGGCCTCATCCGAGTGGAGCTGCAGGTTGAGTTCAAGGAGGCCACTATTAAAGTGAAATCATGCTCTTCTTGTTTGTGTTGTGCAAACAGGAATACTCAACTACAGATGTTGTGACGGTCAAGAGCATTCGCCAAGTTCGTCGATTCTATGACATGGCTAGCCAAGATGGATTTAGTCCCGATATTCACTTTATCAAAAGGCTCTAATGGGTTGGTTTTGAATCCTGCAAGCTCGGAATCAATGAGATGTGTAGGCATCTTTGCTGTACTTATTATTTGAATCTTATTTGTTGGTTCTGAATCTTGCACGCTCGAAATCAATGAGATGTGTAGGGATCTTTGTTGTACTTATTATTTGGATCTTATTTGTTGGTTTTGAATCTTGCAAGTTGGGAATCAATGAGATGTGTAGGCATCTTTGTTGTACTTATTATTTGGATCTTATTTGTTGGTTCTGAATCTTGCAAGCTGGGAAACACGTCATGATGATGCAGAGGACAACAACCATAACAAACAGTTCAAACTTGGTAGTATTATCTTTGTGAAAGTGCGACAAATGTGATGATCGTGTGCATCCCGAGAATAATAATTCTAATTGTTGTGCATGTTGATCCTGTGGCACTGATAGAACGAGCCAATGCATTGCTTGTTTTAAGTATAAATTTCTATTAAAGCTAATTAAATTTAAGTAAAGTGACCACTAACTCCTGTTATTACAGTACTAATACAAATCCGCTCGTGGACCGACGTGTGGCCGAAGTAGGTTTCTTAATGGAGGCATTTGAATGCGCCGAGGGTGCATCTTCTGCCGGGCGTGCATCGGATGAGGGAGGGGTAGTAACTGTTGTCGCCTGTACACACTTAGTTTACTGTTGAATCCAGTTGCCCAAGAGCTGAAAAACGAACTGCTGCCGCCGCCTACACACTCGTTCACTTGAAGAGACTCCAATGGCGATCTGAGGGGTGAGCCTGCTGGATATGGTCTTCAACAAGGAGTTCCCCTTTGAGTTCATCGTTCAGTCCTATGGCTGCACCAAATTGAATGTGATGTACACCAACAATCCGGACTCGGTGAAGCTCTGCCTCGCCGAGTTCAAGCAGTACCTATAGGACGAGAAAGCACAAGGTTGCAGGACTAGACCTTGTGCCCATCCATTCGTCTCCTGACAGGGACCAGCGGATCGCCGTCGCCCAGGTATGTGTGCAGGCTGAGGTTCTCATCTACCACTTCTGTAGGGCCATCAGAGGTTCTGGAGCATTCGCATGTTTCATCGGCAGCATCGACAGCACCTTCACTACGGTGGAGAGAAGGAAGAACGTGACGATTCGGCCATCTGGTGCAACAAGCTTGTCGACATCCAGAAGCAATACAAGATCATCAGCAACGGGCAGGAGAAGGACTCCGTGGTTGACCTCGCCGAGACCATCATCGACCCCTGATACGCCAACATGAAAGAAGACAACGATACCAAGGATCTGAACACGTGGGAGGTACCTCCAAATATAGCCTACATAACCTATGCGGCCAAGGACGCATACGCATGCTACGACATGTAAAGGAAGATCTTGGACATGAGGGCATGTCTGCTTCCCATAACCGACGAGTACACGGACAGCCGCAGCGTCATGATCAAGGGTGCCAGGAAGGTCTAGATGTTGTACTTTATCTGTTTGTAAGCACCTTTATCATCTGAGTGTTTCATGCATTATCCTATGTGTCGTAATTATCTGTTTTGTCCAAAATATTTATTTTAATAACCCATTAACCTATTTGCTTTTTTAGTGTCTATTTGCTTATGTATGTAACTAGTTCACTTGTTCGTTAAAGAAAAAATAGTTCACTCGGTTGCCGTGCTTTGAATCTCCTTCCTCCCAACATATTCCCCTCCTCAGTGGACCTAGTAGGTCTCGTACACAGACATATGGGACCAGCCACCTATCAATTTGTATTTACTTATTTTGTTCAGTCTTTCGTCCTCTTCCTATACAGCGGCTGGCCATCATAGCCTATGGTGTTGGCCAGGCCATCCCTCTACTACCACACATTGTCCGGCGGCGGCGGCTCCACCCGCCCACCCTGCACCCGAACAAGTCAACCCTCGTAGTCCCCTCCGCCTGCGTCTTCCCTCGCTCTGGTTCGTTCGGTCTGAGGTCTCGACGTCGTCCTCTGCCTTGGTGCTCTAGCCGCGGCACCGCTGTCTGTCGTTCCCAACATGGTCAGCAAAACAAGAGGAATCGGGAGACAACTGTTCATCGAGAGGCTGACAGTCCCGGGCCCACCAGGTCCATGGCCTAAGTTTTGTTGTTTAACATGGGCAGCCCACGACATGTTTCAACATTTTTTGGATCCAGCAGGTATCAAGCGGCCTCTGGGCCTCCCAACCTAGCTTGTCTATTACATCAGCAGCCCAAGTTATGTTTGTTTTTTTCAAGACTACGCACATCTCAGTTCTATTTTTCTATAAGAATGCAAAACTGAACCTGTTTTCTATAAGAATGCAAAGCTGAACCTATATTTATATCTTATTTTATTACATATATATATATATATATATATATATATATATATATATATATATATTCGAAACAACATAAGTTTCCGTTAAACCTGTCGTTCGTCCAACCATTTTATAGACCTTCCCACTTCCTTTATTTTTCATTTTCATTAATCCTATATCTGAATTTTCTCCCACTTTCTTTTTCGATGTAAACTGAGTTTTCTCCCAGTACTTTTCCCTAGAACCAACTCAATTGTCCCACGTCTAGCCTAAAAAATAATAATACCCCATGTACTATTAACTCATCAAATCTAAATGATATTTTATTTTGTAAGTTGAAAGTTCTTACAAAATAATAATAATAATTGTTTATATATAACTTGGCAAGTTAACTCCTACTGATTGCGTACATAAGCTTGCAAAGATTTTACCGACCAATGCAGTAATAGACGTGAAATCATGTATTTATGTTTTTATGACATTTCTCCGTCTAGCCCAACATGATATTTTCACCCAGCCCAGCAAGTCCGTGGATTTCGAGAAAAATGCAAATGGGCTTTAAATTCTACCATATATATAAACGGACTGCATAGTTGCTACATCATTGTTTCACCAAGCCCACCAAATGGACTGGTTGACATGTGGGCCAGTAGGTCGAAGCCTAAGAAGGCGTTGGATTTACATCCAACGGCCGACATTCTTCTTTAATCTCTTGTCTTCTTCCCTCAGCGCTGCTGGGACTGCCTGCTCTAGCCTCCGGCATCTAGCGGCGTTGTTTTGCGCTCCTCAGCGAAACACTACCCCGTCGACAGCCAGGCCATCCCTCCACTCCGCACCTCTTGTTATTCTCTGCTGAGTGTAGGCCCACCCCGCACCCGAACCAGTGAAGTTTCCCACTCCTCTCCGTCTGCGACTCCACTGCCGCGTCTTCCCCATCTCTGGGTCATTCCAGTCTGTGGCCTTGCTGTCGTCCACCGCCTCGGTGCGCTCGACGTGGCATGGTCAACATATGAGAGTCATCGGAAGAGCACTGTACATGGAGAGCCTGATGGCTGGGACCCACAAGGTCCATGGTCGCACACAAGGAAAGTTCCTCCTTATTACGCACTGTACGTGGACTGTACGTGGGAAGGGCTTCTGTATTTCGCAAAAAAATGTTCCCCCCGCTGACAGGTCAGACCCACCAGCTATATCTTCGCACACAAGGAAGTGCCTCCTTTTTACGCACAAAAAAATTAATACCCCCTGCTAGTTGGGACCCACGATAGTGGGTGGCTGACTTGTGGGCCTACTAAGTTGACGAGGACGGAAGGCTTTGTCAACTTAGTCAATATGAACGATTCTAGCTCTAGTGACCGTACGATGTCCATCCAACGGCCATAGTGCTTCTTCAACCTCTGGTCTTCTTGCTTCAGTCGCCCAAAGCAGCGCTGGTTGTGTCGCGTGCTCCTGCCTCCCGTGGACGGCTGTGATGCCGCGGAGGCCTCACCACCCCTACTACTCCCACCGCTGGCCAGGGCATCCCTCTACTCACCCACACCCCCTGTTATTCTGCGGCGACGGTAGCCTCATGCCACAGCCGAACTAGTGAACCCTCGAACTCCTCTCCACGTGGGCATCCACTGCCGCGTCTTCCCCGGCTCCGCGTCGTCCCCTTCCTAGGCCTCGCTGTCGTCCACCTCCTTGGTGCTCTCGGCGCGGCGTGGTCAATGTTGTCAAGGGTCGACTTCCATCGGAAGAGTACTTTACGTGGAGAGGCTGACAGCTGGGTCCACGGCCGTGGCTGGGTCCACGGCCACAACCTAGTATTTTGTGATTTGCCAAGTAAGTCGCTTTGTCAGGCCTGTTGAGCTGCAAATCTTTCAAGACAAGGACAACTTCATTCGGCTGGCCAAGAAAATGGCCTAAGAGTAATGAGAAATGGGTTGTCATTTTTAAAACACATCAAACCGACAATTAGTTTCAAATTTATTTTTCTCATTTCGAGATTTTAAATTGCATTGATTTTTATGCATGGACAATTTGTTGGATTTTATATTGATATACATTTATTTTTAAAATTAGTTTGAATGTGTCTCGAAATTTCGGGATTAAAAACAGTTCGGACCGCACCGAAATATGCAAAAATTTGTATAATTTTTTAACCGTGGCCACAATATGGGCTGTAATGCTAACAAAAAGAATATGGGTCCAAAAAAACCTTAAGAATTAGCAAATGGGCTGTAAATTATTAGAAATAATGGCAGATGGGTTGTATGCTGTTTTCCACAGATTTGAGGCTTTCCTAAAAAAAGGTTGATGCACAAGCAGGGACTGTTGGATTTCCATCCAAAGGCCGCCGCGCTTCTTCAATCTCTGCTCTTCCTGCTCCAGCCACTCAAACAAGCGCCGGCAGGACTGCCTGCTCCCTCCTCCCCGGGGCCGGCTGTACTGCCGTGCATGCCTCACCGCACCACTGTACTCCCATCGTTGGCCTAGCCATCCCTCTACTCACCCACACCTGCTGTTATTCTCCAACGACGGCAAACGAACCAGTAAACCCTTGTCCAGTCGTACTCCCCTCCGCATAGGAAACAACTGCCGAGTCTTCCCTGCCTCCGTGTCGTTCGCTTCCTAGGCCTTGCCGTCGTCCACCGCCCTGGTGCTCTCGGCGCGGCCTGGTCAACATGGTCAACGACCGACATGCATCTGAAGTGGATTGTACGTGGAGAGGCTGGCAGCTGGGTCCACGGCCGCACGCAAGGAAATGCCTCCTTATTACACGCAAAATAATGATTCCTCCACCTGACATTTGGGACCCACCTAAAGGGCCTCTGTATTTCACGAAAAAATCGTTACCACCGCTCACAGCTTGGACCCACCAGCTATATCTTCACACGCAAGGAAGTGCCTCCTTATTACGCACAAAAAATGAATACTCCCCCTGCTAGCTGGGACCCACTATAGTGGCAGGCTGACTTGTGGGCCTACTAAGTTGACGGGGACGGAGGGCTTTGTCAACTTAGTCAATATGCACAATTCTAGCTCCAGTGACCGTATGATGTCCATCCAACGGCCATAGCTTTCACTAGAGGCTTCTCTCAAGAAAATAGCATTCGGTGGGTAAACAAATTACTGTTTGGAAATTGATAGAAAAGCAAATAATATGACGATATCCGAGTCACTGATTATGTATATAGGCATCACGACCAATATTAGTAGACCGAAATGATTCTGCATCTACTACTATTACTCCACACATCGATCGCTATCCAGCATGCATCTAGTGTATTAAGTTCGGGGAAAACGGAGTAATGCATTAAGAAAGATGACATGATGTATACAAGATAAACTCACGTATGAAATAAATCCATTATTGTTATCCTTAATAGCAACAATACATGCATGCCATGTCTCTTTTTGTCACTGAGATTGAGCACTACAAGACCATCACAAAGCACCTCTTCCCATGGCAAGATAAATCAGTTTAGTTGACCAAACCAAACCAATAAACGAGAGAAGAAATACAAGGCTATAACAATAATGCATAATAGAGTTTAGAGAAGACTCAAATAATATTAATGGTTAGATCTGATCGTAAACTCACAATTCATCGGATCCCAACAAACACACTGCAAAATGTCATTACATAAAATAGATCTCCAAGAACATCAAGAGAACATTATATTGAAGATCAAAAGGAGAGAATAAGCCATCTAGCTGCTAACTATGGACTCGTAGGTATGTGGTAAACTACTCACGCATCACCGGAGAGGCAGCAAGGATGATGAAGAACCTCCGTGATCGTTGCCCCCTCTGGTAGAGTGCCGGAAATGCCTCTAGCTAGATTGGATCTCGTGGTTCTGGAACTTGCGGTGGTAGGAAAAGTATTTCGATGAGTCCCCTAGGGTTTGGGGGATTTTAGATTATTTATAGAGGAGGAGGTAGGTCAAGGCGGTGCCTGTTGGCCCCACTACCCACCAGGGTGCGCCAGAGGCCCCTGGCATGACCTGGTGCCTAGTGGGCCCCACGAACCTCTTCTCATGGCCTCTAGAAGCTTGCAGGGTGTCTTCTTGCCAGGAAAAATCTCCAAAAAGTTTCGTGGCATTTGGACATCGTTTGGTATTTTTATTCTGCAAAGTAAAAAACAAGACTAAAACAACAACTGGCGTTGGGCACTAAGTTAATAGCTTAGTCCCAAAAAATGATAAAAAGTTGCTAGTAAATGTATATAAAACATCTAAGATTTATAATATAACAACATGGAACAATCAAAAATTATAGATACGTTGGAGACATATCAAGGTGACTCTGCCTACCCCTGCTGCCCCAGGGCAGGTCCACAAGGCATGGCCCGAGGAGATGGAGGTGGCTTTAGCGAGCTCCTCCATCATGGAAGAGCATTGTGCCCTCATCGGCACGACACTAGGCAGCTTCTGGTCCGTAGAGGCCGGAATGCATGATGTCTTCAAGGGCCTCTTCAGAGGCTTCAAGGTATGTTTAACACATCCTGTCTTACCCCCTTTTCTTTTATTTGTTATTCATATTTTAGTTTGACACTAGCCCCATCAGTAACCCTCTTCGGACATGATTGAAAAAAGAAAATCATCCGAAGACTATAAAATTGTGCATAGTACTCATAAGAGCGTAACAAGCAATAGCCCCTGAGCCCTAAGGTGTTTTACAAAAATAGACTTGGGGGGTCGATGTGTGTGTGTGTGTTGTTAGGAAATGTAGCATGAAATTTAAAAAAAAATCCTACACTCACGCAAGATCTATCTAGGAGATGCATAGCAATGAGAGGGGGGAGAGTGTGTCCACGTACCCTCATAGATCTAAAGCGGAAGCGTTTGACAACGCGGTTGATGTAGTCGAACTTCTTCTAGCTCCGACCGATCAAGCACCGAACACACGGCACCTCCGAGTTCAGCACATGTTCAGCTCGGTGACGTCCCTCGCCTTCTTCGTCCAGCAAGGTGTCGAGGTAGTAGATGAGTTCCGTCAACATGACGGCGTGGTGACGATGATGGTGAAGTGATTATCGCAGGCCTTCGCCTAAGCACCGCAAAACTATGACCAACGGTGTAAACTGGCGAGGGGGTGCCGCACACGGCTAACAATTGATGTTGTTGTGTTCTAGGCGCCCCCTACCCACATATATATAGGTGGGAGGGGAAGGAGAGGCAGCTAGGGGCGCCATAGCTAGGGTTGGGCGCCGCCCCCTAGGGGCCCTGCCTTGCCCTGCCCCCTTTCCATGTATGCATGAAAGGGAAGGAAAGAGGGGGTGAGGGAAGGAAGTGTTAATCCTAATCCACACTTTCCTTTCCCTTCCCCCCTTTCCTTCTCCTCCTCCTATAGCCTTATAGGGCACACCAGCCCCTTGTGGGCTGGTGTGTTCCTTCACAAGGCCCATATGGCCCATAGGATTGTTGAGGGTACCCGAAACACCTTCTGGTAACCCGATAAGTACGTGATACCTTCCGGAACACTTCTGGTGTCTGAATACGATCATCCTATATATCAATATTTACCTCTCGACCATTTGCAGACTCCTCACCATGTCCGTGATCTCATCCGGGACTCCGAACAACATTCAGTCACCAAATCACATAACTCATATAATACTAAATCGTCATTGAGCGTTAAGCGTGCGGACCCTACGGGTTCGAGAACTATGTAGACAAGAACGAGACACCTCTCCGGTCAATAACCAATAGCGGAACTTGGATGCTCATATTGGCTCCTACATATTCTACGAAGATCTTTATAGGTCAAACCGTTATGACAACATACACAATTCCCTTTGTCCATCGGTATGTTACTTTCCCGAGATTCGATCATCGGTACCTTCATACCTACTTCAATCATGTTATCGGCAAGTCTCTTTACTAGTTCCATTATACATCATCCTGTAACTAACTCATTAGTCACTTTTCTTGCAAGGCTTCTTATGATGTGCATTACCGAGAGGGCCTTGAGATACCTCTCCGATGCTCGGAGTGACAAATCCTAATCTCGATCTATGACAACCCAACAAACACCTTCGAAGATACCTGTAGAGCATCTTTATAATCACCCAGTTACGTTGTGACATTTGATAGCACAGAAGGTATTCCTCCAGTATCTGGGAGTTGCATAATCTCATAGTCGAAGGAATATGTATTTGACATGAAGAAAGCAATAGCAATAAAACTGAATGATCAATATGTTAAGCTAACGGATGGGTCTTGTCCATCACATCATTCTCCTAATGATGTGATCCTGTTATCAAATGACAACTCATGTCCATGAGTCAGTGCAACAAACCCCGGGTCTATTGACCAACTATGCACAACCACAAGATCAAGATTGGAGCACCAGCTTAAGTCAGAGATTGAAGAACCAATAGATTTGAAGAACCAACATGCAGCTCAGAAGGGCCAAGATTGAGCCTAAGGAGCAAGATATCGGCAACAGAAGGGCCTCCCTTGCCGGGCAGGCGAGCCTGGCAAGGGGCGAGGCCACCACTGGAAGCAAGCTATCGAGGCTCCCCGGCAGAACTTGCCGGGGCTCGAGGGGGTAGAACCACCCCACCAACCACTCAAGCACGAATCACGTCGTCAATCAGTGCGGTATCAAGCTGCAAGATGATTAAGTGGCAGCCATTTGCCACATGGCAGCCATTTCCTACAGAGAAGCCTACAGACGACACTCATCCTGTGATGTGTCAAGAGAACAGGTGCGGAGCTAGCTAGATAGCCCGGCAGGCCTTGCCGGGCGCCCAGTGATGTGACACTAAGCGGCACATTTAATGCACCCTGTCAGCCCAGAGAATTAGAATGATAGCCATGTTTGCTGTCATACCAGCGGATAATGACCACTTTGCCACTATGGTGACCCCTTAAGCTATAAAAGGAGGCCTATGGCACTCGTAGGAGGGGTTAGAAGGTTGGAAAGATGACAACACCAAGCCACCACACGCACGTAGTCGCTGCAGGCAAACCTTGTCGGGCAAGTTTACTACGCACCACCACATCCATACTTCCATCAATCCACTAAAGCAGGAGTAGGGTCTTATGCCTCGTGGCAGCCCGAACCTGGTTAAATCGCTTGTGTGTTCTCTACCGTGCTGCCATACACTTGTCTGATCTTTGTGCAACGCGTCGTCCCCCTACCGAACCAATAAGGGGCCACCCGGTCCCATAGGTGGCCGCGGAAATCCCGCGACATCTTTGGCGCGCCAGGTAGGGGGAGCGCTTGCGCGAACCTGAAAGCATACACCGCGCGTCATCTTCATCGCCATCTTCATCCACAGCAATGCCATCGACCATGGCACCCAAGAAATCTGGCACTTCGGCCCATCCATCAACCTTGAAGGCTCCTGCGCCCGCGGCTTCTAACGTCGCGGGGGACACATGAGCGCGCGAGGTTGTGGACGCTGCTGGGGACGTCGTTGGAGCAGGTGGCACCATTACCACCTCCCCCGCGGCCAACATAGGGGCCAGAGCTACCGGAGGAGAACATCATCAGCAGCGTCTCGATGGTCAACCTCTGTGAGGTGCGAGCGAGGGGGTCACTCCATCTGCGCCCTCTCCTCTCACCGACGAGCACAGCCGCAGCAATGGTGCTCGGTCCAGGGCGAGCCATCGCCCTCTGGTCGCCCCCATCACGGGAGCGGCCGCGGCACATGCGCCTCCTCCGGGACGAGCCAACCAGGCCGCTACACTCAACGGAGCCGCTGATCTTCGAGCACCACCGCCGCGCGACCCTGCTGCCCCGGTGGTCGCCCCCCAGCAGCGTGGGCACGGCGTCGCCGCCGCCGCTGGCACCATCCGGAGCAAGGCGATGGTGCGGTTGACGTCATCGACATCTATGCCAATCACTGCCATGGAGGCCATGGCGCGAGCTCAGCTATTACTGAGGTTCCCACCTGCAACCGAGCAGATGGATGAGTGGAGTGCCACCATCCAAAGCCTGCTCGGTTTTGCCGAAGCTGTGGCCTCACGACGAGCTTGTCCACTGCAACCTCCCCAAGCAACAGCCACCGCCCGTGCCACCAGTCGTACAAAGGGGGCCGTCCCCATGGTTCAGTCCCCGCCATAGCAGCTGGTGAGGGCGCAGCAGAATCAAGACCCCGATGACGTCCCAATGGCCTCTTCTGACCCTCGAGCACGTCCAGGCCAACGCCGAACCCTGGAAGACAAGTAACAGGGAGGCACGCGTGTCATCGCTGAATAGCGCCACAATGATCCCTGCCAGACCGACGGGTGCGACGGCCCCAACATCGATGAGCCTGCGGTCGGTGTTGGCGGGTGCCTACCCTTGGAGGTTGGCTGCCCTGACTTTACATGAGAGCTGCGGCAAGTCCGTTGGCCATCCGTTTGCACGATCAAGCCAGAGATACCTGAGAAGTACGATGGGAGGCTGAACCTGGCAGAGTTCCTGAGCTTCTACACCATCACTGTTCAGGCTGCCGGGGGAAGAGATGAGAAGGTGTTCGCCAACTACTTCCCTTTGGCCCTCAAGTCCAATGTGAGGTCTTGGGTGATGCACCTGCCGGAGAACTCCATTTCTTCATGGGCAAACATGTGCCACGAGTTCATCGGTGCCTTCACCGGTGGCCACCAAGAGCCCGGCAGGCCCAGCGACCTGTGGCTTCTCCAGCAGAAGGAAGGAGAAACCCTCCGTAAGTATTTGCAGAGATTCAGTAAAGTTCATAGAAATATTCCAGATATCCATTCGGCAGCTATTATAGTAGCTTTCCAGTCCAATGTGCGCAACCGCCGCATTCGTTCCAAAATGATCATGTAGTTTCCCAAGACTGTGAAAGAACTATATACACTGGTGGATAAATGAGCCCGGATGGAAGAAGGAAGTTGCCCGGAGAGGATGATTGCATTAGTGTTGATTTAGAGGATGAGGATGAATCAACCAGTTAGAGGAAAGGCAAGAAGCGCAGTAAGAAGCCAAGAGATCAGGCAGTGATGATTGTAGAAGATTCAGGCACACCTAGTACTGGCAAGAAGGCCAAGGCTGAGGCCCCCGGCAAGGAAGCTGTCGTGTGCACTGCCTCCCGGGAAGCCGCTGCCGTGGAAAAAGATGGGAAAGGTGATGGGCCGTACTGCAAGATCCACCAGACCAAAGGCCACGACCTTCAGGAGTGTTATCAGGTTGAGCAGCTTGTCAAGAGATAGAGGGTAGAGTATGATAAGCGTGACAAGGGAAAAGGTCAAAATGCTCCTGGTGGTAAGGGCCGAGGTGGTGAAGCAAATAGCCCCGGCAGACCTTTATGGAACCAACGAAAACCCGCCAGGGGCCAAGAGAAGGAAACCTGTGATGATGCCAGTGATGGAGGGGATGAGGAGGAAACCAGTGAGCAGGAATTTCAGAAGGCCATTGACGCCCTATGCATTGATGGGGGTGCATCTTTGCACTCCTCTCATCACCAACTCAAGCGATTGGCACGAGAGGTCACTGTTGTGGAACCAGCGCTAGAGGCTCGGAAGCCGCTCAAGTGGTCCCGCACGCCCATCATCTTTGACAAAGAGGATCACCCTGGCCACACCGCTGTGGTGGGGTGTTTGCCATTGTTGGTCTCCCCAACAATTCACAACCTCAAGGTCAGAAAGATGCTGGTGGATGGCGGGGCCGGGTTGAATCTGATTTCCCCAGCAGCTATCAGCAAGCTTCAGATAGAAGAAGAGGAGCCAGGGGCCACCGGCACGTTTCAAGGTGTTAACCCCTGCAGGAGTCATCCTAAGGGGAAGATTACGTTGACGGTGACGTTTGGGGGAGAGATGAACTTTCGGCATGAGAACATCGTGTTTAATGTGGTCGATCTCCCCTGTGGTACAATGGGATTCTTGGACGACCAGCCCTGGCCAAGTTCATGGCAACATCCCACTATGCTTACAACACCCTGAAAATGCCTGGGCCATTGGGAGTCCTCACTATCCCGTCAGATGAGAAGGATGCAATTATCTGTGTAGATAAGATGTATCGGGATGCAGTTGCACCAGAGGCTGTGGCAGCAGCGATTCCCGCTAAGGAAAGCAAAGGAAAGAAGAGAGATTGTAGGACCTCCGGCAAGGAGTCCGGGAAGAGTGCCCCCTCCGAGTGCACGACACCCATTGAGGACGTGTCGGAGTGTTCCAACAGCAAGATATCCAAGGTTACTGCAACTCAAGTGAAGAAGGTCCCGGCCAGGCTGGCTGGCGTTGATGGTACTTTCACTATCAGCGCCACCCTCAATGAAAAATAGGAAAGCGCTCTCGTTGCCTTCCTACGAGCGAATATCGATGTGTTTGCTTGGCAACCATCGGATATCCTCGGTGTTCCCAGGGAGGTAATTGAGCACCACCTTGTTGTCTGCCCACATGCCCGACCCGTGAAGCAGGAAGTACGGAAGCAGGCCTCGGAGAGGCAGCAGTTCATTGCCAAAGAGATCAAGAAGTTAGAGGTAGTTGGTTTGGTCAGAGGAGTACTGCATCCTACATGGTTGGCAAATCCAGTAGTGGTCCAGAAAGCTAATGGGAAGTGGAGGCTTTGCATTGATTTCACATACCTTAACAAAGCTTGCCCGAAGGACCCATTTCCCATGTCGCGCATCGACCTGATCGTGGATTCTACTTCGGGATGTGATTTGCTCTTCTTTCTAGATGCATACTCAGGATATCATCAGATCTTCATGTCTAAGGAAGATGAAGAGTCCCGGGTACGTACTGCTTTGTCCGCATGCCGTTCGGATTAAAGAGTCCCGGGTCCACTTTTGCAAGGGCAGTCCAGATTGGTTTTGAGCCACAATTGCACAGAAATATAGAAGCTTATATGGATGATATTGTGGTCAAAACCAAGGATAAGGCCACCCTTATCAAGGATTTGGAAGAGACATTTGCTAATCTGCGCAAGATCAATCCGAAACTTAATCCGGAGAAGTGTGTATTTGGTGTTCCCTTCGGCCAGCTACTTGGGTTCTTCGTGTCCCATCGGGGGATTGAAGCCAACCCCGACAAGATCAAGGCCATTGAGCAAATCCAAGTGCCAAGGACAGTTAAGGGTGTGAGGCGCTTGACAGGATGCATTGCCGTGCTAAGAAGATTCATCCCCAAGTCTGTCGAGCGTGCTCTGCCGTTCTTCAAGGTTTTGAAGAAGGTGGGACCCATGAAGTCGAACCCGGAAGCAGATGCAGCTCTGCAAGAGTTAAAAGCCTACCCGTCATCCATACCCACCTTGGTTACACCCAAACCCCAAGAACCATTGTTGATTTACTTGGTAGCAACCAACCAAGTGGTCAGTGCGACCTTGGTAGCACAGCGACAAGTGGATGAGGCAGGAAGTGGTTAGATCATGGCAGAATCAAAAAAGAGTCAGGACAGCAGGGAGCACGGCAACGAGAGCAACCCCAAGGACGCGACAAGGAAGAAAGTGGTGCAACACCCAGTGTACTCTGTCAGCTCCTTGTTCCAAGGGGCTAGGTCGAGGTACTCTGGCGTGCAAAAGTTGATCTTTGGTCTCATTATGTCCTCAAGGAAACTGCGCCACTACTTCCAAGCCCATGAGATCACGGTTGTCACTTGTTTCCCGTTGCAAAGGATACTTTGAAACCCTAAGGCAACTGGTAGAACAGTGGAAAGGGCTTTGGAGTTATCTAGCTTTGGTTTGAAGTTTGAGAGCACTTCAACTATTTAGAGCAGGGCATTGGCAGAGTTTACTGTAGAATTGACGCCAACCCCTGATGAGGAAAGGACAAAGACATCTCTCCCCGGCAAGGAATCACCCCAACAATGGATTATGCATTTTGATGGTGCTTTTTCCATACAAGGTGCGGGGGCTGGCATGCTTCTTGTTTCCCCCTCCGGGGAGCACTTGAAGTACGTCGTCCAGATGCACTTTGCCCGGGAAGAAGCCACCAACAATACAACAGAGTATGAAGGGCTCCTTGCCGGACTCAAGATTGCAGCAGAATTGGGAATCAAGAAGCTGATCATTCGAGGAGATTCACAGCTCATGGTGAGACAAGTCAACAAGGATTACCAAAGCCCATTGATGGAAGCATACGTCAAGGAAGTAAGGAGATTGAAGGAGCACTTTGACGAGTTGCAAACAGAGCACGTACCCTGTGCAGAAAACGGCATAGCTGATCACCTGTCAAAGTGTGCTGCGCAGAAGCTTCCTGTGGAACCAGGAAATATTGTTCTCCATCTCTCTCAACCCTCATCACCAGCCATAGTGGCCCAGAAAAGGAGAAGGTTGGACTACAGTAAGCCTCTCTCGGCAGAGCCATCTGCTCCTGGCAGAGACCCTGCCGGAAACAACTCCTCATAGCCTGCCGGACCACCCCCTCCAGCCTGGCCTATGGACCCCACGAACGAATCTGGTGCTCTCGCAGCCGAGGAGGTGCCGCTAGTCCTCGTTGCCGAGCCCCAGGATCCAACTTGGGCAAGGCACATTGTCCACTTCCTCCAAATCGGAGAACTCCCTGGCAATTAGAATGAAGCTGGAAGAGTAGCCCGGAGGGCCAGTATGTATCAGTTTGTCGATGACACTTTGTATAGAAGGAGGCCCAACGGTATGAAATTGAAGTGTGTTTGTCAGGAGGATGGAAAGGAACTACTGGCTGAGATTCATAGAGGAATGTCCGGCTCACACATTGGATCGAGGGCATTAGTTTGGAAAGAATTCCGGCAAGGATTCTATTGGCCCACAGCCCTCCAAGATGAAGTTGAGCTCATCACGAAATGTGAAGCCTGTCAGTTCCATTCCAAGAGAACACACCTGCCTGCCCAAGCCCTTCAGACAATCCCTCTATCATGGCCATTTTCTGTCTGGGGGCTCGATATCCTCGGCCGCTTCCCCCGAGCAATCGGGGGCTTTGAATTCTTGTTCGTTTGCATCGACAAGTTTACAAAGTGGCTGAAAGTGACTCTCATGAGAAAGGTGACTGCTGAGTCAACTATCAAGTTCTTGAAAGAATTTGTGTGTCGTTTCGGAGTTCCGGCAAGGATCATTACTGACAACGGCACCCAGTTCACGAGCCACGCCTTCATGCAATATGGTCACACCCTCGGATTCAAAATCTCATTCGCTTCTGTGGCACACCCCTGCAGCAATGGACAAGCTAAGAGGGCGAATGCTGAAGTGTACTTCGTGGACTCAAGTCAAGAACTTTCGATATGCTGCAGAAGCACGGTAGGCGGTGGATTGAGGAGATGCCGGTAGTTCTCTGGTCCCTCAGAATGACACCTAACCAAGCTACTAGGTAGACTCCCTTCTCCCTGGTCTACGGGGTAGAAGCAGTTATCCCCACGGAACTCATTTACGGGTCCCCTCGAGTGCTTGCCTACGATGAAGTAGCGCAAGATCAGCACCGACATGACGATGCTGTGCTACTCGAGGAGAACCATCTCCGGGCTGCTACGCGTGCTGCACACTACCAGCAAGCCCTGCGTCGCTATAATAGCCGCAGGATTCATGCCCGGTGTTTTGAGGAAGGTGACCTTGTCCTTAGGCGCGTTCAGTCCGCCAAGGGTAGAAACAAGTTATCACCAAAGTGGGAAAGTCCTTACCGGGTGGTACGAGTCACCAGACCTGGCGTAGTCCGTTTGGAGACTAGAGATGGCACACAGTTGGAAAACTCATGGAATATTGAGCATCTTCGTAAGTACTACCCATAAGGCGCGAGGCTGCCGGGCACCACTCGGCAGCCACCCTTTTGTACAGGCCTTGCCTCAGTTGCATGTAACCCCTTGTACAAAGCCGGGGCGATGACCCCATGCAAGATAAAATAAAGAAGCATTGTGGGGGCGCCGATCTAGATCGGATGCATGCACAAGCACACCCAGATCACTGCATAAGCATTTCATGAGCATTTGCATATGCATATAGATAGGATTGCATCCTACATTCATTCTCATCTACATGGAGTTGCAGGTTCCTTCTGTGAACTTGACTCTGACAAGTGACGAGAATATTGCACGGCACCGTGATCCCCGGCAAGCCAAACAGATAAGTTTACCTCTTTTCCATTAGTGTTCAGTAAGCTATAACTTGTGCATAGTGAAACCTCGCCGCTCTCTTGAAACTAGGGTGCTCCCATCCTTGGCTCGAACGCTGCTTTGGCCTGGATGGTCGCAATGGCTCTTGATGAAAAGGGAGTGGGCAGGGGGTTGCGCCTCAGTCTGTTCCCCGGCAGACATGGTTCTCCGGCAGACGAAAAGGGTGCCAGTAGGATATCTTGCTGGGGAAAACTCGTTTAATTACAGTAAAGAGGCAGCCCACCTCTGCATGGACATATACATGCATGGGTTCCCGGCAAGGCTTATCTCTTTCATTGACATGCAGATACAAGTATAAGCATTACAGAACACAAACATGGATGAAAGGATTACATTATTTGATTTAAAATTTGGCCACTGCCTACAAGTTTAAGATTAGAAAAAGCTAAGTGCTCCGTAATGCCCTTTCTTGTCCCTCTCCTCCTAGGCACGGTCGTCGAAGGCGAGGAGGACAAAAGGAGGGCCAGTGCAGAAGTCTAGTCTGTTCCCGTCGGGCTCCAGGAGAGGTAGCCCGAAGGGAACGGAAGTACGAGGTAACGCATCAATGAAGAGCATGGTGGAAGGTGACCCTCTCAACCACCGTCAGTAGGGCTAGTAGGACTCGGCAGGGCTAACGGAGCTGCAGCCCGAGAGGAAGCCTGCCAGGGTCTAGCTGGAAGACTGCTGGAGGAGCCTGGCGGCACCATCCACACCTATGCATCCAACTCCTCGGCAAATCACACTGCTGGGGAAGAGGCGTAGATGCAGATGGTTGTGCTACCGCCTGATGAAGATGGTGCAGGCGATGATCAGCCGGAGATAGAGTCGTCGCTCCTCCGCCCGCTGCCATCGCAATCGTCGTCACTGTCCTCCTCATCGCTTTTGCTCGAGGAGGAGCTTTCGTCATCTGTCGAGCTCTCCATGCAGCACCCTAAGCGGCCTCCCGAGCGCCCCAAGATCTTGACGGAGAGCAGGCCACTCTCCATTAATTTGAAATGGAGAATGTGCCCCTCCGAGAAGCTGTGGGCACGAGTGAAGGTCTTCCAGCCACGACGAAGATACATTACATGACAGGCGGGGAAGTCGACGTCAACCCGCATGCTTCCATCCCCGCAGCCCCTCATGTGTAGCCTCAGAGCATGCGGTTGCTCGAGCTCCATCTCCCACACGAAGGAGGTTGGAAGACGAAGGTGCCCACACAAGGGCTTATACAGCCTGATGATAAACTCTTGAGGTTGATCCCTGACGTGGCCTTCCATTGGAGGAAGAGCTGCTGGCGGGGGCACAACCGAGGAGCTCCCTCGTCGTCCTCCTCCTCGGGCTCCACAGCGGCCTCGGCCGCGCCACCTCCTCCCTCCTCTCATAGCGGGTTCCGCCACTTCAAAATTAGGAGGAGGTGGGATACAGTACTGAGTGGAAGCCCTCATCGCCACTATCAAGACACTACTGCGCCCTTGCCCTCTCACCATGGCTAACAAGAATTGCGGAGAAGAAGGAGAGGTATGTGCAGAGGGGTACTGCCTTTGCCACTTTTTTATAGAGGGGACGAGGCAGAGGGATGGCCTCTTGTGGTAAATATGGCCGACCCACTCCTCCAATACGGCCCTTTCTGCACCCTCAGCAGCTTTGGGAATCAAGGCTAACCCTCTACTCCAACCATCAACATTTGATTTTCAATCATGGCACTCCTCCCCATGACCTTTGTGTCCACCACCTACCACGCCCAAGGCATGCAAGACATGTGGCGGGGTGCATGCGGAACGGGGGGCGAGTGGGGTAGTGGTTTCCGCCCCATGATCTTGGTGCGAGGAGAATCTGCGGGCCACGATCCAAGTTCTTCCATGACACCACGCAAAACGTGCACGAAAACTGGAAATTGGCCCGGAATCAAGGCTGATGAAGCAGCAATGGAAAACTTAAGGGGCCAAACCCTTCAGTAACCTTGCCTGTGCACTTATTAGGCCCTACCTCGACGACGCTCAGCAGTGCGTTCGGGGCAGGCCCGGGGGCTTCTGTCGGTGCAACAAACCCCGAGTCTGCTGACCAACTGTTCGCGGGCACAAGATCATGATTGGAGCACCAGCTTAAGTCAGAGATTGAAGAACCAAGATATTTGAAGAACCAACATATAGCTCAGAAGGACCAAGATTGAGCCTAAGGAGCAAGATATCGACAAGAGAAGGGCCTCCCTTGCCGGGCAGGCGAGCCCGGCAAGGGGCGAGGCCACCACCGGAAGCAAGCTATCGAGGCTCTCCGGTAGAGCCTGCCGGGGCTCGAGGGGGCCGAACCACCCCACCAACCACTCAAGCATGACTCACGTCGTCAATCAGTGCGGTGTCAAGCCGCAAGATGATTAAGTGGTAGCCATTCGCCACATGGCAGCCATTTCCTATAGAGAAGCCAATAGATGACCCCCCATCCTGCGATGTGTCAAGAGAATAGGTGTGGAGCTGGCGAGATAGCCCGGTAGGCCTTGCCGGGTGCCCAGTGATGTGACACGAAGCGACGCATTTAATGCACCCCGTCAGCCCGCAAAGTTAGGTATGATAGCACTGTTTTCAATCATATCAGTGGATAACGACCACTTTGCCACTGTGGTGACCCCTTAATCTATAAAAGGAGGCCCTTGGCACTCGTAGGAGGGGTTAGAAGGTTGGAAAGATGACAACCCCAAGCCACCACATGCACGTAGTCGCTACAGGCAAACCTTGCTGGACAAGTGTACTACGCACCACCACATCCATTCTTCCATCAATCCACTAAAGCAGGAGTAGGGTCTTACGCCTCGCGGTGGCCCGAACCTGGGTAAATCGCTTGTGTGTTCCCTGTCGCGCTGTTGGACGCTGGTCTGCTCTTTGTGCAACGCGCTGTCCCCTACCGAACCAACAAGGGGCCACCCGGTCCCATAGGTGGCCACGGAAATCACGTGCCACCATGGTTAGGAAACCTTAACCATCTTTGATCAACGAGCTAGTCAAGTAGAGGCTCACTAGGGACTCAGTGTTTTGTCTATGTATTCACACATGTATCAAGGTTTCCGATCAATACAATTCTAGCATGAATAATAAACATTTATCATGAATAAGGAAATATAAAATAACAACTTTATTATTGCCTCTAGGGCATATTTCCTTCAGTCTCCCACTTGCACTAGAGTCAATAATCTAGTTCACATCGCCATGTGATAAACACCCATAGTTCACATCACCATGTGACCAATACCCCAAAGAGTTTACTAGAGTCAAATAATCTAGTTCACATCGCCATGTGATTAATACCCAAAGAGTATTAAGGTGTGATAATGTTTTGCTTATGAGAGAGGTTTAGTCAATGGGTCTGTCACATTCAGATCCATATGTATTTTGCAAATTTCTATGTCTACAATGTTGTGCATGTAGCTATTCTAGCTAATTTCTCCCACTTTCAATATGTATCTAGATCGAGACTCGGAGTCATATGAATCGGTGTTAAAGATTGCATCGACGTTGCACTTTACAACAAACTCTTTCTCACCTCCATAACAAAGAAACATTTCCTTAGTCCTCTTAGGTAACTACGGATAATTTTGACCACTGTCCAGTGATCTACTCCTGGATCACCATTGTACCCCTTGCCAAACTCATGGCAAGGTACACAATAGGTCTGATACACAGCATGGCATACTTTATAGAACCTATGACTGAGGCACAGGGAATGAATTTCATTATCTCTATATATTTTGCCATGGTCGGGTTTTGAGTGTAACTCAACTTCACACGTTGTAACACAGGCAAGAACCCTTTCTTTGACAGATCCATTTTGAACTTCTTCAAAACTTTATTAGGGTATATGCTTTGTGAAAGTCCTATCGAGCGTCGCAATCTATCCCTATAGATCTTGATGCCCAATATGTAAGTAGCTTCACTGAGGTCTTTCATGGAAAAACTCTTATTCAAGTATCCTTTTGTGCTATCCGGAAATTATCTATCATTTCCAATAAGCAATATGTCATCCACATATAATATCAGAAATGCTACAGAGCTCCCACTCACTTTCTTGTAAATACAGGCTTCACCATAAGTCTGTATAAAACCATATGATTTGATCACCTCATCAAAGCAGACATTCCATCTCCGAGATGCTTGCACCAGTCCATAGATGGATCGCTGGAGCTTGCACACTTTGTTGGCACCTTTAGGATCAACAAAACCTTCTGGTTGCTTCATATACAACTCTTATTTAAGAAATCCATTAAGGATTGCAATTTTGACATCCATTTGCCAGATTTCATAATCATAAAATGTGGCAATTGCTAACATGATTCAGACAGACTTAAGCATCGGTACAGGTGAGAAAGTCTCATTGTAGTCAACTCCTTGATCTTGTCAAAAACACTTTTGTGACAAGTCAAGCTTTGTAGACAGTAACGTACCATCAGCGCAGTCTTCCTCTTCAAGATCCATTTATTCTCTATGGCTTGCCGATCATCGGGCAAGTCCACCGAAGTCCACACATTGTTCTCATACATGTATCATATCTCAGATTTCATGGCCTCAAGCCATTTGTCAGAATCTGGGCTCATCATAGCTTCTTCATAGTTTGTAGGTTCGTCATGGTCTAGTAACATGATTTTTAGGACAAAATTACCATACCACTCTGGTGCGGAACATGCTCTCTTCGTCATGGTCTAGTAACTTGATCTGAAGTTTCATGATCATCATCATTAGCTTCTTCTCTCGTTGGTGTAGGCATCATGGGAACGGTTTTCTCTAATGTGCTACTATCCAATTTGAGAGAAGGTACAATTACCTCATCAAGTTCTACTTTTCTCCCACTCACTTCTTTCGACAGAAACTCCTTCTCTAGAAAGGATCCATTCTTAGCAACAAAGATCTTGCCTTCGGATCTGTGGTAGAAGGTGTAATTAATTGTTTCCTTAGGGTATCCTATGAAGACGCACTTCTATGATTTGGGTTTGAGCTTATCAGGCTGAAGCCTTTTGACATAAGCGTCGCAACCCCAAACTTTTAACAAACGACATCTTAGGTTTCTTGCCAAACCATAGTTTATACAATGCCATCTCAATGGATTTAGACGACGCCCTATTTAACATGAATGCGGCTACCTCTAATGCATAACCCCAAAGCGATAGTGGTAAATCGGTAAGAGACATCATAGATCGCACCATATCTAATAAAGTACAGTTAGGACGTTCGTACACATCATTACGCTATGGTGTTCCAGGTGGCGTGAGTTGTGAAACTATTCCACACTGCTTTAAATGAAGGCCAAACTCGTAACTCAAATATTCGCCTCAGCGCAGATTGTAGAAACTTTATTTTCTTGTTATGATGATTCTCCACTTCACTCTGAAATTCTTTGAACTTTTCAAATGTTCTAGACTTGTGTTTCATTAAGTAGATATACCCATACCTACTCAAATAATCAGTGAAGGTCATAAAATAACCATACCCGCCGCGTGCTTCAACACTCATTGGACGGCATACATCGGTATGTATTATTTCCAATAAGTCATTGGCTTGCTCCATTGTTCTGGAGAACGGAGTTTTAGTCATCTTGCGCATGAGGCATGGTTCGCAAGTATCAAATGATTCAAAATCAAGTGATTCCAAAAGCCCATCTACATGGAGTTTCTTCGTGCGCTTTACACCAATATGACCTAAACGGCAGTGCCACAATTATGTTGCACTATCATTATCAACTTTGCATCTTTTGGCATCAATATCATGAATATGTGTATCGCTATGATCGAGATTCAACAAACCATTCACATTGAGTGCATGACCATAGAAGGTTTTATTCATTTAAATAGAACAACAATTATTATCTGACATAAATGAATAACCATTGAAATAAATAAGATCCAATCATATTCATGCTCAACGCAAACACCAAATAACATTTATTTAGATACAACATTAATCCCGAATGTAGAGGGAGTGTGCGATGGTGATCGTATCAACCTTGGAATCACTTCCACCACAAATCGTCACCTCATCCTTAACTAGTCTCTGTTCATTCTACAACTCCTGTTTCGAGTTACTAATCTTAGCAACTGAACCGGTATCGAATACCCAGGGGTTGCTACGAACACTAGTAAAGTACACATCAATAATATGTATATCAAATATACCTTTGTTCACTTTGCCATCCTTCTTATCCGCCAAGTATCTGGGGTTGTTCTGCTTCCAGTGATCATTCCCTTTGTAGTAGAAGCACTCAGTTTCAGGCTTGGGTCCAGCTTTGGGCTTCTTCCCGAGAGGGGAAACTTGCTTGCCATTCTTCTTGAAGTTCCCTCCGTTTCCCTTGCCCCTTTTTCTTGAAACTAGTGGTCTTGTTAACCATCAAAATTTGATGCCCATTCTTGATTTCTACCTTCGCCAATTTCAGCATCGCAAAGAGCTCGCGAATCGTTTTCGTCATCCCTTGCATATTATAGTTCATCACGAAGTTCTAGTAGCTTGGTGATGGTGATTAGAGAACTCTGTCAATCGCTATCTTATCTGGAAGATTAACTCCCAATTGATTCAAGCGATTGTAGTACTTAGACATTCTGAGTACATGCTCACTGACTGAGCTATTCTCCTCCATCTTGTAAGCAAAGTACTTGCCAGAGGTCTCATACCTCTTGACATGGGCATGAGTCTGAAATACCAATTTCATCTCTTAGAACATCTCATATGCTCCATGGCATCGAAAACGTTTTTTGAAGTCCCAGTTCTGAGCCGTAAAGCTTGGTGCACTAAACTATCAAGTAGTCATCATACCGAGCTTGCAAAACATTCGTAATGTTTGCATCTGCTCCTGTAACAGGTTTGTCACCTAGCGGTGCATCAAGGACATAATTCTTCTATGCAGCAATGAGGATAATCCTTAGATCACGGACCCATTCCGCATCATTGCTACTATCATCTTTCAACTTAGTTTTCTCTAGGAACATATCAAAATTATATGGGAGCTATACCGCAAGCTATTGATCAACAACATAGATATGCAAAACTATAAGACTAAGTTCACGATAAATTTAATTTCAATTAATCAAATTACTTAAGACCTCCCACTTAAATAGACATCGCTCAAGTCATCTAAGTGATACATCATCCAAATCAACAATACCATGTCTGATCATCACGTGAGATGGAGTAGTCATCAATGGTGAACATCTCTATGTTGATCATATCTATTATATGATTCACGTTCGACCTTTCAGTCTCCAATGTTTCACGGCCATGTCCGTACATGCCAGGCTCGTGAAGTTTAACCTGAGTATTCCGCATGTGCAAAACTGTCTTGCACCCGTTGTATGTGAATGTAGAGTCTATCACACCTGATCTTCGCGTGGTATCTCGAAACGAAGAACTGTCGCAATGGTGCATACTCACGGAGAACACTTATACCTTGAAATTTTAGTTAAGGGATCATCTTATAATGCTACCATGATACTAAGCAAAAATATGTGACATGATATGGCCATCATCATCTTGTGCTTTTGATCTCCATCTCCAAAGCATCATCATGATCTCCATCGTCACCGGCTCGACACCTTGATCTCCATCGTAGTGTCGTGGTCGTCTCGCCAACTATTGCTTCAACACTATCGCTAGCGTATAGTGATAAAGTAAAGCAATTACATGGAGTTTGCATTTCATACAATAAAGAGACAACCATAAGGCTCCTGCCGGTTGCCAGTAACTTTTACAAAACATGATCATCTCATACAATAACGTATATCACATCATGTCTTGACCATATCACATCACAACAAGCCCTGCAAAAACAAGTTAGAAGTCCTCTACTTTGTTGTTGCAAGTTTTACGTGGCTGCTACGGGCTTCTAGCAAGAACCGTTCTTACCTACGCATCAAAACCACAATGGTGATTTATCAAGTTTGTTGTTTTAACCTTCAACAAGGACCGGCCGCAGTCAAATTTGATTCAACTAAAGTAGGAGAAACAGACACCCACCAGCCACCTTTATGCAAAACTAGTTGCATGTCTATTGGTGGAACCGTTCTAATGAACGTGGTCATGTAAGGTTGATCCGTGCCGCTTCATCCAACAATACCACCGAATCAAAATAAGACATTGGTGGTAAGCAGTATGACGATCACCTCCCACAACACTTCGTGTTCTACTCGTGCATATCATTTACGCATAGACCTGGCTCAGGTTCTACTGTTAGGAAACGTAGCATGCAATTTCAAAAAATTCCTATGCTCACGCACGATCTATCTAGGAGATTGATGTCTACTATGCAACTTTATTCTTGTAGAGACATGTTGGGCCTCCAAGCGTAGAGTTTTGTAGGATAGTAGCAATTTTCCCTCAAGTGGATGACCTAAGGTTTATCAATCTGTGAGAGGTGTAGGATGAAGGTGGTCTCTCTCAAACGACCCTGCAACCAAATACAAGCAATCTCTTGTGTCCCCAACACACCCAATACAATGGCAAATTGTATGGGTGCACTAGTTCGGCGAAGAGATGATGATAAAAGTGTAATATGGATAGTAGATATTGGTTTTTGTAATCTCAAATTATAAAAACAGCAAGGTAACTAATAGTAAACGAGCACAAAAACGGTATTGCAATGCTTAAAAATGAGGCCTAGGGTCTGTACTTTTGCTAGTGCAATCTCTCAACGGTGCTAACATAGTTGGATCATATGATTATCCCTCAAAGTACAGCAAATAATCACTCCCGAGTTCCTATTAGCGGAGAACAAAAGGTAGGAATTGTTTGTAGGGTGCGAAGCCACCTCAAAGCTATTCTTTCCGATCGATCTATTCAAGATTTCATACTAAAATAACACAAAGCTAATGTTTCCGTTTGATCTATCCTAGAATTGGTACTAGAATAACACCAAAGCATATTCATATTCATAATACTCAATCCACACAAAGAACTATAAAGAGACCCCGAAGTTTCCGTCGGAGAAAAACGTGCATCAACCCCTGTGCATACATTACCCCAATATCACCGCGGGAATCCGCAAGTTGAATGCCATAACATATATCAAGTGAATCAATTAGATACCCCAATTGTCACCTCAAGTATTCATACCGCAAGACATATATATATCATGTGTTCTCATCTCTGAATATTCAATCCGACAATACAAAACTTCAAAGGGTAAAGATTCAATTCATCACAATGAGAATGTAGAGGGGAGAAACATCATATGATCTGACTATATTAACAAAGCCCATGATATAGATCATGAGAGAGAGAGAGAGAGATTAAACACATAGCTACTGGTACAAACCCTCAGCCCCGAGGGTGGACTACTCCCTCCTCATCTTGGTGGCCGCTGTTGATGAAGATAGCCACCGGAGATAATTCACCGCCTCCGGCGGGGTGCCGGAATGGGTCTAGATTGGTTTTCGTTGGCTACGGAGCCCTGCCGCGGCGGAACTTCTGATCTAGGTTAACCCCGAAAGGTTTCGAAACATTTGGGAATTTATAGTGCAAACAAGGGGTACAGGAGGCCACCGAGGTGGGCATAACCCACCTGGGTACGCCAGGGGGCCCTGGCGTGCCCTGGTGGGTTGTGCCCCCCTCAGGGCACCCCCAGGTGCTGCTTTGGCCCATCGGGAGTCTTTTGTCCCATAAAAATCCACAAAAAGTTTCGCGGTGTTTGGACTCTGTTTGATATTGGTTTTCTACGATGTAAAAAACAAGCGAAAAATAGCAACTAGCACTGGGCACTGGGTCAATAGGTTAGTCCCAAGAAATGATATAAAATTGCTATAAAATGATTGCAAAACACCCAAGAATGATAATATAACAGCATGAATACTTCATAAATTATAGATATGTTGGAGACGTATCAGAGTGTGTGTCCACGTACCCTCGTAGACCAAAAGCGGAAGCGTTTGACAATGCAGTTTATGTAGTCGAACTTCTTCTAGCTCCGACCGATCAAGTACCGAACGTACGGCACCTCCGAGTTCTGCACACGTTCAGCTCGGTGACGTCGCTCACCTTCTTCATCTAGCAAGGTGTCAAGGTAGTAGATCAGTTCCGTCAGCACGACGATGTGGTGACGATGATGGTGAAGTGATTCTCGTAGGGCTTCGCCTAAGCACCGCAAACCTATGACCAGCGGTGTAAACTAAGGAGGGGGGCGCCGCACACGGCTAACAATTGATGTTGTTGTGTTCTAGGCGCCCCACCCACATATATATACTAGTGGGAGGGGAGGAGAGGCAGCCAGGGGTGCCCTAGCTAGGGTTGGCCGCCGCCCCGTGGGGGCCCTGCCTTGCCCTGCCCCCCTTTCCATGTATGCATGAAGGGGAAGGAAAGAGGGGGTGAGGGAAGGAAGTGGGAATCCTAATCCACACTTTCCTTTCCCTTCCCCCCTTTCCTTCTCCTCCTCCTATGGCCTTATAGGGCGCACCAGCCCCTTGTGGGATGGTGTGTTCCTTCACAAGGCCCATATGACCCATTGGATTGTCGAGGGTACCCGAAACACCTTCCGGTGACCCGATAAGTACCTGATACCCTCCGGAACACTTTCGTTGTCTGAATACCATCGTCCTATATATCAATCTTTACCTATCGACCATTTTGAGACTCCTCGTCATGTCCGTGATCTCATCCGGGACTCCTAACAACATTTGGTCACCAAATCACATAACTAATATAATACTAAATCGTCATTGAGCGTTAAGCGTGCGGACCCTATGGGTTCGAAAACTATGTGGACATGAATGAGACACCTCTCCGGTCAATAACCAATAGCGGAACCTGGATGCTCATATTGGCTCCTACATATTCTACGAAGATCTTTATAGGTCGAACCGTTATGACAACATACACAATTCCCTTTGTCCATCGGTATGTTAGTTGCCCGAGATTCGATCATCGGTACCTTCATACCTAGTTCAATCATGTTATCGGCAAGTCTCTTTACTAGTTCCATTGTACATCATCCTGTAACTAACTCATTAGTCACTTTGCTTGCAAGGCTTCTTATGATATGCATTACCAAGAGGGCCTTGAGATACCTCTCCGATGCTCGGAGTGACAAATCCTAATCTCGATCTATGACAACCCAACAAACACCTTCGAAGATACCTGTAGAGCATCTTTATAATCACCCAGTTACGCTGTGACATTTGATAGCATAGAAGGTATTCCTCCAGTATCCGGGAGTTGCATAATCTCATAGTCGAAGGAATATGTATTTGACATGAAGAAAGCAATAGAAATAAAACTGAACGATCAATATGCTAAGCTAACGGATGGGTCTTGTCCATCACATCATTCTCCTAATGATGTGATCCCGTTATAAAATGATAACTCATGTCCGTGGTTAGGAAACCTTAACCATCTTTGATCAACGAGCTAGAAAGTAGAGGCTCACTAGGGACTCAGTGTTTTGTCTATGTATTCACACATGTATCAAGGTTTCCGATCAATACAATTCTAGCATGAATAATAAACATTTATCATGAATAAGGAAATATAAAATAACAACTCTATTATTGCCACTAGGGCATATTTCCTTCAGTCTCCCACTTGCACTAGAGTCAATAATCTAGGTCACATCTCCATGTGATAAACACCCATAGTTCACATCGCCAGGAGACCAATACCCCGAAGAGTTTACTAGAGTCAAATAATATAGTTCACATCGCCATGTGATTAATACCCAAAGAGCATTAAGGCGTTATCATGTTTTGCTTATGAGAGAGGTTTAGTCAACGGGTCTGTCACATTCAGATCTGTATGTATTTTGCAAATTTCTATGTCTACAATGCTCTACATGGAGCTATTCTAGCTAATTGCTCCCATTTTCAATATGTATCCAGATCGAGACTCAGAGTCATATGAATCGGTGTTAAAGATTGCATCAACGTAACCCTTTATGACGAACTCTTTATCACCTTCATAACCGAGAAACATTTCCTTAGTCCTCTTAGGTAACTAAGGATAATTTTGACCGTTGTCCAGTGATCTACTCCTGGATCACCATTGTACCCCTTGACAAAGTCATGGAAAGGTACACAGTAGGTCTGGTACACAGCATGGCATACTTTATAGAACCTATGATGAGGCATAGGGAATGACTTTAATTCTCTCTATATATTCTGTCGTGGTCGGGTTTTGATTCTAACTCGACGTCACACCTCGTAACACAGGCAAGTACCCTTTCTTTGACTGATCCATTTTGAACTTCTTTAAAACTTTAGCAGGGTATGTGCTTTATGAATGTCCTATCAAGCGTCTCGATCTATTCCTATAGATCTTGATGCCCAATATGTAAGTAGCTTCGCTGTTGTCTTTCATCGAAAAACTCTTATTCAACTACCCTTTTATGCTATCCAGAAATTCTCTATCATTTCCAATCAGCAATATGTTATCCACATATAATATCAAAAATGCTACAGAGCTCCCAGTCACTTTCTTGTAAATACAGGCTTCATCGTATGTCACATCCCTAGCTTCTGGTGCTGCCTAGTGTTTGCATCCTGCCTGCATCATGTTTAACTTTCATGGAAATTTGAAATGGGGATGTTGAAACCCTAGCACCACTTGAATCAAACTAGGTTCAACTGAAATTTGCATTCAATGAAACCAAAAATGATCCTTACTGATATTTGGTATTTTTGGCAAGGGCTTTGTTCCAAACCAAAAACAATGAACATTTTTAAGGAATTATTTGGGCATTGAATTTAAATCAATATTGTATTTGGATTTGGGTTTATATTCTTAATATATGGAATATAATTTCAGATAACTCTGAAATAATTTATGTGCCACTGGATAATCCCATTGTGCAATATAAAAATATTTAGAGGAATGTTGTCACGGTTTTCAATTGTTTGGAGTTCAAAACAGTGGCAAAATGAATTAATAAAAGGAAACATAACAGAAATAAAACAGAGCAGAGAAATTTACCTGGCGCCCACCAACCGGCCCAGCATTGTAGCTGGCCGGCCCAGCCCACCAGGGCTCCTCCCTGTCGTCTTCCCCTTGCCAGGAGGACGAGTGCGTGGCCGGCGCGCGCGAGCACGCGTCCGGCCACCTCCTGCTTGCTTGCCGCCGCTGGAGTCTACCCCGAGCGCCACGTGCTTCACCCCGCCCTTCCGCTGGACCTCTCACTCTCCCACGGCTCCCTCCCCCTTCTCTGCTCTCTCCTCGAACGCGCCCGTCGCCGCCGACGTGCACCACCGTGGCCACTGCCTCCCCCTCGCCTCTCCGACATGCCCAGAGGCTCCGCCTCGACCCCCTCTATCTTCCACCCCGAGTCACGCCACCGTGGGAGCCCCACATCACCGCCACGAGTCGTCTTCCCCGAGCATGGCCGCCGGACTCCATCGACGGATTCGTCGCCTTCCGGTCGTCCCCGAGCCAGCTGAGCCTGTCGTCAGCCTCACCGTGAGCTCCCGGTCCTTTCCCCTCTTTCCCCGTGCTCGTCCGCGCCTTCTGACCACCATAGCCATCGGAGCCGATAGCTCCTCGCCGTCGGCCATGTCGCCACCGCGACCACGGCCATGCAAGCACGCGTCTGAGCCCACCGCTGCACTCGTTGCGCTTCCGCGGGTCGATCACGACCATCCACGGCTCCGGATATGCCCCGCAACGCACACACCGCCGTTGGCCGAACTCCGGCTGCCGCCGCGAGCTCCCTTCCAACGAGCTCTGTCCACCCCAGCTGCTCCCGCTTGCCCCGTTAGATGTGCATGATCGCCAGCTCCCCGTAGAGCCTCTCCGCCGCTCATTTGGTCGCCTGAGTTGCGATTCCGAGTGCCTCCACCATCTCTGGTGTTGCCGGCAACGAGCCGTGGACCAAGTCCGGCAAAGTTGACTCGTTTGACCTGGGGTTTGACCCCCAGGGTCACTGACGTGCAGGCCCGTCTCTGTTAATCTTTAGCTGGATTAGATTAGTGCTAATTAACCCTGATGGTTAGGTTAGCCGCTAACATGTGGGCCCCGACCCCACTGACATTTTAGTTAGGCTTAATTTAAGGTTAATTAACTATATTAATTAGCTGAGTCAATGACATATGGGTCCCACTGTCAGGTTTGACTCTGGTTAGGCATTGTTGACCAGCTGACATCACGGTGACGCAGTGCTGACGCAATAACTCATTTTCTAGATTTATTCTTTTTTCAGGAAATTCCAAAAAATGCCCAAAACTTCTAAAAATCATAGAAATTAAACCGTAACTCCAAATAAAATAAATTATATATGAAAAATTATCAAAAAAATCCAATCTATCCATCTGTACCATTTTCATGCATGTTAGAACAACTTAAGGCCACTGTTTAGGACAAATCAAATGAATGGTATTTAAATAACCACATGTGGAATTTGAATTTGAACTTTGGGTTCAAACCAACTTCACTTAATTGTGTTGCTAGTTGCATTAGCTCAATCAACAACATATTGCCATGTCATTATCATGCATCATGTTGTGCATTGCATTGATTGTGTTCCTTCTCTGTTACCGGTGGTTGTCCCCTCTCGATAGATGTTGTACCGACGCTGTGATCGTTGACACTGATGAAGACCCAATGATATCTTCAGAAGTGCCAGGAAAGCAAAAACCCCTTGTTCATTCCGATACAATCCCACTCTCTCTCTCTCCTGCTATCTTTTACTGCATTAGGACAACAACGATTCAACTGTTACATGCTGCGGTAGTTGAACCCCTTTCCTCTGCATGACATGTCATTGCATAGTAAATAGATAAAACCCACTAGCATGAGTAGGAGTTGTTTGAGCCCTGATGTGCCCACTCATTCATGCTGTTTGTCATGCCTGCTATTGCCTAGAGTCGTGTCAGGTATGGTTTATCGGGGATGAATCGGAGGTGTGTGAACATGTCCTACTGTGTGTGAGCTAAGTGTGTGAACACGATTTGGTAAAGGTAGCGGTGAGAGGCCATGTAGGAGTACATGGTGGGTTGTCTCATTGAAGCCGTCCTCAGGAACTGAGCTCTGTGTTTGTGACCCCACATTGGGCCCTGAAATATGACCCCGCTCGACTTACTGACCCCTCTCGTTCTCTGTCCAGGAGTTGCAACTAGTTTCTGGTGTTTGTAGGTTATGTGTTAGCGGCCGTGCATAGCGCTGGCCCTAGGGGTGGGCTATGATGTGGTAGATACACTGTGGCCGGGTATGCCGGGCGCCCGTTTGGCGTCTCGGGACCCTGTACACATCGTTTGGGGCCGTTGAGGACACCCCGGCTGGATTTCCTTGCGGATGGAACCCGAATAGGCGATAAACCCAGACTAGAGACTTGTGCGGTTAGTCAGGTCGTGGTCTACACCCACGTCGGCTTTCGCTTGAAGTCTGCCGAGCACATGTCGTGTGCAGACGCTAAGTGGTGGAAACATGTGTGACGAAGTACACCCCTGCAGGGTTATAAATGATCTATTCGAATAGCCGTGTCCGCGGTAAAGGACTTCTGGGTTGCCTATAATAGTTCATAGACAAGTGAAAGTGGATACTCTAAAACTCGAGAGATAAGTGTGAGTGCTATGGATGGCCTTCTCGTAGGGAGACGGGAGAGGATCCATAGTGGTGTATTGAATGGTGAATATGTGGACTTGTGTGCGCCACCTCAAAAGAGTTGCTTTCAGTCGTAGTTCAGGTTAGCCACTGAGTCAAAGCTGGCTTGCTGCAGTTAAACTCCACCAACCCCCCCCCCCCTTGTTGATACCGATGCATATGTAGCTAGTTCTGATGTAAGTCTTGCTGAGTACCTTTGTACTCATGTTTGCTTAATTTGTGTTTTGCAGAGAGACTTCAGTCTCGCTAGTAGTTCCGCTGGACTTCGACGTTTAGCTTGATACCTCAGCTACGATCTTGTGCCCTAGGCAGGATCTGGTAGATAGTCAGGCTTCTTAGCCTTTTTCATTTGTAGATGTCTATACTCAGACATGTTAAGCTTCCGCGTGTGCTTGATCTGTATGTTATGACTGTTGGGTCATGAGACCCATGTTTGTAATATCTCGCTCCTCGGAGCCTAATTAATAAATACTTGAGTTGTAGAGTTATGTTGTGATGCCATGTTGTATTTACACATATCGAGCATATTTTGTGTATGATTGAAATGCTTGGTATGTGTGGGATCCGACAATCTAGTTGTTTATCCTTGGCAGCCTCTCTTATGGGGAAATGTAGTCTAGTGCTTCCATGAGCCATAGTAGTCTGCTACAGCCCGGTTCACCGGAGTCCTGTTAGCCCAGCACTACTGCTCAGGACACTTGACTGGCCGGCATGTATTTCACTTTGTTCCTGTGTCTGTCCCTTCGGGGAAATGTCACACAGTGACATCCGGAGTCCTGCCTAGCCTGCTACAGCCCGGGTTCCCGGAGTCCTGTTAGCCCAGTGCTACAGCCCGGATTCACACGGTGTTGACCGACATGCTCGATGTGATTCATGTATGCCTGTCCCCATAGGTTAGTGCCGCTTTGGGTTCACGACTAGCCATGTCGGCCCGGGTTCTCTGTCATATGGATGCTAGCGACACTATCATATACGTGAGCCAAAAGGCGCAAACGGTCCCGGGCCATGGTAAGGCGACACCGTGGGAATACCGTGCGTGAGGCCACAAAGTGATACGAGGTGTTACCGGCTAGATCGATGTGACTTGGAATCAGGGTCCTGACAGCGTTGGTATCAGAGCGTGACTGCCTGTAGGATTACCAAACCAAACTGGTCGAAGTTGAGTCTAGAAATGCTTTAGCTATATAAGGGAATTGATTGTGGAAGGTAATGTAAGGCTCTTTTTACTCCTTTACCTTATGCCCTTCTGATCCGAGTCACACTCTTCTCTTCTACGGGGATTAAGAACTAGGCTTCTCATCTTTCTATCAGGATCACGTGTTACTAATCTGTAGACTTGTAGGATTGTTGGATTCAAGTCTCAGTTCAGTTTCTATTACTTTCGTGTGTTCATAATTGGTCTCGGAACCTTGATATTGTGATGTTGAGTGGTTATGCCACCATTTTGCAGGATGTCTCAAATATTTTTGAGCATTTACAGCCGTTATGCTGTCCGAGTCATCCCAGGTTTCTAAATAGTCTGATGCATTTGCAAGTCCCTTCTTCCCGTTTCCGATGTCCTTTTGGGCCAGATTAATCACACTATCGGTGAGTTGAGGTACTCTGTTGCCTCGACATATATGTTGGAGCTATTATCATGACCCTAGGTGTTTTAGGGAGTCACCTAGTAATCTAGCCATGTTTTGTGTTCTGGTGTGATGATTCTGGCCACCATTCTCGAAAGCATCCCGTAATGCCATTTAGTAGTAGGTATTCTATTCCTGGGTTCTTGAACCCGAGATTCACCCTACTTACCTCCTGTTGATAGTGTTTGCTCGTTCCTTTAGGACATTAGTAACCTTGCGACAGTCCTCGAGGTCCGTGGTATTTCTTTCTTCCAATACCATGAACCATTAAGGCAGAAGTTCTTTGAACCAAAATATCACAATCAGAGTACTCTTGAGGAGTTATCCATTCATAATGGTGATTCTGCCAGTCCTACCTTCCTGCATGGGTTATTTGGAAGAAACTTGTTGAACTTGGTTCGACATATTAATCTATCCATCCACAACTCAGAAAGATATACGTCCTCTTGAGTTGTCCCTCTTCATTTGTATTCCGACCATCGCCTATCAATTGATAGTCAGGAGTAATGGTGCATCCATGTTATCAATGCTTATTATTCTTGTGGTCCGTTAAGGCATTCTATTTCAGAATGACTAGGAGAAACAAACTCCAGTACCTCATCCATATCCAGGATTGGGTCAAAGCAGTTGTATTCCGCAGATCAAATGCAATCAAGTTTTGTTATGTTATACCCTGAAGTATTACCCACTTTATGCCAGGACTATCATGAGAATTGCACCATCTCTTATACATTCTTGACGCAGTGATACTTCTTGCCATCATTTTTCATTCCTCGGTTTCTGTGTTATTGTAACCAGAATGCTGACAAATGAATCGTGATGTGTGAAATCAATACTCCAAGCAACTCGTTGCTTCGTTGTAAATGGACAATATTCTCATTCTTAGTGTGTTGGTTATTGAACTACCATTCTAAGATTAATCTTGTTACCTAGTCCATATTTCCTGGTGCACTCTGTTGGAACGTAGCAGAAATTCAAAATTTTCTACGCATCACCAAGATCAATCTATGGAGTAACCTAGCAACAAGGGGAAGGAGAGTGCATCTACATACCCTTGTAGATCGCTAAGCGAAAGCGTTCAAGTGAACGGGGTTGATGGAGTCATACTCGTCGTGATCCAAATCACCGATGATCCTAGTGCCGAACGGACGGCACCTCCGTGTTCAACACACGTACAGCCCGGTGACGTCTCCTACGCCTTGATCCAGCAAGGGGAGAAGGAGAGGTTGGGAAGACTCCATCCAGCAGCAGCACGACGGCATGGTGGTGACGGAGGAGCGTGGCAATCCTGCAGGGCTTCACCAAGCACCGCGGGAGAAGATGAGAGCTTGGGAGAGGGGGAGGGCTGCGCCAAGACTTGGGTGCGACTGCCCTCCCACCCCCCAGATATATATAGGGGCAAGGGAGAGGGGGGCCGGTCCCCTCAGATCCAATCTGAGGAGGGGGCGGCGGCCAAAGGGGGGTTGCCTTGCCCCCAAGGCAAGGGGGCGCCCCCCCTTTAGGGTTCCCCAAACCCTAGGCACATGGGCCCTAGGGGGGAGGCGCCCAGCCCACTAAGGGGCTGGTCCCTCTCCACATATAGCCCATAGGGCCCTGCGGGGCAGGTGGACCCTCCCGGTGGACCCCTGGAACCCCTCCGGTGGTCCCGGTACAATACCGGTAACCCCCGAATTATTCCGGTGACCGTATGATGACTTCCCATATATAAATCTTTACCTACGGACCTTCCGGAACTCCTTGTGATGTCCGGGATCTCATCCGGGACTCCGAACAACATTCGGTAACCACGTACATCTATTCCCTATAACCCTAGCGTCATCGAACCTTAAGTGTGTAGACCCTATGGGTTCGGGAAACATGCAGACATGACCGAGACACCTCTCCGGTCAATAACCAACAGTGGGATCTGGATACCCATGTTGGCTCCCACATGCTCCACGATGATCTCATCGGATGAACTACGATGTCAAGGACTTAATCAATCCCGTATACAATTCCCTTTGTCTAGCGGTACGATACTTGCCCGAGATTCGATCGTCGGTATTCCGATACCTTGTTCAATCTCGTTACCGTCAAGTCTCTTTACTCGTTTCGTAACACATCATCCCATGATCAACTCCTTGATCACATTGTGCACATTATGATGATGTCCTACCGAGTGGGCCCAGAGATACCTCTCCATTTACACGGAGTGACAAATCCCAGTCTCGATTCGTGCCAACCCAACAGACACTTTCGGAGATACCTGTCGTGTACCTTTATAGCCACCCAGTTACGTTGTGACGTTTGGCACACCCAAAGCACTCCTACGGTATCCGGGAGTTGCACAATCTCATGGTCTAAGGAAATGATACTTGACATTAGAAAAGCTTTAGCATACAAACTACATGATCTTGTGCTATGCTTAGGATTGGGTCTTGTCCATCACATCATTCTCCTAATGATGTGATCCCGTTATCAACGAAATCCAATGTCCATGGTCAGGAAACCGTAACCATCTATTGATCAACGAGCTAGTCAACTAGAGGCTTACTAGGGACATGGTGTTGTCTATGTATCCACACATGTATCTGAGTTTCCTATCAATACAATTCTAGCATGGATAATAAACGATTATCATGAACAAGGAAATATAATAATAACCAATTTATTATTGCCTCTAGGGCATATTTCCAACAGTCTCCCACTTGCACTAGAGTTAATAATCCAGTTCACATCGATATGTGATTAACACTCAAGGTCACATCCCCATGTGACTAACACCCAAAGAGTTCTGGGTTTGATCATGTTATGCTTGTGAGAGAGGTTTCAGTCAACGGGTCTGCAACATTCAGATCTGTATGTACTTCACAAATTTCTATGTCATCTTGTAGATGCAACTACTACGCTAAATTTGGAGCCATTTCAAATAACTTTTCTACTTGGAGCTATTCTAAATTGTTGCTCCATTATACGTATCCGGTATCTCTACTCAGAGCTATCCGGATAGGTGTTAAGCTTGCATCGACGTAACTCTTTACATCGAACTCTTTATCACCTCCATAACCGAGAAACATATCCTTATTCCTCTAAGGATAATTTAGACCGCTATCTGGTGATCTACTCCTAGATTACCTTTGTACCCTCTTGCCAGATATGTGGCAAGGCACACATCAGGTGCGGTACTCAGCATGGCATACCGTATAGAGCCTATGACAAAAGCATATGGGGCGACCTTCGTCCTTCCTCTTTCTTCTGCCGTGGTCGAGATTTAAGTCTTAACTTCATACCTTACAACTCAGGCAAGAACTCCTTCTTTGACTGATCCATCTTGAACACCTTCAAGATCATGTCAAGGTATGTGCTCATTTGAAAGTACCATTAAGCGTTTTGATCTATCCTTATAGATCTTGATGCTCAATGTTCAAGTAGCTTAATCCAGGCTTTCCATTGAAAAACACTTTCCAAATAACCCTATATGCTTTCCAGAAATTCTACGTCATTTCTGATCAACAATATGTCAACAACATATATTCATCAGAAATTCTATAGTGCTCCCACTCACTTCTTTGGAAATACAAGTTTCTCATAAACTTTTATACACCCAAAATCTTTGATCATCTCATCAAAGCATACATTCCAACTCCGAGATGCTTACTCCAATTCTTAGAAGGATTGCTAGAGCTTTGCATACTTGTTAGCATCTTTCAGGATTGACAAAACCTTCCGGTTGTATCACATACAACCTTTCCTCACGAAAATCGTCGAGGAAACAATGTTTTGACATCCTATCTGCAAGATTTCATAAATAATGCAGTAATCGCTAATGTAATTCCAACAGACTCTTAGCATCGCTACGAGTGAGAAAGTCTCATCGTAGTCAACTCCTTGAACTTGTCAGAAAACATCTTAACGACAAGTCGAGCTTTCTTAATGGTGATACTTACCATCATTGTCCGTCTTCCTTTAAAAAATATCCATATGTACCTAACAGCCTTACGACCATCAACTAGTTCTTCAAAAGTCTACACTTTGTTTTCATATATGGATCCTCTCTCGGATTATATGGCCTCGAGCCATTTTGGAATCCAGGCCCACCATCGCTTCTCCATAGCTTGTAGGTTCATTGTTGTCTAGCAACATGACTTCCAAGACAGGATTACGTACCACTCTGAAGTAGTATGCATCCTTGTCATCCCACGAGGTTTGGTAGTGACTTGATCTGAAATTTCATGATCACTATCATAAGCTTTCACTTCAATTGGTGTAGGTGCCACAGGAACAACTCCCTGTACCCTGCCACACACTAGTTGAAGAGACGGTTCAATAACCTCATCAAGTCTCCACCATCCTCCCACTCAATTCTTTCGAGAGAAACTTTTTCTCGAGAAAGGACCTGATTCTAGAAACAATCCCTTATTACTTTCGGATAAGAGACAGGAGGTATACCCAACTGTTTTGGGTGTCCTATGAAGATGCATTTATCCGCTTTGGGTTCGAGCTTATCAGCCTGAAACTTTTTCACATAAGCGTCGCAGCCCCAAACTTTTAAGAAATGACAGCTTAGGTTTCTCTAAACCATAGTTCATATGGTGTCATCTCATCGGAATTACGTGGTGCCCGATTTAAAGTGAATGTGGTTGTCTCTAATTCCTAACCCATAAACTATCGTGGTAATTCGATAAGAGACATCATGGTATGCATCATATCCAATAGGGTGCAGTTATGATGTTCGGACACACCATCACACTATGGTGTTCCAGGCTGTATTAGTTGTGAAACAATTTCCACAATGTCTTAATTCTGTGCCAAACTCGTAATTCAGATATTCATCTCTATGACCATATCATAGATATTTTATCCTCTTGTCACGACGATCTTTCAACTTCACCCTGAAATTACTTGAACCTTTAAATAATTCAGACTCGTGATTCATCAAGTAAATGTACTCAACATCTACTCAAATCATCTATGAAGTAAGAACATAACGATATCCACTACACGCCTCAGCACTCATTGGACTGCACACATCAAAATGTATTACTTCCAACAAGTTGCTTTCTAGTTCCATTTTACTGAAAACGAGGCTTTCAGTCATCTTGCCCATGTGGTATGATTTGCATGTCTCAAGTGATTCAAAATCAAGTGAGTCCAAATGGTCCATTTGCATAGAGTTTCTTCATGCATATACACCAATAGACATGGTTCGCATGTCTCAAACTTTTCAAAAACGAGTGAGCCCAAAGATCCATCAACATGGAGCTTCTTCATGCGTTTTATACCGATATGACTTACGTGGCAGTGCCACAAGTAGGTGGTACTATCATTACTATCTTATATCTTTTGGCATGAACATGTGTATCACTACGATCGAGATTCAATAAATCATTCATTTTAGGTGCAAGACCATTGAAGGTATTATTCAAATAAATAGAGTAACCATTATTCTCCTTAAATGAATAACCGTATTGCGATAGACATAATCCAATCATGTCTATGCTCAACACAAACACCAATCTCGATGGTAGAGGGAGCGTGCGATGCTTGATCACATCAAGCTTGGAAAAAACTTCCAACACATATTGCCAGCTCACTTTTAGCTAGTCTCCGTTTACTCCGCAGCCTTTTATTTCGAGTTTACTAACACTTAGCAACCGAACCGGTATCTAATACCATGGTGCTACTAGGAGTACTAGTAAAGTACACATTAACACAATGTATATGCAATATACTTCTATCGACCTTGCCAGCCTTCTCATCTACCAAGTATCTAGGGTAATTCTGCTCCAGTGGTTGTTCCTCTTATTACAGAAGCACTTAGTCTCGGGTTTGGGTTAAACCTTGGGTTTCTTCACTAGAGCAGAAACTGAATTGCCATTTCATGAAGTATCCCTTCTTTCCCTTGCCCTTTCCCTTCTTGAAACTAGTGGTTTCACCAACCATCAACAATTGATGCTCCTTCTTTATTTCTACTTTTGTGGTGTCAAACATCGCGAATATCTCAAGGATCATCATATATGTCCCTGATATATTATAGTTCATCACGAAGCTCTAGCAGCTTGGTGGTAATGACTTCGGAGAAACATCACTATCTCATCTGGAAGATCAACTCCCACTCGATTCAAATGATTGTTGTACTCAGACAATCTGAGCACGAGCTCAACAATTGAGCTTTTCTCCCTTAGTTTGCAGGCTCAGAAAATCGTCGGAGGTCTTATACCTCTTGACGTGGGAACGGGCCTGAAATCCCAATTTCAGCCCTCGAAACATCTCATATGTTTTGCGACGTTTCAAAACGTCTTCGGTGCCTCAACTCTAAACTGTTTACCTGAACTATCACGTAGTTATCAAAATGTGTATGTCAGATGTTCGCAACATCCACAGACAACGTTCGAGGTTCAGCACACTGAGCGGTGCATTAAGGACATAAGCCTTCTATGAAGCAATGAGGACAATCCTCAGTTTACGGACCTAGTCCGCATAATTGCTACTATCAACTTTCAACTAAATTTTCTCTAGGAACATATCTAAATAGTAGAACTGAAGCGCGAGCTACGACATAATTTGCGAAGACCTTTCGACTATGTTCAGGATAATTAAGTTCATCTTATGAACTCCCACTCAGATAGACATCCCTCTAGTCATCTAAGTGATTACATGATCCGAGTCAACTAGGTCGTGTCCGATCATCAGGTGAGACGGACTAGTCATCATCGGTGAACATCTTCATGTTGATCGTATCTTCTATACGACTCATGTTCGACCTTTCGGTCTTTCGTGTTCCGAGGCCATGTCTGTATATGCTAGGCTCGTCAAGTCAACCTAAGTGTTTCGCATGTGTCCCAAGGCCATGTCTGTACATGCTAGGCTCGTCAACACTTGTTGTATTCGAACGTTACAATCTATCACACCCGATCATCACGTGGTGCTTCGAAACAACGAACCTTCGCAATGGTGCACAGTTAGGGGGAACACCTTTCTTGAAATTTTAGTGAGGGATCATCTTATTTAAGCTACCGTCGTTCTAAGAAAATAAGATGTAAAAACATGATAAACATCACATGCAATTAAAAAGTGACATGATATGGCCAATATCATTTTGCTCCTTTTGATCTCCATCTTCGGGGCTCCATGATCATCATCGTCACTGGCATGACACCATGATCTCTATCATCATGATCTCCATCATCGTGTCTTCTTGAAGTTGTCTCGTCAGCTATTACTCCTACTACTATAGCTAATGGTTAGCAATAAAGTAAAGTAATTACATGACGTTTATGTTGACACGCGGGTCATAAATAAATTAAGACAACTCCTATGGCTCCTGCCGGTTGTCATACTCATCGACATGCAAGTCGTGATTCCTATTACAAGAACATGATCATCTCATACATCACATATATCATTCATCACATCCTTTGGCCATATCACATCACAAAACACACCCTGCAAAAACAAGTTAGACATCCTCTAATTGTTGTTTGCATGTTTTACGTGGCTGCTATGAGTTTCTAGCAAGAACGTTTCTTACCTACGCCAAAACCACAACGTGAATTGCTAATTTCTATTTACCCTTCATAAGGACCTTGTTCATTGAATCCGATCCGACTAAAGTGGGAGAGACAGACACCCGCCAGCCACCTTATGCAACTAGTGCATGTCAGTCGGTGGAACCGGTCTCACGTAAGAGTACGTGTAAGGTTGGTCCGGGCCGCTTCATCCCACGATGCCGCCGAATCAAGATAAGACTAGTAACGGCAAGATAATTGACAATATCGACGCCCACAACTACTTTGTGTTCTACTCGTGCATAGTAACTATGCATAGACCTAGCTCTGATACCACTTTTGGGGAACGTAGCAGAAATTTAAAATTTTCTATGCATCACCAAGATCAATCTATGGAGTAATCTAGCAACGAGGGGAAGGAGAGTGCATCTACATACCCTTGTAGATCGCTAAGCGGAAGCGTTCAAGTGAACAGGGTTGATGGAGTCGTACTCGTCGTGATCCAAATCACCGATGATCCTAGTGCCGAACGGACGGCACCTCCGTGTTCAATACACGTACAGCCCGGTGACGTCTCCTACGCCTTGATCCAGCAAGGGGAGAAGGAGAGGTTGGGAAGACTCCATCCAGCAGCAGCACGACGGCATGGTGGTGAAGGAGGAGCGTGGCAATCCTGCAGGGCTTCGCCAAGCACCGCGGGAGAAGAGGAGAGCTTGGGAGAGGGGGAGGGCTGCGCCAAGACTTGGGTGCAGCTCCCCTCCCACCACCCACATATATATAGGGGAAAGGGAGAGGGGCGCCGGCCCCCTCAAATCCAATCTGAGGAGGGGACGGTGGCCAAAGGGGGGTTGCCTTGCCCCCCAAGGCAAGGGGGCGCCCCCACTTTAGGGTTCCCCCAAACCCTAGGCGCATGGGCCCTAGGGGTTAGGCGCCCAGCCCACTAAAGAGCTGGTCCCTCTCCACATACAACCCATAGGTCCCTCCGGGGCAGGTGGACCCTCCCGGTGGACCCCTGGAACCCCTCCGGCGGTCCCGGTACAATACCGGTAACCCCCGAATTATTCCGGTGACCGTATGATGACTTCCCATATATAAATCTTTACCTCCGGACCATTCTGGAACTCCTCGTGACGTCAGGGATCTCATCCAGGACTCCGAACAACATTCGTTAACCACGTACATCTATTCCCTATAACCCTAGCGTCATCGAACCTTAAGTGTGTAGACCCTACGGGTTCGGGAAACATGCAGACATGACCGACACACCTCTCTGGTCAATAACCAACAGCGGGATCTGGATACCCATGTTGGCTCCCACATGCTCCACGATGATCTCATCGGATGAACCACGATGTCAAGGACTTAATCAATCCCGTATACAATTCCCTTTGTCTAGCGGTACGATACTTGCCCGAGATTCAATCGTCGGTATCCTGATACCTTGTTCAATCTCGTTACCGGCAAGTCTCTTTACTCGTTTCGTAACACATCATCCCGTGATCAACTCCTTGATCACATTGTGCACATTATGATGATGTCCTACCGAGTGGGCCCAGAGATACCTCTCCATTTACACGGAGTGACAAATCCCAGTCTCGATTCGTGCCAACCCAACAGACACTTTTGGAGATACCTGTAGTGTACCTTTATAGCCACCCAGTTATGTTGTGATGTTTGGCACACCCAAAGCACTCCTACGGTATCCGGGAGTTGCACAATCTCATGGTCTAAGGAAATGATACTTGACATTAGAAAAGCTTTAGCATACGAACTACATAATCTTGTGCTAGGCTTAGGATTGGGTCTTGTCCATCACATCATTCTCCTAATGATGTGATCCCGTTATCAACGACATCCAATGTCCATGGTCAGGAAACCGTAACCATCTATTGATCAACGAGCTAGTCAACTAGAGGCTTACTAATGACATGGTGTTGTCTATGTATCCACACATGTATCAGAGTTTCCTATCAATACAATTCTAGCATGGATAATAAACGATTATCATGAATAAGGAAATATAATAATAACCAATTTATTGTTGCCTCTAGGGCATATTTCCAACACACTCCTTGATCTTTGAGTTAGGATTGAATCCCTTGCTCTTCTGATCATGTCGTCTTGCCTTGAAAAGCAAGATTGATCTCGAGCTTAGAGACATATGGTGGTTCGTGATGTTCCGAATATCTTCTCGGAAGTATTACCAGGTTGTCACCCGACCGCTATGTTGAGTTCGTGATCAAGTTGGTTTCTTGCAAACCACCCATTCTCCAAGGTCCTGTGTTGCATACCCTGAACTAGTTGGTTGAGCTAAACAACAACTTGCAGAGTTGGAAGATGAGAGCTTTTCCCACTTAGTTCATTTCAGAATGGATATCCTTGTGTTGTGTGTGTGTTAAAGAAAGATGATATCTTAATTGATTGATCATCGTGATCAGTTCTTGAATCTATCGTCTTGTCCAACCTTGATTTGAGTGTGGGCTATCCTCAAATCAAATCAGAACCAACAATATTCGTAATGGTGTCTACTCTTGGTTGACTCCTCGAGCATACACCATTACATCTTTTGGTCTGACCAATACTACCACATTGTTCACATAATGGTGGAAGTCCAGTGATATGGAAATTCGGATGAGTTGCTATTGAGCCCATCAGCAGCATTTTGTCTCCTCCATGATTTGTGTTGAACATCCAGCTAGTGTTGGAAACTTGTGTAAGCATTTTCTTCATGCCCCATTGATGAAGTATATGTTTGGATGAAAGAAGTGACCTCCTTTGATTCACGTGCATTTGATGTAAGCTGCCGCCCTGAATCCGAGAAAGTTTGTTTTGATTCCTTTGGAATCATCCCAAGTCAGTCATGCATGTGCAAAGTATTCTATGGTCTGATAGACTGATCATCTTCATTCCATGTGTATCTCCTAGCACACCAAGCCACTGATTGATTGGTTCAAGGAAAGGAAGTTCCTTCTTAAGAGCATGCCTTATGCAAGGACTTCAATATCCTCAATTATGGTTCCCCCCTGAACTCGGTAGTGTTTTATTATAAGACTGCCACGTGGTCACGCTTGTCTAGGACAGTGTGTTCACAGGTGTGTAGCAAAACCTGCTCATGTTTTGGAGCTTGCTATCGTAGTTCATCTCCCGAGAGTCTTGCAACGTTATCTCGTCGACTTGTGTTGAAACTCTTCTTTTCAGACATGTGAGTATGAAGTATCCTGTTTCTAACCAGATCTGAATCTCAGGCAGATATGATGGTTGGAACATTCCCAACATTTGCATTTTGTTCCCAGTTTGCACCCCATTGTGCCAATTTCCTATGTGTTGTCCTTCTTAGGAGTTGTTGTCAAGGATCATCTTCAAAAGTGGTCCTACCACGGGTCCCATCCATTTCCGATGATAAGACAAAATCATCCATTGTGTTGTCTTCAACAAGGTAGTCCACATCATCCATCCTAGTCTGAGTATGCCACTCCTTCGAACTCTTCCAGACGATCGATTGAGAGTTGCCTTAGGCTGGTATAGAGAGTTTCAATGATCTATGGATCAAAAGTAATTCTTTTTGCCACTTAAGGGAATAGTTCTTCAAGTCACCTTCCCCGAGGTGCCCCGTTTTGGAATCATGGCAATTTCCCTCGCTACTTTGAAACCCTCGTCAAATTGTTTCTTCTGTCGCTCCTGATGCAATTTTTGCCTCTCAGCTCCAGAGATGTTTCTATGTCTCATCCCGTGAGTTGATCTTGTGATCATCAAGATGATCCTAAGTTGCTCGAACCTCAAGAAGATCGATTCTTCTAAAATCCTCCCTTTCTCCTCGTTGTCATGTTGGATGTAGTTTTCAAAGCAAGACGTCGAGATCAAGGTGATGCAATGAATCCACATCCGTGAGAAAGACATCTAGATTGTGAAGGTTGTATTAGCTTGTGTCCCTTTATCTTCTTACCTCACGACTTGAATCTCGGGATGAGATTCTTGTTTAGTAGGGGTGAGTTGTCACATCCCTAGCTTCTGGTGTTGCCTAGTGTTTGCATCCTTCCTGCATCATGTTTAACTTTCATGGAAATTTGAAATGGGGATGTTGAACCCTTGCACCACTTGAATCAAACTAGGTTCAACTAAAATTTGCATTCAATGAAACCAAAAATGATCCTTACTGATATTTGGTATTTTTGACAAGGGCTTTGTTCCAAACCAAAAATAATGAACATTTTTAAGGAATTATTTGGGCATTGAATTTAAATCAATATTGTATTTGGATTTGGGTTTATATTCTTAATATATGGAATATAATTTCAGATAACTCTGAAATAATTTATGTGCCACTGGATAATCCCATTGTGCAATATAAAAATATTCGGAGGAATGTTGTCACTGTTTTCAATAGTTTGGAGTTCAAAACAGTGGCAAAATGAATTAATAAAAGGAAACAGAACAGAAATAAAACAGAGCAGAGAAATTTACCTGGCGCCCACAAACCGGCCCAGCATTGTAGCTGGCTGGCCCAGCCCACCAGGGGCTCCTCCCTGTTGTCTTCCCCTTGCCAGGAGGACGAGCGCATGGCCGGTGCGCGCGAGCACGTGTCCGTCCACCTCCTGCTTGCTTGCCGCCGCTGGAGTCTACCCCGAGCGCCACGTGCATCGCCCCACCCTTCCCCTGGACCTCTCACTCTCCCACGGCTCCCTCCCCCTTCTCTGCTCTCTCCCAGAACGCGCCCGTCGCCGCCGACGTGCACCACTATGGCCACCGCCTCCCCCTCGCCTCTCGGACATGCCCAGAGGCTCCGCCTCGACCCCCTATATCTTCCACCCCGAGCCACGCCACCGCGGGAGCCCCACATTGCCGCCACGAGTCATCTTCCCCGAGCACAGCCGCCGGACTCCATCGACGGATTCGTTGCCTTCCAGTCGTCCCCGAGCCAGCTGAGCCTGTCGTCAGCCTCACCGTGAGCTCCCGGTCCTTCACCCCTCTCTCCCCGTGCTTGTCCGCGCCTTCTAACCACCATAGCCATCGGAGCCGATAGCTCCTCGCCGTCGGCCATGTCGCCACCACAACCACGGCCGTGAAAGCACGCGTCCGAGCCCACCGCTGCACTTGTTGCACTTCCGCGGGTCGATCACGACCATCCACGGCTCCGGACATGCCCCGCAACGCGCAAACCGTCATTGGCCGAACTCTGGCCGCCGCGACCTCCCTTCCGACGAGCTCAGTCCACACCAACTGCTCCCGCTTGCCCCGTTAGATGCGCGCGATCGCCAGCTCCCCGTAGAGCCTCTCCGTCGCTCATTTGGTCGATTGAGTTGCGATTCCGAGCGCCTCCGCCGTCTCTGGCGTCGCCGGCGACGAGCCGTGGACCAAGTCCGGCGAAGTTGACTCGTTTGATCTGGGGTTTGACCCCCCAGGGTCACTGTCATGCAGGCCCGTCTCTGTTAATCTTTAGCTAGATTAGATTAGTGCTAATTAACCCTGATAGTTAGGTTAGCCGCTGACATGTGGGCCCCGGCCCCACTGACATTTTAGTTAGGCTTAATTTAAGGTTAATTAACTATATTAATTAGCTGAGTCAATGACATATGGGTCCCACTGTCAGGTTTGACTCTGGTTAGGCGCTGTTGACCAGCTGACGTTACAGTGACGCAGTGCTGACTCAATAACTCATTTTATGGATTTATTCTTTTTCAGGAAATTCCAGAAAATGACCAAAACTTCTAAAAATCATAGAAATTAAACCGTAACTACGAATGAAATAAATTATATATGAAAAATTATCGGAAAAATCCAATCTATCCATCTATACAATTTTCATGCATGTTAGAACAACTTAAGCCCACTGTTTAGGACAAATCAAATGAATGGTATTTAAATAACCACACGTGGAGTTTGAATTTGAACTTTGGGTTCAAACCAACTTCATTTAATTGTGTTGCTAGTTGCATTAACTCAATCAACAACATATTGCCATGTCATTATCATGCATCATGTTGTGCATTGCATTGATTGTGTTCCTTCTCTGTTGCCGGTGGTTGTCCCCTCTCGATAGACGTTGTACCGATGCTATGATCGTTGACACTGATGAAGACCCAATGACATCTTCAAAAGTGCCAGGCAAGCAAAACCCGCTTGTTCATTCCGATACAATCCCACTCTCTCGCTCCTGCTCTCTTTTAGTACATTAGGATAACAATGATTCAACTGTTACATGATGCGATAGTTGAACCCCTTTCCTCTGCATGACCTGTCATTGCCATAGGAAATAGATAAAACCCACTAGCATGAGTAGGAGTTGTTTGAGCCCTGATGTTCCTACTCATTCATCCTGTTTGTCATGCCTGCTATTGCATAGAGTCGTGTCAGGTCTGGTTCATCGGGGATGAATCGGAGGTGTGTGAACATGTCCTACTGTGTGTGAGCTAAGTGTGTGAACACGATTTGGTAAAGGTAGCGGTGAGAGGCCATGTAGGAGTACATGGTGGGTTGTCTCATTGAAGCCGTCCTCAGGAACTGAGCTCTGTGTTTGTGATCCATGAAACAGTTACTACCACGCACTGGGCCCTGAAATATGACCCCGCTCGACTTACTGACCCCTCTCGTTCTCTGTCCAGGAGTTGCAACTAGTTTCTGGTATTTGTAAGTTATGTGTTGCCGGTCGTGCGTAGAGCTGACCCTAGGGGTGGGCTATGATGCGTTAGATACACTGTGGCCGGGTATGCCAGGCACCCGTTTAGCGTCTCGGGACCCTGTACACATCATTTGGGGCCGTTGAGGACACCCCGGCCGAATTTCCTTGTGGATGGAACCCGAATAGGCGATAAACCTGGACTAGAGACTTGTGCAGTTAGTCAGGTCGTGGTCTACATCCACGTCGGCTTTCGCTTGAAGTCTGCCGAGCACATGTCATGTGCAGACGCTAAGTGGTGGAAACATGTGTGATGAAGTACACCCCTGCAGGGTTATAAATGATCTATTCGAATAGCCGTGTCCGCGGTAAAGGACTTCTGGGTTGCCTATAACAGTTCATAGACAATTGAAAGTGGATACTCTAAAACTCGCAAGATAAGTGTGAGTGCTATGGATGGCCTTCTCGTAGGGAGACGGGAGCGGATCCATAGTGGTGTATTGAATGGTGAATATGTGGACTCATGTGCGCCACCTCAAAAGAGTTGCTTGCAGTCGTAGTTCAGGTTAGCCACTGAGCCAAAGCTGGCTTGCTGCAGTTAAACTCCACCCCCCCCCCCTTGTTGATACCGATGCATATGTAGCTAGTTCTGATGTAAGTCTTGCTGAGTACCTTTGTACTCATGTTTGCTTAATTTGTGTTTTGCAGAGAGACTTCAGTCTCGCTAGTAGTTCCGCGTGGACTTCGACGTTTAGCTTGATACCTCAGCTACGATCTTGTGCCCTAGGTAGGATCTGGTAGATAGTCAGGCTTCTTAGCCTTTTTCATTTGTAGATGTCTGTACTCAGACATATTAAGCTTCTGCATGTGCTTGATTTGTATGATATGACTGTTGGGTCATGAGACCCGTGTTTGTAATATCTCGCTCCTCGGAGCCTAATGAATAAATACTTGAGTTGTAGAGTTATGTTGTGATGCCATGTTCTATTTACACATATCGAGCATATTGTGTGTATGATTGAAATGCTTGGTATGTGTGGGATCCGACAATCTAGTTGTTTATCCTTGGCAGCCTCTCTTATGGGGAAATGTAGTCTAGTGCTTCCATGAGCCATAGTAGTCTGCTACAGCCCAGTTCACCGGAGTCCTGTTAGCCCAGCACTACTGCTCAGGACACTTGACTGGCCGGCATGTGTTTCACTTTGTTCCTGTGTTTGTCCCTTCGGGGAAATGTCACACGGTGACATCCAGAGTCCTGCCTAGCCTGCTACAGCCCGGGTTCCCGGAGTCCTATTAGCCCAGTGCTATAGCCCGGATTCACACGCTGCTGACCGACATGCTCGATGTGATTCATGTATACCTGTCCCCATAGGTTAGTGCCGCTTTGGGTTCACGACTAGCCATGTCGGCCCGGGTTCTTTGTCATATGGATGCTAGCGACACTATCATATACGTGAGCCAAAAGGCGCAAATGATCCCGGGCCATGGTAAGGCGACACCGTGGGAATACCGTGCGTGAGGCCGCAAAGTGATACGAGGTGTTACCGGCTAGATAGATGTGACTTGGAATCGGGGTCCTGACATCGTAAGTCTTTATAAAACCATATGCCTTGATCACCTCATCAAAGAATATATTCCAACTACGAGATGCTTGCACCAGTCCATAGATGGATCGCTGGAGCTTGCACACTTTTTTAGCACCTTTAGGATCAACAAAACCTTTTGGTTGCATCATATACAACTCTTCTTTAAGAAACCCATTAAGGAATGCAATTTTGACATCCATTTGCCAGATTTCAGAATCATAAAATGTGGCAATTTCTAACATGATTCGGATAGACTTAAGCATCGCTACAGGTGAGAAAGTCTCATCGTAGTCAACTCCTTGAACTTGTCAAATACACTTTTGTGACAAGTCGAGCTTTGTAGACAGTAACATTACCATCAGCGTCACTCTTCCTCTTCAAGATCCATTTATTCTCTATGGCTTGCCGATCATTGGGCAAGTCCACCGAAGTCCACACTTTGTTCTCATACATGGATCGTATCTCAGACTTCATGGCCTCAATCCATTTGTCAGAATCTGGGCTCATCATAGCTTCTTCATAGTTTGTAGGTTCGTCATGGTCTAGTAACATGATTTTCAGGACAGAATTACCATACCACTCTGGTGCGGAACATGCTCTGTTCGACCTACGAGGTCCAGTAGTAACTTGATCTGAAGTTTCATGATCATCATCATTAGCTTCTTCTCTCGTTGGTGTAGGCATCATGGGAACGGTTTTCTCTAATGTGCTACTATCCAATTTGAGAGAAGGTACAATTACCTCATCAAGTTCTACTTTTCTCCCACTCACTTCTTTCGACAGAAACTCCTTCTCTAGAAAGGATCCATTCTTAGCAACAAAGATCTTGCCTTCGGATCTGTGGTAGAAGGTGTACTTAATTGTTTCCTTAGGGTATCCTATGAAGACGCACTTCTATGATTTGGGTTTGAGCTTATCAGGCTGAAGCCTTTCGACATAAGCGTCGCAACCCCAAACTTTTAACAAACAACATCTTAGGTTTCTTGCCCAACCATAGTTTATACAATGTCATCTCTATGGATTTAGACGGCGCCCTATTTAACATGAATGCAGCTGCCTCTAATGCATAACCCCAAAACGATAGTGGTAAATCGGTAAGAGACATCATAGATCGCACCATATCTAATAAAGTACAGTTACGATGTTCGGGCACACCATTACGCTATGGTGTTCCAGGTGGCGTGAGTTGTGAAACTATTTCACATTGTTTTAAATGAAGGCCAAACTCGTAACTCAAATATTCGCCTCAGCGCAGATTGTAGAAACTTTATTTTCTTGTTATGATGATTCTCCACTTCACTCTGAAATTCTTTGAACTTTTTAAATGTTCTAGACTTGTGTTTCATTAAGTAGATATACCCATACCTACTCAAATCATCAGTGAAGGTCAGAAAATAACCATACCCGCCGCGTGCTTCAACACTAATTGGACGGCATACATCGGTATGTATTATTTCCAATAAGTCATTGGCTTGCTCCATTGTTCCAGAGAAAGGAGTTTTAGTCATCTTGCGCATGAGGCATGGTTCGCAAGTATCAAATGATTCGAAATCAAGTGATTCCAAAAGCCCATCTACATGGAGTTTCTTCGTGCGCTTTACTCCAATATGACCTAAACGGCAGTGCCACAATTATGTTGCACTATCATTATCAACTTTGCATCTTTTGGCATCAATATCATGAATATGTGTATCGCTATGATCGAGATTCAACAAACCATTCACATTGAGTGCATGACCATAGAAGGTTTTATTCATTTAAACAGAACAACAATTATTATCTGACGTAAATGAATAACCATTGAAATAAATAAGATCCAATCATATTCATGCTCAACGCAAACACCGAATAACATTTATTTAGATACAACATTAATCCCGAATGTAGAGGGAGTGTGCGATGGTGATCGTATCAACCTTGGAATCACTTCCACCAAAAATCGTCACCTCATCCTTAACTAGTCTTTGTTCATTCTGCAACTCCTGTTTCGAGTTACTAATCTTAGCAACTAAACCGGTATCGAATACCCAGGGGTTTCTACGAACACTAGTAAAGTACACATCAATAATATGTATATCAAATATACCTTTCTTCACTTTGCCATCCTTCTTATCCGCCAAGTATCTGGGGTTGTTCTGCTTCCAGTGATCATTCCCTTTGTAGTAGAAGCACTCAGTTTCAGGCTTGGGTCCAGCTTTGGGCTTCTTCCCGGGAGGGGAAACTTGCTTGCCATTCTTCTTGAAGTTCCCTCCGTTTCCCTTGCCCCTTTTCTTGAAACTAGTGGTATTGTTAACCATCAACATTTGATGCTCTTTCTTGATTTCTACATTCGCTGATTTCAGCATCGTGAAGAGCTTGGGAATCGTTTTTGTCATCCCTTGCATATTATAGTTCATCACGAAGTTCTAGTAGCTTGGTGATGGTGACTAGAGAATTCTGTCAATCACTATCTTATCTGGAAGATTAACTCCCACTTGATTCAAGCGATTGTAGTACTCAGACATTTTGAGTACATGCTCACTGACTGAGATATTCTCCGCCATCTTGTAGGCAAAGTACTTGTCAGATGTCTCCTACCTCTCGACACGGGCATGAGTCTGAAATACCAATTTCAGCTCTTAGAACATCTCATATGCTCCGTGGTGTTTAAAACATTTTTTGAAGTCCCGGTTCTAAGCCGTAAAGCATGGTGCACTAAACTATCAAGTAGTCATCATATCGAGCTTGCAAAACATTCCTAATGTTTGCATCTACTCCTGCAATAGGTTTGTCACCTAGCGGTGCATCAAGGACATAATTCTTCTGTGCAGCAATGATGTCATGACCGGGTTTTCCGGGTATAAATTTCCAGAAAAAGACCGTCGTGCTCATCAGCCCCAGGATTTACTGTTAGCTGATGAGGCTCCAACTTGATACAGAAAATTCCAAGCAAAATTACAAAAATATGTAGTACAAGACCATTCTGGACTGTGAGTACAACAATTGGGTTTCTAGTGGTTGATGGCGGAAGCGGTTTGTGGGTCGTCAGTGTCTATGGGACTCCATTTCCCACAGGAACAGCTGACCAGGTTAACTCATATCTTCACGAGGCTACTATCATCGTTGCTTAGGTTCCGGGGCTGTCATCGCGATGCTCCTCTCCAAGCAAAAATCTGGCCAAGACAATAGCCAGGGACAAGCCAGTGAGTACTTTGAATGTACTCACAAATATTATGAACACTGGGATAATATAATTGATAATCATGCACTAAAAAAAAATTGCATGATCACATCGTCAGTCATAAATAAAACATCTTTTATGCATGCAAGTAGGTTATTTTCATGCAACGTGAATAAGCAGTAATAGAGTGGGAATAAAATGCCGCAGTCGGGCGTCTGAGCGACACCACATAAAGGGCTTTAAAAGAAATGCCACAGTCGGGCGTCTGAGCGACACCACATAAAGGGCTTTAAAAGAAATGCCACAATCAGGCGTCTGAGCGACACCACATAAAGGGCTTTAAAAGAAATGCCACAGTCGGGCGTCTGAGCGACACCACATAAAGGGCTTTAAAAGAAATGCCACAGTCGGGCGTCTGAGCGACACCACATAAAGGGCTTTAAAAGAAATGCCACAATCGGGCG
>NC_041388.1:282822100-282846406 GCF_002162155.2 Triticum dicoccoides
GGGCGTTTGAGCGACACCACATAAAGGGCTTTAAAAGAAATGCCACAGTCGGGCGTCTGAGCGACACCACAAAAAGGGCTTTAAAAGAAATGCCACAATCGGGCGTCTGAGCGACACCACATAAAGGGTTTTAAAAGAAATGCCACAATCGGGCGTCTGAGCGACACCACATAAAGGGCTTTAAAAGAAATGCCACAATCGGGTGTCTGAGCGACACCACATAAAGGGCCTTAAAATAAAATAATCACAATGAATATCCAGGAGGTAGAACCGTCCCAGGGATACTCAATAATACAAATAATGCAACGGGTTAGTCCATCACAAAATAATAATCATGGTCCTCACAAGTAACCAGTCGGTATCCAAGTTTGGTTTAACAATATCTCCTCCGAAGACTGACACTAAGACCAACACTTGACCCATCCCAGACTGTAATCCTTAACCATGGACACGGCTATTCGAATAGGTTTAATCTCTGCAGAGGGTGTACTCTTTACCCACGAGTAACGGATTCCTTTAGTCCATCGGGACTAATTCCGTCTATGGCCTTTTAGTTGAAAACACGCCTAACTTGCACACACCAGCTTAACTCATCGGTTTCTGGAATCACCCACGACACTTGTTAAGCAAAACTCTAAGTGGGGAGGCTACAACCTCGCGTAGCATGGGATCAAATTTATATCGCGCGCTCTAAGGGGTGGCCTCCCCTCTCGGTCCCAACCGGAAACACCCATGCCCCCTGACCAGGTGGCATGCCTACCGGCTACAACCGATATCTTCCACCATGGCCTCTCTGTATGGTGTGTGCTTGAAAGGGGTTGACGACTTACTGAACCGTACCCTACCTGCGGCAGGGACAAGTGGTAGTACGAGGCAAGTATGGGGGTTACTGGAACAAGACTCGGTCTACGGTTGACTCAGGAGGTTTATAAGTTCCCTGCATGACATGTATAACAAATACATTTCAACCAACAAAATCACCACTCAATATACCTTACCATGCCATACCGGACATAACCGTCCCGACGAAGACCGACGATAAGCTCACGCCTACCCAAGGCAGAGGCTTTCCCGGAGTTCTTTCCGGTATGCATGCAAGGCACATGAGGATGATTACCATCACCAGTATATTCATTTCCAACAGCAAGGTAATCACTAATATGCATTCATGCAAACGATCATATCACATGAGATAACAAGTTCTCCGATATAAGGTGGTGTTATAAACGTGTCAACTAACACACCAAAAATATTATTCCGTGGTTCAGAATGCTTGCCTTTAATGGTGTGGAGAGGTGGGGGTCTTCTCCAAAAATTTTGAAAGCTTCCTTCTCTCCCAAAAATCCTATTTCCAAAAATATATTTGAATTAACACACATTTCAAAAACAGTACAAAAAAGTTATTTGGAAAATTTTCAAATAAATCTTAAAATAAACTAGACCAAATTTGAGGAAGGTAGGAAAAAGAATCAACTCATTTGGAGTTAAAATTAAAAAGTTATAGCCAGTCAAAGATGTGGTCAAAATCTGTTATTTAAAAATGAAACAGAAAAGAAAACGTTTCGGATATACACGTACACGTCGAAAGCGTATTTTGGATTTACGCTTCCACTTACTCCAGCATGGACGGCGCGCGTGTCACTGACAGTGGGCCCGCCTGGCCCACTGGTCAGGTTTGACTAGTCTATTTCTCCCTCCTCTTCCTCTGTCTGAACGGAGGCGGGGCAACGACGGTCGTCGCCGGCGAACGGCGGCTCCCCGCGGGTTCCAGAGGGTCTGGATGGATCCACGAGACCAAGGCGGTCCTTCTGGTGGTCGTTGGGTCGACGGGGGTGGAAGGAGTCGGCGGCGGTGAGCTTCGCGGCGGAGGGAGCTTCGGGAGTAAAGTGAGTTTGGGGCTACGGTGGTTCCCGATCAAAATCGAGTAGGGGGAAGGGCTCACGGGAGGATGAGGGGGTTCCTGGTGAAGAGAACGGAGAGGGGGAGGCCCTGGTGGTGCCGGAATGGCCGGGGCAGAGGCGGCGGCTGCGGTTGTCGGAGATGGGGAAGGAGTCCACCCCGGGTCGATTGCCTGCCAATGGGGGTCCTAGGGAGATGGCTTGGGACTTCCTGCATGCGGAGACGAGCTCGGGGCTCCTTAAATAGGCGATCGGGGTTGGTTCCGACGGTGGCCGCGGACAAGGTCGCCGGCGACCGCCATTCTATAGCTAGGGCGTCGTGGCGGCGACGAGCGCTAGGTAATGGTGTGGAGAGGTGGGGGTGCTCTCCAAATTTTTTGAAAGCTTCCTTCTCTCCCAAAAATCCTATTTCCAAATATATATTTGAATTAACACACATTTCAAAAACAGTACAAAAAAGTTGTTTGGAAAATTTTCAAATAAATCTTAAAATAAACTAGACCAAATTTGAGGAAGGTAGGAAAAAGAATCAACTCATTTGGAGTTAAAATTAAAAAGTTATAGCCAGTCAAAGATGTGGTCAAAATCTGTTATTTAAAAATGAAACAGAAAAGAAAACGTTTCGAATAAACACGTACACGTCGAAAGCGTATTTTGGATTTGCGCTTCCACTTACTCCAGCATGGACGGCGCGCGTGTCACTGACAGTGGGCCCGCCTGGCCCACTGGTCAGGTTTGACTGGTCTATTTCTCCCTCCTCTTCCTCTGTCTGAACGGAGGCGGGGCAACGGCGGTCGTCACCGGCGAACGGCGGCTCCCCGCGGGTTCCAGAGGGTCTGGATGGATCCGCGAGACCAAGGTGGTCCTTCCGGTGGTCATTGGGTCGACGGGGGTGGAAGGAGTCATCGGCGGTGAGCTTCACGGCGGAGGGAGCTTCGGGAGTAAAGTGAGTTTGGGGCTACGGTGGTTCCCGATCAAAATCGAGTAGGGGGAAGGGCTCACGGGAGGATGAGGGGGTTCCTGGTGAAGAGAACGGAGAGGGGGAGGCCCTGGTGGTGCCGGAATGGCCGGGGTAGAGGCGGCGGCTGCGATTGTCGGAGATGGGGAAGGAGCCCTCCCCGGGTCGATTGGCTGCCAATGGGGGTCCTAGGGAGACGGCTTGGGACTTCCTGCGTGCGGAGACAAGCTCGGGGCTCCTTAAATAGGCGATCGGGGTCGGTTCCGACGGTGGCCGCAGATAAGGTCACCGGCGACCGCCATTCTGTAGCTAGGGCGTCGTGGCGGCAACGAGCGCTAGGGGACATGCTTGCAGATGAGCACGCACTGCTCCAGGAGGCAGGTGGCGAGCGGGGGAGGCTCGGCGGCGCCGACATGAGAAGGGGGCTGTCGGGCGGCCACGGCGGCTAGCTCTTGGCCTGTCGGGGCGTGGCGAGGGGCGGCTTGGCGTGAAGCGGTGAGGAGGGACGTGCGTGGCGTGGTTCTGCAGTGGGGGCAAGCTAGGGGCGCGACGCGTTGGCTCGGGCGCGGCACGTGCAAAACGCGTGCTCTGCTCGTGCTCCGGGCGTGCACGGGACGTGCTCGATGAAATGCCATGGCATGCTGGGGGTTTCCAAACTGCAAGAGGGTTAGCAGGGTGGGGTTATAGGCTAGGGAAACAACATTGGACAGGCTGGTTTGGTCAGGGAATCAAGTTCATGAAGCAAACACAAACCCATGTCAAAACTGATCATGCCCATAAGGTGTTTGACAAAATGCTAAGGGCACTTAGGCAGGTCTTGGAGTGACCAAAAACTCTAGATGGTGGTCTCTTTAGATGAATAAGAGGGTGGTAAGGTTAGTTTGTGAAAAGCACAAACTTGTTAGTGCAAGTTTTGCAAAACTTCAAATCTGGACAGGATGTGCATGGCATTATTTCCTGAACCAAAAATATGCCAATGGGTGCATGCTCCTGGATTTAGGGGTTTGGTAGGGCTGTCTACAAGTAGGAGAAAGCACAAGATCATTGGAGGAAAATTAAATAGGGTTGTAGTAGAAATCACAAGACTAGACTAGAATGGAAAAGAGGTTGATTCACTCAAAATTTTCAAAGTACAGCACTAGGTTTTTGCATAATGTTGAATCATATGCTACTACCAATATCCCATAATTTTGGTGGAGGCTAGAAAGAAATATTTGAATGGTTTGTAGTGCAAAATTGCACTCTGGACCAGAGAAGAAAAATCAGAGCTCAACATATTACATGAATAAAATATATTTTTGTATAAAAGTGATTTAAAAACATCACATGACATCTCCAAATTTTGGGTGGAATTTTAAGTGAATTTATCAAATGGTTGTAGTTCATATATGGTCATATAACCTTGGAAAACCATTTTTCAAAAAAAAATACAAATTAAGAAAATTAATTACGTAATTAGTTATACTGATAAAAGAAAAGTTTTTCTTGATAGATTAAACAAGTCCAATAACATATTTGAAAGGTTTTCATTTTGGGGAAAAGCTCCATAATAACAAGGGAGATAATGGTTCAAAAAAATAAAAAGGGAGCCCAGAAAATAAAAGTTTTAATTCCTGGCAAAATCTTAATTAATAAAACAAGGCCAAAAATTTTGGGTGTCACAAATGATGATAATCCTCAGATCATGGACCCAGTCCGCATCATTGCTACTATCATCTTTCAACTTAGTTTTCTCTAGGAACTTATCAAAAATTATATGGGAGCTATATCGCGAGCTATTGATCTACAATATAGATATGCAAAACTATCTTTACCTAATAATAAAGCAAATTGGTTCTTTCGTCCGTCATGGCATTTTTTAGAAAAGTCTCTCTATTTCAGAGAATTCAACCCACAGTCCTGTTTTAAGTTAAAATGAATCGTTATGTTCGTATTTTACACAAAAGTCCTTGTATTCTCTTGAAATCAACCCGCCGTCCGGATTTAAGTCACACCCGAACCGTCATTTTACATTTTTCGAAAACCCCCTGATATTTTAGATAATTCATCCACGGATCATATTTAAGTCAAACAAATGCTTTTTAAAATCATCCTTATCTTTTAAACCGTAACTCCGATTTGAACATGTTATATATGAAATTTGATTAGAAAAATATGTAGAATGTGAATATGAAATTATTTTTACCTGTTAAGAATTTTTAAATATTATTTTGCAATATATTTGAGTCAAACCAAATGATTTTCTAAATTATCTATATCTTTTAAACCGTAACTTCAATTTTAACATATTATATATGAAATTTTATTAGAAAAATGTGTGGAATCTAAATATGATGTTAATTTTATCTGTTAAATATTTTTAAAATATTATTATGGAAATAAACTTATAATTTATAGCACAAGATTCATTTTTTTTCATACCGGCGGCGATCCGGATTGCAAATAAACACCCCACTATAACAATATACGGAAAAGAAAACATCGATAACTACACATGCATACCTGTGAAAAATGTCGCAGGGGAAAATAACATATTTCTCATCGCGAGAGTGAGAGAAAGTGATCGAGAGAGAGAGAGGGAGAGGGAGGAGAGAGGGAGAGAGAGAGACGCCTTAGGATTAACCATATTCAACACACGTTTTTTGTTGTTTTGTTTGAACACCGAGGCCATCACCGACGAGGGTAAGAGGGAGGATAAGCGGCAACACAAATATGATGCCTCGCAAAAATAAAGGAGATGGACTTATTCTGGTCTTGAGTGATGGTTGTTGAGTTAAGAGCGTGTGTTATATTTTCTCTCCCGTTGCAACGCACGAGCTCTTTTGCTAGTAAGTGTAAGTTCATGATAAATTTAAGTTCAATTAATAAAATTACTTAAGACCTCCCACTTAAATAGACATCCCTCAAGTCATCTAAGTGATACATCATCCAAATCAACTAAACCATGTACGATTATCACGTGAGATGGAGTAGTCATCAATGGTGAACATCTCTATGTTGATCACATCTACTATATGATTCAAGTTCGACCTTTCAGTCTCTAGTGTTCCGAGGCCATGTCTGTACATGCCAGGCACGTCACCTGAGTATTCCGCATGTGCAAAACTGTCTTGCACCCATTGTATGTGAACGTAGAGTGTATCACACCCGATCACCATGTGGTGTCTCGAAACAAAGAACTATCGCAATGGTGCATACTCAGGGAGAACACTCATACCATGAAATTTTAGTTAAGGGACCATCTTATAATGCTCCTGTCGTACTAAGCAAAATAACAGTCATAAAAGATAAACATCACAGGCAATCAAAAATATGGGACATGATATGGCCAACATCATCTTGTGCTATTGATCTCCAACTCCAAAGCATCGTCATGATCTCCATCGTCACTGGCTCGACACCTTGATCTCCATCGTAGTGTCGTGGTCATCTCGCCAACTATTGCTTCTACAACTATCGCTAACGCATAGTGATAAAGTAAAGCAATTAAATGGCTTTTGCATTTCATACAATGAAGAGACAACCATAAGGCTCCTGCCGATTGCCAGTAACTTTTACAAAACATGATCATTTCATACAATAACGTATATCACATCACAACAAGCCCTGCAAAAACAAGTTGCACGTCCTCTACTTTGTTGTTGCATGCTTTACGTGGCTGCTGCGGGCTTCTAGCAAGAACCTTTCTTACCTACGCATCAAAACCACAATGGTGATTTATTAAGTTTGCTATTTTAACCTTCCACAAGGACCGGCCGTAGTCAAATTCGATTCAACTACAGTAGGAGAAACAGACACCCGCCAGCCACCTTAATGCAAAACTAGTTGCATGTTTGTTGGTGGAACCGGTCTCATGAACTTGGTCATGTAAGGTTGGTCCAGGCCGCTTCATCCAACAATGCCTCTGAATCAAAATAAGACATTGGTGGTAAGCAGTATGACGATCACCCCCATGACACTTTGTGTTCTACTCGTGCATATCATATACGCATAGACCTGGCTCGGATGCCACTGTTAGGAAACGTAGCATGAAATTTCAAACAATTTCCTACGGTCATGCAAGATCTATCTAGGAGATGCATAGCAACGAGCGGGGGAGAGTGTGTCCACGTACCCTCATAGACCGAAAGCGGAAGCGTCTGACAACGCGGTTGATGTAGTCAAACTTCTTCTAGCTCTGACCGATCAAACACTGACGTTACGGCACCTCCGAGTTCTGCACATGTTCAGATTGGTGATGTTCCTCGCCTTCTTGATACAGCAAGGTGTCGAGGTAGTAGATGAGTTCCGTCAGCACGACGGCGTGGTGACGGTGATGGTGAAGTGATTCTCACAGGGCTTCACCTAAGCACGGCAAAACTATGACCGGCGGTGTAAACTGTGGAGGGGGCGCCGCACACGGCTAACAATTGATGTTGTTGTGTTCTAGGCGCCCACTCCCCACATATATATAGGTGGGAGGGGGAGGAGAGGTAGCCTGGGTGCCCTAGGGTTGTCCGCCGCCCCCTATGGGCCCTCCCTTGCCCTGCCCCCCTTCCATGTATGCATGAAGGGGAAGGAAAGAGGGGGTGAGGGAAGGAAGTGGGAATCCTAATCCACACTTTCCTTTCCCCTCCCCCTTTCCTTCTCCTCCTCCTATAGCCTTATAGGGTGCACCAGCCCCTTGTGGGCTGGTGTGTTCCTTCACAAGATCCATATGGCCCATAGGATTGTTGAGGGTACCCGAAACAACTTCCGGTGACCCGATAAGTACCCGATACCCTCTGGAACACTTCTGCTGTTTGAATACCATCGACCTATATCTCAATCTTTACCTCTCAACCATTTTGAGACTCCTCTTCATGTCCATGATGTCATCCGGGACTTCGAATAATATTCGGTCACCAAATCACATAACTCATATAATACTAAATATGTCGGCGTCCTAGGAACGGGGGTACCCAGAAATGCCTGCCTGCAGCCCGGGGAGTGGCTCCTCCAGCGGCCTGGTATGGCTCATCTTCATCAGCAAACACTCAAGACCCTCGCGAGGGGCCAAGCATCGCGAGGCGGACGACACAAGACCTCCTCAGGGGCAGCCTCACTAGGCTGGCTCGTTAGGAGCGGAGAGATCAAGGCAAGGGGCACCTCTAGAGGTTTTCATGATGTGAGCCATGACGACCAAGGCCAGGCGGGCGCCAGTAGGCGAAAAGTACCGGTTGCCTCTTTGGTGCTAAAGGGGCAGGCGCAGATGAGGAGTCCTGAGGCATCAGGCCAAGGTTTCCATATCGGTGCAACGAGACCAAGACTAGCATGACGGCAGGATGGAGGTCATCATGGAGCCCACGACTGCGTCACCACAAGAGCCTTTGTCAGGCGAAGACCACCTTTTGTCAGGATAGCTTGTACTAGCAAATTGGCCGTTGTGGGATCCCTTCCCGCCTAATATTTGGGAAGAGGACCCGGGTCTCTATATATAGGACTAGCCACCACCGTAGGAGGCATCTCATATGATCTGGGAGGAACCAGACCATACACACATACACATGCTCATCGAGCTCAAGAACACCTCTCCTCAGGAGGTTGTTCTTCCCTTGTACTTGTTCATCCTTAGCCTGCAAGGCAATCCATCACAACACACTAGAGTAGGGTATTACACCACATCGGTGGCCCGAACCATTATAAACTCTTGTGTCCCTTGTTTTGTTGGTTTGACGAGCTAGGCTTTGAGATCATGGTGAGAGTGTGAACTATGGGGAGAGAGATCTTCGTGCGCACCCCAGAGTTCGAACCTCAAGGGTTTTGCCGAAACCCGTAATCCAACATTTGGCGCGCCAGGTAGGGGGGCGCCGAAGGTTTGCCCCTCCACCGGCTCCACCTCTCCGTTCTGTCCACATGGCCGACACTGCTCCTCTGACTGGATCGACGGGCGACCAGGGCGGTGCCAGCGGGCTCTGGGCCTTCACCCCCGCCTTGTGGCGGGTGCACTGGACACACAAGTTCAAGCCAGAGATGTAGCCTCGCTAGGATGGCGCGGCGGATCCGTCGGCCTTCCTGCTGGCATACGAGGAGGCCGTCCTGGAAGCTAGAGGCGACGACAAGCTCATGGACAACTGGTTCCCCATGGCCCTTGTTGGCGCGCCACGCGCCTGGTTGCTCAACCTGCCAGGATCCTTTGTGGTTTCTTGGGATGAGTTGCGTGGCCTTTTCATCGCATGCTTCGCGGCATCGGCGCCTGTCGCCGTCGTGGCCCTCCTCAGCGGCTCGCAAGTGCCACCCTCGGAGCTCCACACCAAGCAGTTCTTCCTCCAAATCAGCGCCGCCTCTGTGTAGCGGGGAGCCCCTCCAGGATGGGCAGCGCCCAAGGACGACCTCACCTTCAACTCAAGATATCACCCCGCTACCCTTGCTGGCTCGGGTGCGCTCCCAATGCTCTGCACGCCCACCATATGCAACGTCGCCATGACCAAGACTCTCATCGACGGCGGAGCGGGCCTCAACGTACTCTCCGTGGAAGCTTTCGGCTTGCTTCACATGTCGTACGGCCGGCTCCGCCCCACCAAGCCTTTCTCCGGAGTTGGTAGTGGGTCCACCAGCCCCCTGGGGCAAATACGCCTTCCGATCACCTTTGATACCCGGGACAACTACCACACCGGGCTCATTTACTTTGGCATCGCTTGCATCGGCCTCCCGTACAATGCCATCCTCGGGTACCCTGCCTTGGCCCAGTTCATGGCAGCGACCCATCCGGCCTACAACCTCATGAAGATGCCAGGCAGCAGTGGCGTCCTCACCGTGGCTGGAGACACCAAGGAAGCTCTGGCGGCCCTCAAGCTTGCCTTCAAGGACACAGCGGCAGCGCACACGACCGGCGAAGCCACCCCAGGGGTAAAGGAGGTCACGCCGACTAAGAAGAAGCAGTTGTTCACTCAAGATCGGGCCGAAACAAAGCAAGTGCCGGTCAAGGAAGATGGATCCTCGGGAGCCACCTTCACCATAGGTGCCAACCTCGGCCCGGATCAAGAGGAGGCATTGGTGAAGTTCTTGCACGCGAACAAGGAGGTATTTGCCTGGGAACCCAAGCAGCTGGTAGGGGTCCCAAGGGGGGTAATCGACCATCGCTTAATGGTGTGACCCAATGTGCGCCCTGTGAAGCAGAAGGCGCGGCGACAATCCATGGAGAAGCAGTCCTTCGTCGTCCAGGAAACTCGCAAGCTGGAGGCGGAAGGTGCCATTCGCGAGGTCCGATACTCGGAGTGGCTGGCGAAACCCGTCGTCGTGCCAAAGAAAGGCGGGAAGGAACTTATGTGTGTCGACTTCGCCAACCTCAACAAGGCCTATCCCCAAGACCCATTCCCACTTCCACGCGTCGACCAGATCGTCAACTCCACTGCCAAGTGCGGCCTGCTGTGTTTCCTGGATGCGTTCTCAGGCTACCACCAGATCAAGATAGCAGTGGAGGATGTGGAGAAGACCGCCTTCTTGACCCCGTGCGGGGTGTACTGCTCCACCTGCATGTCATTCAGACTGCGCAACGCAGGGGTGACCTTCCAGCAGCTGATGCACATCGCCCTAGGTCAGCAGCTTGGGAGAAACCCTGAAGCCTACGTCGACGACATCGTGGTAAAATCTCGGGAGGTGAGAACCTTGATTCAGGACCTGGAGGAGACCTTCGCTAGCCTACGCCGGGTGGATTCGCGGCTCAACCCAGAGAAAGGCGTGTTCGGTGTCCCCTCCGGCAAGCAACTGGGTTTCCTCATGTCTCACAGGGGGATCGAGGATAACCCCGAGAAGGTCAAGGCAATAAAAGACATGAGCCCACCGCAAACTCTCAAGGAAATGTAGAAGCTTGCAGGCTGCGTGACCTTGCTGGGGCACTTCATCTCCAGGCTGGGGGAGTGTGCCCTACCGTTCTTCAAGCTGATGAAGAAGAAGGGATCGTTCGAATGGACCCCAGAGGCAGATCTGGCATTTCAAGACCTCAAGAGATACCTAACCAGCCCATCGGTGATGGTGGCACCTCGCCCCCTCGAGCCTCTGGTGCTCTATCTGGCCGCTATGCCTCACTTCGCCAGCGCGGCGTTGGTGGCAGTTCGGGAGGAGCGTCGGGCCAAGAACCCGCAGCGCAATGTTGCACCCTCGGCTGGAATGCTGCGGTCACAAGATGGCGCCGCTAATGCCAAGACAATGCTCACAGGTGATCACGCCCCACAAGACAGCGTTCCAGTACCGGCGGAGGCCCTGAAGGGTGACCAAGCTACAGAGGTCACCCCACCTCCGGAGGTGTCGCAACCTCCAGTAGCTGCGGACTCCATTGACGCTCCTGCCTTCGTCGAGCACCCGGTGTACTTCGTCAGCACGGTATTGCGGGATGCAAGGGCGCGGTACCCCATGCCCCATAAGCTTCTCCTCGCACTCCTGGTGGCCTCACGCAAGCTGCGCCATTACTTCCAAGGCCACCCGATCAAGGTCGTCTCTGCTTACCAACTGGAGAGGGTGCTCTAGAACCCTAATGCCGCGGGAAGGGTCGCCAAGTGGAACATCGAACTTCAGGCATTTCCGCTCAAGTTCAGCACAACCAAGGTCATCAAGGGAGCCACCCTAGAAGACTTTGTAGCCGAATGGACCGACGCCCTAGAACCTGAAGTTGGCGAGAGCCTATCTCTCTCGCCAGGAAGTGAAGCACCAGATGGTTGGGTCATGTACTTCGACGGCGCCTTCGCACGCCAAGGCGTGGGGGCTGGCGCTGTTCTCATCTCACCCACCCAAGACAAGCTATACTACGCCGTGCAGCTCTACTTCCAGCGGGGTGAGAAGGTCTCCAACAACATTGCAGAATACGTGGGGTTGATTGCCGGCCTCAAGGTAGCGGTGGCCTTGGGGGTGAAGCGTCTCACCATCAAGGGAGACTCCTAGCTCCTCGTCAACTTCTCTAATAAGGTTTACGAACCAAGGGACGAGCATATGGAGGTGTTCCTCGCGGAGGTGCGCAAGATGGAGAAGCAATTCCTAGGCCTAGAGCTACAGCATGTGCCACGCGGCACCAACAAGGAGGCCCACGAGATCACCAAGAAGGCGTCAAGGCATCTACCCCAAGAACATGGTGTCTTCGAAGAGCGACTCTTCAAGCCTTCGGCGACCCCTGCAGCCATGGAGACTACATATTCTTGAGAGGAACTCCCCTAGCCACCAGCCTCGGGAGCCCCTGCTTGCTGTTCGACCTTAGGAGCTCTGCTCCTGGCGGTCGAGCCTCAGGAGGGGTGCTGGACCGAGGAGTTCAAGGCATATCTGGTGCATGTGATGCTGCCAGAGAAGGAGGAGGACGCGGAGCGTGTGGCCTGGCAGGCTCGGCATACTGCGTCCAGTACGGTGAGCTATACAGAAAATGACCAAATGATGTTTCCTTGCGATGCGTCTCCAGGGAGCAGGGGAACGAGCTGCTGGTGGACATACACGATGGAGACTGCGGGCATCACTCATCATCACATACCTTGGTTGGCAAGGCGTTCTGCAGCGGGTTCTACTAGCCCACGGCACGCAACGACGTGACCGAGCTGGTAAGGTCCTGCGAGGCCTGCCAGTTCCATGCCAAGCAAATCCACCAACCGGCCCAGGGCCTCCAGACTATCCTGCTCTCATGGCCATTCGCAGTCTGGGGGATGGACATCCTGGGTCCATTCCCGCGAGCGCCTGGGGGCTACAGCCACCTCTACGTCGCCATCGACAAGTTCACCAAATGGGCAGAGGTGGAAGCCGTCCACACCATCCCAGCCGGGTCAGCAGTTAAGTTCATCAAGGGCCTTGTGAGCCGGTTCGGGGTCCCTAACCACATCATCACCGACAATGGCTCGTTGTTCACTAGAATTCTCTTCAAGACCTATTGTGCTAACCTTGGAACGCAGATTTGCTACGCTTCGGTGGCACACCCCAGGAGCAATGGCCAAGCTGAGCGCGCCAATGCCGAGGTCTTGAGAGGCCTCAAGACCCGGACCTTCAAGAAGAAGCTCTAAGCCCGCAACAGGGGCTGGCACGGTGAGCTCTAGTCTGTGATGTGGTCCATCCGCACCACCGCCACCAAGCCAACGGGCGAGACCCCGTTCTTCTTCGTCTACGAAGCAGAAGCGGTTCTCCCTCACGAGGTCAGGCATCGCTCCGCGCGGGTCCTCGCGTTTGATGAGAGACAGCAGGACGCCATGCGGGGGATGGACCTTGTGCTGGGTAGGAACGCCGCCGTGAAGCCTCGCTCCGAGCGGCAACATACTAGCAGGCGTTGCGATGGTACCATAGTCGCAGCGTCCGCTCCAGGATGCTCGAGGTGGGCGATCTCGTCTTGAGGCGGGTGCTCTCCAGGGAAGCGATGCATAAGCTCTCATCCACATGGGAGGGCCTGTTTAGGATTCCCCGCGTCTCCAGGCCTGGCGCCACGCTCCTGGAGACATAGGACGGGATCCCCATCCAGAACGCCTGGAAGATCCAACACCTCCGGAAGTTCTACTTTAACGCCCCGAGACCGATGTGCCAGGTGTCGTCCAGTTATTCGCTGTTGTTGCCATGTCATTGCTTGCGTGTCATGCATTGCATATCATGCCATCATGTGCATTGCATTTGCATACGTGTTTTTCTCATGCATTCGAGCATTTCCCCGTTGTCCGTTTTGCATTCTGGCGCTCCGTTCTCCTCCGGTGGCCATTTCTACCTTTCTTTCATGTGTGGGGATTAAACATTTTCGGATTGGACCGGGACTTGCCAAGCGGCATTGGTTTACTACTGGTAGAGCGCATGTCAAGTTTCATATCATTTGGACTTCGTTTGATACTCCAACGGTTAACTGAGGGACCGAAAAGGCCTCGTGTGTGTTGCAGCCCAACACCCCTCCAATTTGGCCCAAAACCCACCTAACTCTGCTCCATCATCTAGAGCGTTCCATCACGATCGCGTGGCCGAAAACCGCACCTCATTTGGACTCTCCTAGCTCCCTCTACCTATTAATATGTGGACATCCCCGAAATTTTCGCGGATGAACCCTAACCTTCGTCCACCTCGCGCCGCCGGACAAAACCGCCTGCGCCCGGACATGTCCGGCCTCCCCTGCGCCGAATCCGCCGCCGCCACGTCAGCGCGCCGCCCTTCTCTCTCCTCCCCGCCGCTGGGCCCGAGGGAGCCCAGATCGGGCCCGCCCCGGGCCAGATCGGGCCGCCGCTGCTTGGGATCTCCGCCGCCCAGCCCGGTCGCCCCGCCGCCTTCAACCGCGGGCGCCGCCCCGCCCGCGACCGGCCATCACCGCCGGCCACCTCGCTGCCATGCAGCTCGCCGCCACCGCGCGCAACCGTCGCCATCGGGCTCCGCGCCTCGCGCCCGGGCTCGCCGAGCTCTGCCGCTGGCTGAACCACCTCCGGCGGCGCCCGCCTCGCCACTGCCGTCCCTCGCCGGAGCTCACGAAGCTCGCCGGAGTAAACTCCGGCCGGATCCGATCCGGATCGGGACCAGATCCACCGGTCCCCGATCCAAACGCCCTCGCCCGTCCCCGCACCGCTCCGTCCTAGATATCCCCGTCCGCCGTTGACTTTTTCCGCGGGGTAAATTTTCTCTAAGTCCCTGAAATTCCAGATCCAAGTGCTCATGTTCATGGCCTCGTAACTTTGCATCCGTAGCTCCGATTCATGCATATAGCATATCAAAATGTTCATCTCAGAGAGTACATAATTTCATTCCATTGCATCATTTTCATTTGAGCTCATCTTGATGCCCAAAATGCTGTTATAAGAGGGCTACTTGAGATAATTGTCAGATCTGCTACTCCGTTTAGCTTTTTGTCATTTTTGCCATGATTAATGTGTGCATGATATGCCCTAATGCTCTACATGTGTTTTGTTAAGGGTTTTGTCATCTTTCCAGAGGTGCAACCCATGTATTTTTGTGATGTGTGAGGTGACTTGTGCAAGCTTGCAAAGTGGTGCACTTGCTAATTCTGTTTTCAGGGACTTAGTAATTTCACTAAGTCCTGGAGCTGTTTATCTCATGATGCCATATGTTCATGTTGTTTCCTAGTGATCCATGCCTCTTTTGAGGATGATCAGTAAGGATGTTTTGTTAATGTTGTAGTATTCTATCCATCCATGTCTTTGTTTGCAATTATGGAGCACCCTAGCTTAAGTCAATCGAGCTCTACTTTTGCTACTTTGTGAATCTGGGCAGATTGTCAACTTGTTTGCAATTTTGCCGGCGATGTTGTAGTTGATCCGTGCATGCTATGCTATTGTTCTTGCCATGTCTAGCTTGAATTTTGTGCCTTCTTGATGGGTGTATGCTTAGCTTGTCATGACTTGCTCTGTAGTGAGTGCATCGAGCTTGTAAACATGCCTACTTGAGTTATATTTTAGCATGTGATAGTTTTCACTACGTCTGAAAACTGATTATGTTTTTGCTATGTTCACATGCTTGCAATTGTATTTTCTGATCCCTTTTGGCTCAAGGTCACTAAGGGACTTTTGTTAAGCTTTTTGAGTAGCTCCATTCCATGCTTTACTTTGCCATGTTCAGATTATGTAGCATGTATTTTTCATGCTCCAAAGAGTGCTATATGATCTGACATTCCAGACAAGTGTTAATTTCACTAAGTCTGAGATCTGTTTATCATATGCATTTTTGCCATGCTTGTTTGAATTTGTTAATGGATGAATTGGCCGTAGCTCAGTGCTAGACTTTTGTTAAGCATCATGAATGCATCCCTGCCATGTATTTTGTTGTCATGTTTGGGTGATGTAGCATGTTCATATTGTTGCATTTAGATGGCTACTTGCTGCTTATCGCAGACCGGTGTCATGTTTGAATTCCTTGCCATTTCCAAACCGTGACTCCGTTTCCGCGTTCTTTATATCGTTTTCAAGCGATTTCATCTCATCTTTCCAGTGGCACTCTTGGATTTCCATGTTGAGGCCAGGTTCATGCATTCCTTGTCAAATCATGCATATGCATCGCATACCGCATCCCGCATATCATATCATGTTCATGTGTTGGTTGTTTACTATGTTGTGTGCTTATTTTCTGGTGTTTGCTTCTTCGGGTTGGTTCCGTTAACGTCGCGTTTGTGAGAAAATGTTCGACTACGTTCGTTTGTCTTCTTCATGGACTCGTTCTTCTTCCTTGCGGGATTTCAGGCAAGATGACCATACCCTTGAAATCACTTCTATCTTTGCTTGCTAGTTGCTCGCTCTTTTGCTATCCCTATGCTGTGATACCTACCACTTGCTTATCATGCCTCCCATGTTGTTAAACCAAGCCTCTAACCCACCTTGTCCTAGCAAACCGTTGTTTGGCTATGTTACCGCTTTGCTCAGCCCCTCTTATAGCGTTGTTAGTTGCAGGTGAAGATTGAAGTTCTATTCCTTGTTGGAACATGGAGATGTTGTTCCTTGTTGGAACATGTTTACTTGTTGGGATATCACAATATCTCTTATTTAATTAATGCATCTATATACTTGGTAAAGGGTGGAAGGCTCGGCCTTATGCCTGGTGTTTTGTTCCACTCTTGCCACCCTAGTTTCCGTCATATCGGTGTTATGTTCCCGGATTTTTGCGTTCCTTACGCGGTTGGGCTATTATGGGAACCCCTTGATAGTTCGCCTTAAGTAAAGCTTTTCCAGCAATGCCCAACATTGGATTTACCATTCGCCACCTAGCCTTTTTCTTTCCCTTGAGTCGGCCGGCTCAAGGGTCATCATTATTTTACCCCCCCCCCCCGGGCCAGTGCTCCTCTGAGTGTTGGTCCAACTGAGCGATGTCCGGGGCTACCAGGGGCAACTCTGGGATGGCCTACCCAACGTCTGGCTCATCTAAGTGTGCCCTGAGAAAGAGATATGTGCAGCTCCTATCGGGATTTGTCGGCACATTCGGGCAGTGTTGCTGGTCTAGTTTTACCCTGTTGAAATGTCTTGTTGTACCGGGCTACCGAGTCTGATCGGAATGTCTCGGGTGGAGGTCTATTCCTTCGTTGACCGTGAGAGCTTGTGATGGGCTAAGTTGGGACATCCCTGCAGGGATTTGAACTTTCGAAAGCCGTGCCCGCGGTTATGGGCAAATGGGAATTTGTTAATGTCTGGTTGTAGAAAACCTAAAGTCGACCTTAATTAAAATGAATCAACCGCGTGTGTAACCGTGATGGTCTCTTTCCGGCGGGGTCTGGGAAGTGAACACGGTTGTTGGAGTTATGTTTGACGTAGGTTGTCATAGGATCACTTCTTGATCATACTTTTATCGACCGTGCTTTGCCTTCTCTTCTCGCTCTCTTTTGCGTATGTTAGTCACCATCTATGCCAGTCGCTTGTTGCAGCTCCACCTCATAACTTTACCTTACCCATAAGCTTAAATAGTCTTGATCGTGAGGGTGTGAGATTGCTGAGTCCCCGTGACTCACAGATACTTCCAAAACCAGTTTGCAGGTGCCGATGTTACCGAGCAGGTGACGCAACCAAGCTCAGGAGGAGCTCAATGAAGATATTTTCCTTCGTGTTGTTTCGTTCTAGTTGATCAGTAGTGGAGCCCAGTTGGGGTCGATCAGGGATCTGTGTAGCATTTGGGGTAGTCTTCTTTTATTTTGGTTCCGTAGTCGGAACTTGTTTGTATCTGGATGATGTAATGTTTTATTCATGTATTGTGTGAAGTGGCGATTGTAAGCCAACTATGTATCTCTTTTCCCTTATGTATTACATGGGTTTGTGTGAAGATTACCTCACTTGCGACATTGCTTTCAATGCGGTTATGCCTCTAAGTCGTGCTTCGACACGTGGGAGATATAGCCGCATCGATGGCGTAACAAGTTGGTATCAGAGCCTTCCCCGACCTTAGGAGCCCCATTGCTTGATCGTTATTAGCGGCCGAGTTGAGTCTAGAAAAATGTTTTGAGTCATTTAGGAATTATATATATCGGAGAGTTAGGAATTCTTTTTACTCCTCAGTCCCTTCGTCGCTCTGGTAAGGCTTCCTGACATAGAGTTTTGACTCTTCTCTTCTCAAATTTCACTAATAAAAAATTAGGATCACGCGGGTATCTTGGAATCGTTCCGATCGTTTTATGACGAGAACATTGTCTTGGTGCCTCCTGTCAGGGGTTTTGTGGAAGTGTCCCGGGGAGTTGAGCTCCGAGGTGTTGTCGTTATAATTTTATCGTTGTAGTTCTGGAATACCTGAGTTTAGTACGCCGACATCGAAAATCTCTTTTATGCAGTTTGTTGGTGAGATAACCTCGACGCCACCTAGTACTGGGGCGGGAGTTCGGGAGTATTGCCATAACTCGTATAACGGATGCTTTTCGAAGGTTGAGGTAGACGATTTCCAAAGTTTTTCTCGGTTATGTGTTGAAGGATGGATACAGCTGGATGTAGGATTTGCTAGATTTGGGTGAGATATTATGCTTCCCCTGTATCCCCAACACCTGATTTCATAACCGGAAAGGTTCGGGAATTTCATAGGTGGGAATTCAAGTAGCTCTTAGGATATCTTCCGACAGATGTATGATATGAAATTGGGGTTCGACGTCTAGTGGTCCGCCTATTCACGGTTGGTTTTACAGTGGTCTCGTTGTGTCTTAAAGAGTCCTTGGCTATGCCGACTCGGGGACGCTTCGTATGTCATGTGCACTGCCTTGTACATGATGGTGCTGTACGATCGAGCCCGTGTAGGCCCGACCACAAAAACTTCGGACGAATTCTCTATCATATGTTTGTTCTAGCTTATTCTGCAAGCCAATCCTTTGTTTTTGTTTTGAGTTGTGGTATTCGAGTTGCTTCGAAGTCAAATGTTGATTCCATACCTTTTTCCAAGTGGTGTTCTCATATTCTTATGTGAATACTAATCCTTCTCGATCATCGAGTTTGTCATTTCAATTTCTTTTAACCGGTGTGTTTTCTCTTCAAGTGGATCCGATCATTTCAACATCAGTAAGATCAATGATCAGTTCTTCTCAACGGTGTTCGTTTCATCCATCCCAAGTTGCCTTTGTTTTTTCCCGCCCTCCCTCCCTTGTTTTTTCTTCAACGACTCAGATTTCTTAACCAAGTATCCATTTTATTGATGAGAAATCTCTCCATTCTTTTCTATCAATATTCTTATCCGGTGATTCTCATGAAGATGCCAACGGAGCTTCAAGTTCGTCACTCTTCACTCGTTTTTCTTCTCTGGTGGTTTCAAGTCAAGCTTTGTGGATCATATCCTTTTTCCTCATTTCAAATACCTTTTCTTACCAGTGCACCTCTTTATCATTCACCTCTCGCTATTCAATTATTCCAGTGTGCTCAAGATATCTCGAAGATTCATGTTTTCCACTCTGAATTTGTTCAAGATCTTTCGAGGTTGTTTTCTCATTCAAGTCATTTAATTCAACCGGTGCAATCTATCTTTTAAATCCCTCAACGGTGTTTCTTTTGAGTGGGCCCTAACCCACAGGTCTTTTCCCAGGATCTTACCTGACTCTTCTTATTTTTCCCGGAGCTAGCCTAAATTCTTGTCGAAGTTTGACGTAAGAATGAATTGTCATCAGTCAAATGCCATCTCCTAGATCTTTCACAATTCTTTTCATCGTTGGTTCAACCTCTTCGTTTTGATTCTTCCGGAGTACCTAAACGATTCTTGGTGCTGTTTCTCGTTGTCATTCTCATCTTTTGAAGACCGAAGAAGAGTTTCTCTTTAATGTTGCTCCACACTCCTCAAGATTCGTGGTTCAAGCTTGTTGCCATCCTCTATAATTATTTTCGATGGTGAGAATCCTTTTCATCCATCAGGAGATATTCAAGAGTCTTCTCAGCTTGATTATCCGGAGCCCATCAATTAAGGTGTATTCATTCTAAGTTGTCAGTTATCATTCCCCAATCTTACCGCTGCTTCATTCAAGTATTCTTTTATCAGATCATGATCTCTTCATTTCACTTGTATCTAAATTCTCTCAAGCATCTTCATGTATTTGCTAATTCTTCCTGGTGTTTCTTTATCTTTACTTCGTTCATTTTTAATTCTTACGGTGGTTTGATCAAGATTCTTCTTCCTTCATTATCATATCCATTTTTTCGTTCTTTCAAATCCTACCGGTGGATCATTGAAGGCCTCTTCAAGTTTGCAATATCTATCTTAATCCTCTCTACAAGAATAAGTAATATGCCAAATCCGCTGCTTGTCATCAATTTAAATTGGTGAAGGATAAGCATAATGTAATTCTTATTCTTGTTTCATCAAGTAAAATCAATTTCTGCCTTCCGGAGTGGTTCATCATATCACATTCTCGATTAGAGATGTGTTATCTTTCCTTCCGGAGCCCCAAGTTCCACTTTATCTCGTCGCAAACCTTCATCCAATCATTACAAGGTTTCACCTTGTGTTTTCAACTTCCCTTTCTTTTCGTCATCCTTTTGTTTACTGGAGTTCTTCATCTAGGTGCTACATGATGGTTCATCAAAGAAATAATTCCTTCTCCAAGTGTTCCTTGAGATTCTTTTCAAAGGAGCTCAAGCTTTCTTCATCTTGCAATCCGGAGTGCAATTCTTTCTTTCGTATCAATAGAGGTGGTATTATGTCATTCTTGATAATTTGAGTTCGTGTTTCATGATTCACATCTTGTCAAGAATGAGATATTTTAAATCCATCAATCTCTTCATTGGAATTATCTTGAGTTATATTTCACCTAAAGCCTTCCCTAAGGATTGTTGCTATTTATGGTGCTTGTAAATGATCCAAGTACTTCATTCATCCCCCCGGTGATATAAGTCTCTTGTCTCCTCGTTCATATCAATCCAATTCTTCTTCCCGTGAGTGGCAGGTTGTCACCTCATAATTTGAGATGTATTCCATAAGACCATAACAAGCTTATTCTTTTCATTCTTGGTTTTGAACAACTCCATGCTAGCATTTTCCATTCTAGCATTTGTTGTAACCGTGCTCTCTCAAGATATTGTTTTCCCTTCGTTCCGGAGGCAGTGTTTTGTAATGTCATCAAGTATCTTCTCATCTTATCAAGTTATTATTTAACTCTTTTTCTTTTCAATCGGAGTGCTTTCAACCTTGTTCTGCCTTGTTCCTCTTTTCTAACGGAGTGTTTTCAACTTTGTTCATCTCCGTTGTATTCTTTTCTCGAATGGTTTAACATTTTTTTAAGGTTCATTGGTTTCACTCATTGGTCAAAGAAGCTACTTAGTTTTACCTCTCCTCTCTTCCTTTCGTTGTTTCCTCGGTGCCATTCTAGATCTCGGGACGAGATCCTCTCATAGTGGTGGAGTGTTGTAACGCCCCGAGACCGATGTGCCAGGTGTCGTCCAGTTATTCGCTGTTGTTGTCATGTCATTGCTTGCGTGTCATGCATTGCATATCATGTCATCATGTGCATTGCATTTGCATACGTGTTCGTCTCATGCATTCGCGCATTTTCCCCGTTGTCCGTTTTGCATTCCAGCGCTCCGTTCTCCTCCGGTGGCCATTTCTACCTTTCTTTCATGTGTGGGGATTAAACATTTTCGGATTGGAACAAGACTTGCCAAGCGGCCTTGGTTTACTACCGGTAGACCTCCTGTCAAGTTTCGTATCATTTGGACTTCGTTTGATACTCCAACGGTTAACCGAGGGACCGAAAAGGCCTCGTGTGTGTTGCAGCCCAACACCCCTCCAATTTGGCCCAAAACCCACCTAACTCTGCTCCATCATCTAGAGCATTCGATCACGATCGCGTGGCCGAAAACCGCACCTCATTTGGACTCTCCTAGCTCCCTCTACCTATAAATATGTGGACATCCCCGAAATTTTCGCGGATGAACCCTAACCTTCGTCCACCTCGCGCCGCCGGACAAAACCGCCCGCGCCCGGACATGTCCGGCCTCCCCTGCGCCGAATCCGCCGCCGCCACGTCAGCGCGCCTCCCTTCTCTCTCCTCCCCGCCGCCGGGCCCGAGGGAGCCCAGATCGGGCCGCCGCCGCCCGGGATCTCCGCCGCCCAGCCCGGTCGCCCCGCCGCCTTCAACCGCGGGCGCCGCCCCGCCCGCGACCGGCCATCGCCGCCGGCCGCCTCGCCGCCATGCAGCTCGCCACCACCGCGCGCAACCGCCTCCATTGGGCTCCGCTCCTCGCGCCCGGGCTCGCTGAGCTCCGCCGCTGGCCGAACCACCTCCGCCGGCGCCCGCCTCGCCACTGCCGTCCCTCGCCGGAGCTCACGGAGCTCGCCGGAGTAAACTCCGGCCGGATCCAATCCGGATCGGGACCAGATCCACCGGTCCCCGATCCAAACGCCCTCGCCCGTCCCCGCACCGCTCCATCCTGGATATCCCCGTCCGCCGTTGACTTTTTCCGCGGGGTAAATTTTCACCAAGTCCCCGAAATTTCGGATCCAAGTGCTCATGTTCATGGCCTCGTAACTTTGCATCCGTAGCTCCGATTCATACATATAGCATATCAAAATGTTCATCTCAGAGAGTACATCATTTCATTCCATTGCATCATATTCATTTGAGCTCATCTTGATGCCCGAAATGTTGTTAGAAGAGGGCTACTTGAGATAATTGTGAGATCTGCTACTCCGTTTAGCTTTTTGTCATTTTTGCCATGATTGATGTGTGCATGATATGCCCTGATGCTCTACATGTGTTTTGTTAAGGGTTTTGTCATCTTTCCAGAGGTGCAACCCATGTATTTTTGTGATGTGTGAGGTGACTTGTGCAAGCTTGCAAAGTGGTGCACTTGCTAATTCTGTTTTCAGGGACTTAGTAATTTCATTAAGTCCTGGAGCTGTTTATCTCATGATGCCATATGCTCATGTTGTTCCCTAGTGATCCGTGCCTCTTTTGAGGATGATCAGTAAGGATATTTTGTTAATATTGTAGTGCTCTATCCATCCATGTCTTTGTTTGCAATTATGGAGCACCCTAGCTTGAGTCAATCGAGCTCTACTTTTGCTACTTTGTGAATCTGGGCAGATTGTCAACTTGTTTGCAATTTTGCCGGTGATGTTGTAGTTGATCCGTGCATGCTATGCTATTGTTCTTGCCATGTCTAGCTTGCATTTTGTGCCTTCTTCATGGGTGTATTCTTATATTGTCATGACTTGCTCTGTAGTGAGTGCATCGAGCTCGTAAACATGCCTACTTGAGTTATATTTCAGCATGTGCCAGTTTTCACTAAGTCTGAAAACTGATTATGTTTTCGCTATGTTCACATGCTTGCAATTGTATTTTCTGATCCCTTTTGGCTCAAGGTCACTAAGGGACTTTTGTTAAGCTCTTTGAGTAGCTCCATGACATGCTTTACTTTGCCATGTTCAGATTCTGTAGCATGTATTTTTCATGCTCCAAATAGTGCTATCTGATCTGAGATTCCAGACAAGTGTTAATTTCACTAAGCCTGAGATCTATTTATCATATGCATTTTTGCCATGCTTGTTTGAACCTGTTAGTGGATGAATTGGCCGTAGCTCAGTGCTAGACTTTTGTTAAGCATCATGAATGCATCCCTGCCATGTACTTTTTTTGTCATGTTTGGGTGCTGTAGCATGTTCATATCGTTGCATTTAGATGGCTACTTGCTGCTTATCGCAGACCGGTGTCATATTTGAATCGCTTGCCATTTCCAAACCGTGAGTCCGTTTCCGGCGTTCTTTATATCGTTTTCAAGCGATTTCATCTCATCTTTCCACTGGCACACTTGGATTTCCAAGTTGAGGCCAGGTTCATGCATTCCTTGTCAAATCATGCATATGCATCGCATACCGCATCCCGCATATCATATCATGTTCATGTGTTGGTTGTTTACTATGTTGTGTGCTTCTTTTCTGGTGTTTGCTTCTTCGGGTTGGTTCCGTTAACGTCGCGTTTGTGAGAAACCGTTCGACTACGTCCGTTTGTCTTCTTCATGGACTCGTTCTTCTTCCTTGCGGGATTTCAGGCAAGATGACCATACCCTTGAAATCACTTCTATCTTTGCTTGCTAGTTGCTCGCTCTTTTGCTATGCCTATGTTGCGATACCTACCACTTGCTTATCATGCCTCCCATGTTGTTAAACCAAGCCTCTAACCCACCTTGTCCTAGCAAACCGTTGTTTGGCTATGTTACCGCTTTGCTCGGCCCCTCTTATAGCGTTGTTAGTTGCAGGTGAAGATTGAAGTTTTGTTCCTTGTTGGAACATGGAGATGTTGTTCCTTGTTGGAACATGTTTACTTGTTGGGATATCACAATATCTCTTATTTAATTAATGCATCTATATACTTGGTAAAGGGTGGAAGGCTCGGCCTTATGCCTGGTGTTTTGTTCCACTCTTGCCGCCCTAGTTTCTGTCATATCGGTGTTATGTTCCCGGATTTTTGCGTTCCTTACGCGGTTGGGCTATTATGGGAACCCCTTGACAATTCGCCTTAAGTAAAGCTTTTCTAGCAATGCCCAACATTGGTTTCACCATTCGCCACCTAGCCTTTTTCTTTCCCTTGAGTCGGCCGGCTCAAGGGTCATCATT
>NC_041388.1:282846632-282898824 GCF_002162155.2 Triticum dicoccoides
ATGTCCGGGGCTACTAGGGGCAACTCTGGACTGGCCTACCCGACGTCTGGCTCATCTAAGTGTGCCCTGAGAAAGAGATATGTGCAGCTCCTATCGGGATTTGTCGGCACATTCGGGCAGTGTTGCTGGTTTAGTTTTACCTTGTTGAAATGTCTTGTTGTACCGGGTTACCGAGTCTGATCGGAATGTCTCGGGTGGAGGTCTATTCCTTCGTTGACCATGAGAGCTTGTGATGGGCTAAGTTGGGACACCCCTGCAGGGATTTGAACTTTCGAAAGTCGTGCCCGCGGTTATGGGCAGATGGGAATTTGTTAACGTCCGGTTGTAGAAAACCTAATGTCGACCTTAATTAAAATGAATCAACCGCGTGTGTAACCGTGATGGTCTCTTTCCGGCGGGGTCCGGGAAGTGAACACGGTTGTTGGAGTTATGCTTGACGTAGGTTGTCATAGGATCACTTCTTGATCATACTTTTATCGACCGTGCTTTGCCTTCTGTTCTCACTCTCTTTTGCGTATGTTAGCCACCATATATGCTAGTCGCTTGCTGCAGCTCCACCTCATAACTTTACCTTACCCATAAGCTTAAATAGTCTTGATCGCGAGGGTGTGAGATTGCTGAGTCCCCGTGATTCACAGATACTTCCAAAACCAGTTTGCAGGTGCCGATGTTACCGAGCAGGTGATGCAACCAAGCTCAGGAGGAGCTCAATGAAGATCTTGTCCTTTGTGTTGTTTCATTCTAGTTGATCAGTAGTGGAGCCCAGTTGGGGTCGATCGGGGATCTGTGTAGCATTTGGGGTAGTCTTCTTTTATTTTGGTTCCGTAGTCGGACCTTGTTTGTATCTGGATGATGTAATGTTTTATTCATGTATTGTGTGAAGTGGCGATTGTAAGCCAACTATGTATCTCTTTTCCCTTATGTATTACATGGGTTTGTGTGAAGATTACCTCACTTGCGACATTGCTTTCAATGCGGTTATGCCTCTAAGTCGTGCTTCGACACGTGGGAGATATAGCCGCATCGAAGGCGTAACATCTACCCATGAAGCAAGGCCTAGTGCCTGTGAAGGTCTCCGCTCGTGACACTCTCACGTAATAATGAGTGGGGATGTACATGTCCCGGAGTCTCCGGAGTGCCACCCTCGGGCCTCGGGGGCTCCCTCCCATGTCCTAGTGGCAGCACTTAGCTCCACGCTGGTGAGAAGACTAGACTAGGTGCCGGACATGGCTGTTCATTTGCTTTCTGTAGTTGTCTTGCCCCTTTTCGTTTAATGAAATTTGGAGTTATGGCATTTCTCGATGGTTTGGTTGAACCCCCTCTTCTTTCCGATTCTTCCCTTGATTCTTTGTTTTTCACCAGGGAGGGTGGCAGTTGCCCGACGCTCTCCCTCGCACGCCCCGCGAGGGGGGCTGGAGAGGTAGTATGCGCGTGCGCACTCCCCTAGTCTCCACGAGGCGTTCTCGTCCGAGCTTGTGATCGGTGCATCCTCTTTTAGTCTGTGCCCCATGGGTACCGCAACGTGGTGCGTTTGGCCATAACTAGCCCATACCTGAGGCCTCGCGTAAGAAGGATTAAGGATTTCTTAAACGAATTTTTGCAGCTTCGCATTGTGACCCGAATCAGTAGCAGGGAAGCCCCGCCACGTACCCAGAGACGCGCGCCCTCATGAGGTCAAAGCTACCCCGGATGCATCGAGCTCAGCTACCCCTCTACACCTGTATAAGGCATAGATCTCACAACACAACCCGGAAGCAATAAACACAACACAAAAGCAACGTAAGCACCATGGTTCATTACATGCCCCCACAGGGCTCCATACTCGTTTCTCACTATGCAGGAGGAAAGGGAAGGAGAGGACAAGCAAAAGTGGCTCCTGCGACGCGGCTACTCATGAGGATTGGCCCCCGAATTCAGACGGAGCCCTTCTCGCGCTTCACCGGGGCGCGATGACGAGACGACCTGCCACCATCCTTGAAGCGTGCCTGGCGGCGTGGTGGCTGGTCGTAGCCTGTCGGGGAAACTGATCCACGAACACCTATGGGGCCGGCGGACCGAGCCCCTTTCGATTCGGCGGGGGGCGGAGATCACACGAAGAGCAGATCGAGGCGAAGCACACGAGCAGTTTACCCAGCTTCAGAGCTCTCCGGAGAGATAACACTCCTACTGCTGCTTGTTTGATTATCTTGTGTTCTTGCTCCAGAGAGAGAGCGTAGTGTTTTTCTGGGTTCCGAACCAGTCGAACCTCCCCTACGTTGCGCATGGGCCTCCTTTTATACGCTAAAGGGGTCACCAACAGGTGGCAACACAGAGAAGGGTACAAATGTAAAAAGTGAGGTGGTTGGTACAGTTACTTGTACAGTGCACCCTACCTAACCCTGACGGCAGGGGACAAGGGCATTAAATGCCTGTCTGAGTCGCCCAAACAGTGCAGAAAAGGACCGTTAGGGGCGCCACCGTTCGCCACAATGGCGATCTTGTCAGCTTCGCATGCCACTGTGCACCGCTGGCTGCACAGCCTCCTGCCACGCGCGCCTGGAGAGGCCCCCCAGAGCGACACGTTGGTGGATGCGCTGGAGCGTGGGCACAGAGTGGCCGCCTGCCGCGGCAAGTGCCTTGTCGCTGATGTTATCTTGTCGGGTCCGGAAGCTTGTCGCTCACCGGGCCTCGAGGTACCTTGGTTGGTCTTCCCGGCAAGCTCCTCTTGCCGGGGCCTTGTTGCCTTGCCGAAGCACATGGCGCGTCGCGGCAAGTTCCTTGGAGTGCCTTGGTTGGCCTTCCCGGCAAGCTCCTCTTGCCGGGGCCTTGTCTCCTGAGCTTAAATACTTTGTTCTTGAATGGCTCCAAGGGAACCACGGAGGATCTTGGCGTTCGCCCGGCAAGCCTTGCCGCGGGGTGCTGCAACTGCCCGTGCACAAGTCTGGGGTACTAGGGTACCCCTATTCTAGTACACCGACAGGAGCCCTCGGGCCTGGGCCAGACACGGTGCCGAGCGCTGTTGGGCCAGGCCCAAGACAGGGCACGGGCACACGCGGACTAGGCCACGCCGAATCTCGCTCCGTATCCACCGCGCTCTCCCCTAACGGCACGCGTTGAATGCGGCGTCATGGGAGAGATCGTGGGTGGTTCTTTATTCGGAAGGGCGAAACGTCCGCCCCGTCCCTCTTTATAAGCAGAGGAAATAGGGGCAGTTCGTTCCCCCTCGCTGGTTGCTACTACTCCATCTTCACGAACCTCCGCCGCTCCCCCCCCCTTCTTCTCGAAGCCGAGAGAGCAGCGCTCCGCCCCCCATTGCCACCAGCATCACCAACGCCGTCGACCTCCCCCACCACCTCCGCCATGGCTCCGAAAGCCGACAAGGGAAAGGGCGTGAAGTCGGCCGAGGCGCAGCGGCTCGCGGCGCTGCGGAAGGAGCGGGCGATCTTCTCCCCCTAGCTCGGCGCGAAGGAGCTGAGGGAGTACTTCTACCTCTTTTGGGCGACGGAGACGCGGGCGCATCCGCGCACGAGGGTACTCCCGGCCGCTGCTTCGGAACTGGCTCCAAACGGGTACCCATTCTTCGCGCTGTTCTTCTATTGCGGGCTCTGCCCGCCCTTCTCGGAGTTCTTCTGCGATATCATGAACACCTACGGCCTCCGCCTCCTTGATTTCACCCCCAACGCCGTTCTGACCATGGCAGTTTTCGCACATTTGTGCGAAAACTTTGTCGGAGTCCACCCCAATGTTGCCCTTTTCCGCCACTTCTTCATGCCTCGGGTAGAGAGAGGAGAGCCGCTTTCCGGGGGGATCGCCTGGATCTCGAGAGTCAGCAAGAAGGAGGCGTACTTGGAGGGTGAGCTCCGCAGCAAGTGGGAGGAGTGGAGAGCGGAGTGGTGCTGGATCGTCGAGGAGAATCCGCAGCCCTTCACCGCCGTGTGCCAAGCTCCAATAGTGCGCGGCAATGACTGGAGCAACGTGGCCCCGGAAGACGAGAGGCTGAAGATCGCCATTACTAGGATCCTTCGCCTCAGGCTTGCCGGGCTCACTATAGGCGTTGTAGGCGCAGATTTCCTCCGCCGCCGCATCGCCCCCCTGCAGGAGAGGGGGAGGCCCGCCTGGGAATTCAAGAACTCGGCGGACATCATGAGGCTGCGGCCGGGCCTCAACTACAACTTCACCATCTTGGAGCTGGATGCAATGCTCCTGGAGTTGTTCAAACGCGATCCCCAGCACCCATTCACGCTGGCGAGGGGCGTCGTTCCATTGTGCAATAATTCTTCGCTTGACCGGATCCGCGCCATGATGTCGTTGTGCGATTCACACGGAATCGTTCCAACTTGGCAAGAGCCTGCGGATGACGTCGTGCAAGCATTCTTCGACAACTTGGAAGAAGTGTCGGTCCGCGCTGACGAGCAGAAGAGCCTCACCCGTGACACCACCGACGAGGAGCTGCAGCGCATCGCCACTAGGGCGGAAGAGGTTGCGGCCGCAGCTGCCGCGGGCGCGTTGGGGTTCACTGTGGAGGAGGCGGAGGCGGCAGAGGTGGCAAACCTCGTCGAGCGCGCGGAGTTCATTGGCGAAGAAGAGCCTGCCGGCTCTGAAGCTGAGCCGAGCGAGGCCGGCGAGGAAGAGCCCGAGCCTTCAGAAAGCTTGCCGCAGGCGGAGCCCCCGGCCCCTCCAAGAAGGCGTCTTCGCAGGGCCGCGGATGTAGCGGGGCGGCAGCCGGGTCAACAGCCGCCGAGCCGTGCGACACGCTCTACCGCGGCAAGCAATGTTGCCGCGGGAGCGCCTCACGCAGCAGCGGCAACTGGAGCGGGATCTTCCCGGGCCACCGCCACCGCCCCCGCCAAGCGGGCAAGGGATCCTACTCCTCTGCCTCGCCGCACCGGAGGGGAGCCGGACTTCGATCTTTCCGCGCTCAGCTCCGACGAGGAGGAAGAAGAGAAAGTTTCTTTGGTGCTCTTGTAGTTCTTAAATCTTGTTGTTTTTATCTTGTATCTGACTTGCTTCAATCTGAACTCCTTTCTTTTCAGGACGCTGGCCCAGAGAGCGGCGAAGAGGGCCAAGGCCGTGGTGATTGTCATCGAAGATGACCCCACCGTGTCAGCAGGGGGTGGGTCCGAGACCACCTTGACGGACCCGGCAACCACTCCTCAAAGCAGCCCCCAGCGCAGCCCCCAGCGTACGTTCATAGTTAGCTTTCTGTTGTCAGGCGCGCATGAGTGCTTTTTCCTTTGTTGATATCTTGCTTGTTGATTTGTGTAGGAGCAGAGCAGCCATATCAGGAGCGCCCGGAAGCTGGTCCCGAAGTGCCATCTGCTTCGACTACGCCGCAAAGGTAGGAGTCCCCGGCAAGGGAGCGCTCTCCAGCAAGGGAGAACTCTCCGGCAAGGGGTAGTTCTCCAGCAAGGGACAGCACCGTCGATCATGCGGCGGTCGAGACCGCAACTGCAGATCTTGGCACAGGTAATTCACTTGTCCAAAAACTTTCCCTTGGTTTCTTCTTCTTCTGATTTTCTTCTCTTGGATTTTTGATTGATTTTTCTCCCTTCTTCGTTCTTCAGACCCATCTGCTGCTGAGCCAATGGAGACAGAGGGCGCCGGCGAGGAAGGCGCGCATGGCAGCACTAACAATGCCGCTGCCAACGAAGAAGGGGCCGGTGCTGATGAGACCGCCGGCGAGGAGGCCGCCAAGGCTGCCGCCGCAGAAGCCGGCGAGGGGTCGGGCGATCGCACTGACGACCCTGAGGCCGCAGGAGTGCCAGGCGCTGCGCCGACCGCCGATCCCTCTGTCGCTGCTGCGGAGCCGGGCTCCGAGCAGCCCCAGCCCGGTGCCTACTTGAAGGCCAGCGACAATATCTTCATCAAGCTACCCTGGGCGTCGAGCTCCAGGGCGCCGGTCGAGGGGAAAACTTTCGATGAGGAGGTGCTCGCCTCCGCTGGACTGTCGTTGGTCGACGCGCCCAGCAGCAGTAGTGGCGAGCCTGAGGAGGAGCAGCTGCTGCAGAAGCTGCTGTCACTCTACCGCGCACGGCAAGCCAAGCTGGCTTCCCGGGAAGCGCTTGTCGCGAAGGCGGGAGTTGATATGGAGAAGCGCGCGGAGGAGCTCCGGGGCCACAATCAAGAAGCTCTCCGGTCCCTGGCACAGGAGCGGGAGCGACTCGCCGAGGAGCGCACGGCCTTCCTTCTCGAGAAGGCCGAAGCTAAGGAGGAACAAAGGCTGGCCGCTGAGAAGCAGTCCGCGCGAGAAGGCGAATTGGTGCAGCGGAAGGCCAACCTCGACAGCTACGAGGAGGAGCTCGCCGAGCGCGAGCAAGCACTTGGCGGGGCGCTCAAGGAAGCAAAGGATGCTGCCGCAACCGCAGAGGCCGCCAAGAAAGAGCTGGAGGAGAAGGTGGCGCGGCTGGAGGCCAACATCGGGAAGAACGGCGAGGAGCTTGCCGCGCTCAAGCGTGAGCGTGAGAAGGATGCTGCCACCCACGGTGAGCTGTAAGGTCTTCTCGCTGACAGGGGCAAGGAGCTCAGCGCCTCCAAGGATTCCAATGCAGACCTGGAGTTGAAGCTGGCCACGCTGACGCAGACGCTGGACAACGCCAAGGAGCGGGAGAAGACCTTGTCGGAGAAGGTCAAGGCTGACAAGGCGCTGCTGGAGAGCATCGCGGTTACCCAGAACTCATTCAGAGATACTGTGGAGCACTGGACCGAGGGTCTGGTGAATATTGCCGCAGTCATCGACGAGGAGCTGGCGCAGCTGGGGATGGAGGACTTCGGGTATCCCTCCGACGAGAATCTCCAACCCAGCGCCAAGCTCAGCTTGTTCTTCAAGGGCGTGGCGACGGCACTCCAGCGGCTCCGGGAGAGGATCCCAAAGCAGTTGGCCGACGAGTCGCGCAAAATCTGCGCCGGGGTTCTCCAGAAGGTGCTGATGAAGGTGGCCTTCCGCAATCCAGGCCTCAGCTTCACCAACGTCCTCAAGTCCTTTCCACCAGACGCCGATCTGGACGCACTCAAGGCCCTTGTCGCAACCATTGTGGACAAGGTGAGCGAGATCAAGAGGGTTGAGGGCGATCGCGTAGACTAGGCCGCACATTTCTTCTTTTCCCTTGTCGCTGCTAATCATGTTATGAAAACAGTCTGTTAGAGCTGCGATAAGTTATCTTGTAATATAACTTTATTTCTGTTATCAATTGCTATGTTATTTCCTCTACTAGATTCCTTCCTTTGTATGTTTTTACCCTACGCTTCTAGGGAACTTGTCGGCGCAGGCACCCGGGCCGCGAGCGCTGAGTGCGGAACGTCAGCAGCCTGCTGGCGGCGCTGCTTCCGACAAGAAACCTTGTCGCGACTAGATGCAGCACACTTAAGTTTTTGAGCGGACTCGAAACAAAGTAAGGGCACAACTAGCCACGAGTTGGTTCCTCCGCGCACAGGTTTTCCATACAAAGCAGGGTCGTTCGAGGAAGATAACTCAAAAATTTAAAAACCGATTGCTCAAACTTTGGAAACTTAGCTTTTCTGTCGTTTGCTTCCCGACAAAGCAAAACTTTGCTTGAACGACGCCTGGTCCATACCACAATCTTCTCCTTCCCCCCCGGCAAACTTGTGTGCGAGGGAACCCTCTTTTCCTTTGTTGAAAAAAAAGAAAGAAGAGAAAATAATGATATGGAGCCCTTCGGCTCGTTATTGCTTACCGGATGTAGGTGCTGCACAAAGTGTTAGATAACGCATGCAAGAAAGAAACTAATGCATGAAATGGACAAGTTGTGCGGAGCACATGGGGTTTTATTTATGCACGGGATCTGCGCCCGGCTTTGTACAAAGGATTACATGCAACAGCGGCAAGACTTGTACAAAAGGTGGTTGCCGGAACGGGTTCCGGCAACCGCGCCCTACGGGAAAAACTTACGAAGATGTTCTATGTTCCAGGAGTTGCTTACCGGAATGCCATCTTCGGTCTCAAGGCGGACAACGCCGGGCCTAGTGACTCGTTTCACCCGATAAGGGCCTTCCCACTTTGGCGTCAACTTGTTGGAATTCTTGGCGGACTGAACGCGCCAAAGAACAAGGTCGCCTTCCTCGAAGCTTCTGGCCTTAACTTTGCCGCTATGGTAGCGGCGCAAAGCTTGCTGGTATTGAGCAGCTCGTACAGCAGCCTGAAGACGATCTTCCTCAAGGAGCAGCACGTCGTCTTGTCGCAGCTGTTCTTGCTCAAGCTCATCATAAGCGAGCACTCGAGGCGATACGTATACGAGTTCCGTGGGGAGAACTGCCTCTGCTCCATAGACTAGAGCGAAAGGCGTCTGGCCAGTGGCTCGATTTGGCGTCGTTCTGATTGACCAAAGAACCACCGGCAGCTCCTCGATCCAGTTTCTTCCGCACTTGCGCAGCCTGTCGAAAGTTCTGGTCTTGAGCCCGCGCAGCACTTCAGCATTTGCCCTCTCTGCTTGACCGTTGCTTCTCGGATGAGCAACAGAAGCGAAGCAGACCTTGGCGCCAAGGTCTTGGACGTACTGCATGAAGGTGCGGCTCGTGAATTGCGTGCCGTTGTCGGTGATGATCCTGTTAGGGATCCCGAAATGGCAAACAATTGACCTGAAGAACTTGACTGCTGACTGTGCTATCACCTTCCTCACTAGCTGCACTTCTAGCCACTTTGTGAACTTGTCGATTGCGACGTACAAGTACTCAAAGCCCCCGACATCTCGGGGGAAAGGGCCGAGGATATCGAGCCCCCAGACCGAAAATGGCCAGGATAAAGGGATTGTCTGGAGAGCTAGAGCTGGCTGGTGTATCTGTTTGGAGTGGAACTGGCACGCTTCACACTTGGTTACTTGTGTAGTTGCATCCTGGAGGGCTGTTGGCCAAAAGAAACCTTGCCGACAAGTGCTCTTGCGCCAATGTGGTGGCCACATATGCCTCCATGTATCTCTGCCAACAGCTTTTGTCCATCTTCCCGGCAAACACACTTCAATTTCACACCGTTGAGTCTTCTTCTGTACAGTATGCTATCGACAAACTGGTACATACTTGACTGTCGGGCTACTTTTTCCGCTTCTTCTTGCTCTTCGGGAAGTTCTCTTGTGTCTGAAGGAAATGGACAATCCGCTGTGCCCATGCTAGAGCTTGTGGCTCGACAACAAGGACTAAAGGCACATCTGCTGCTGCGGGAACATCCGCTTCTACGGCAAGGACTTGCGGCCCTGCCGGAGCTTGATGTTCCCCGGCAAGCTTGCTGGAGCAAAACTTGTCGGAAGCGTCTGCTTCAACGGAACAAACCATAAGGCTTGCCGGAGTAGACTGCCCCTCAGCATCCTTGGTGTTGATCTTGGGGACTTTCTTGGCGGCGGCTTCGGGGAGCTCTGCCGGAAAGTAGTCACCAGAAACCAACTTCCTCTTCTTGCTTTGTCCAGTTGATGGTGTTACGGATGGTTGAGTCAACTTGAGCACAAAGATCCCTGGTTCCACAGGTAACTTTAGTGCGGCACACTTTGACAGGCCATCAGCAATGTCATTCTGAGCTCTTGGGATATGCTCCATCTATAGGCCGTCAAAGTGCTCTTCTAGCTTCCTCACTTCATCAACATATGCTTCCATCAATGGACTCTGGTAGTTCTTGTTCACTTGGCGGACGACAAGCTGTGAGTCACCCCTGACAATGAGCTTCTTGATCCCAAGGTCTGCTGCGATTCTGAGGCCGGCAAGCAATCCTTCATACTCTGCAGTATTGTTGGTTGCTTGCTCCTTGCGAAAGTGCATCTGGACTACGTACTTGAGGTGCCCTCCGGTGGGCGCGACAAGTAGCATGCCCGCACTGGCGCCTTGCAGCGAGAAGGCACCATCAAAGTACATCAGCCACTCTTTGCTTGCCTCTTTGACGGGGATGCTCGTCTCTGGAATTTCTCCATCTGGTGTTGGCGTCCATTCTGCTATGAACTCTGCCAATGCTCTGCTTTGGATAGTTGAAGTGCTCTCAAACTTGAGGCCAAAGCTTGACAGTTCCAGCGCCCACTCGACAATCCTGCCTGTCGCTTCTGGATTTTGCAGTATCCTCTTCAGCGGAAAGCGAGTGACGACTGTGATCTCATGTGCTTGGAAGTAATGGCGCAGCTTTCTCGAGGCCATGAGGAGTCCGAAAAGCAACTTCTGCACACCAGAGTACCTTGATCTAGCCCCCTGTAGAAGGGAACTTACAAAGTAAACTGGACGCTGCACCATTCTCTTCTGCATCTTATCATGCTCCTGCGCAGATCCATCTCTGTAGGGACCAGAGCTTGTCAGCGAAGCCCCCTGCTTGTCGCTGGATGCATCTGCCGTGGTTGCTGGCTCATCATCTGCCTCCCTCTCCGCCACTAACGCAGCACTAACCACTTGATTGGTTGCTGCTATATACAGCAGCAACTTCTCTTGCGGCTTAGGTGCGACAAGTGTTGGAGTGGAGGACAGGTATCTCTTCAAGTCCTGCAGCGCAGCCTCCGCCTCCGGAGTCCATTTTATTGGACCTGCCTTTTTCAGAATTTTGAAAAATGGCAGGGCGCGCTCAGCAGATCTAGAGATAAACCTGCTGAGAGCAGCCACGCAACCGGCAAGCCTTCATACATCCTTGACGCGCTTTGGTGCTTCGATGCTCAATGGCCTTGATCTTGTCGGGATTGGCTTCAATTCCCCGCTGAGACACGAAGAACCCGAGAAGCTTCCCGGAAGGGACTCCAAACACGCACTTCTCGGGGTTAAGCTTGAGGTTGATCTTGGGCAGATTTGCAAATGTCTCGTCTAAATCTTGAATCAGGGTCGCCCTGTTCTTGCTCTTGACCACTATGTCATCCATGTAGGCTTCCACATTTCTATGCATCTGTGGCTCAAAAGCGTGGTGGACTACCCTTGCGAATGTTGAACCAGCATTCTTCAAACCGAAAGGCATCCGTACGAAGCAGTACGTGCCACACGGGGTGATAAATGCGGTTTTCTCTTCATCCTCTTCTGCCATGAAGATCTGATGGTATCCTGAATATGCATCAAGAAATGAAAGCAAATCACATCCGGCTGTGGAGTCAACAATCTGGTCAATGCGCGGCAAGGGAAATGGGTCTTTGGGAGAAGCTTTATTAACATCAGTGAAGTCAATACAAAGCCTCCATTTCCCATTAGCCTTGTGCACGACAACAGGATTGGCCAACCACGTGGGATGGAGCACTCCTCTGACAAGGCCTGCTGCTTCCAACTTCTTGATTTCTTCTGCGATGAATTCTTGGCGCTCCACTGCCTGTTTCCTGACTTTCTGCTTGACGGGCCGCACATGAGGACAGACGGCAAGGTGGTGCTCAATTACTTTCCTGGGAACACCGGGGATATCAGACGGTTGCCACGCAAACACGTCGACATTCGCCCGCAGGAAAGCAACGAGCGCGCTTTCCTATTTGGGGTCAAGAGTGGCGCTGATGGTGAAGGTACCACCAGTGCCGTCCTCCTTGGCGGACACCTTCTTGGTCTCGGGTGGAGCTGCCATTGCCTTCTTACACTTGCCGGTGGAGCTCGATGGTGCATCCTCGACGGTAGCGCAGCACTCCGAAGAGGTGCGCTTGCCGGAGTGGGCATCAGAGCTCTTGCCGGACTTGGTCTTCTTCTTCCCCCTGGGAGCTTCAGCGGCAAGTGTCTTGCGTTCTGCTGCGGCTACTGCTTCCCGGTAGATCTTGTCGGCACAGATAAGAGCATCCTTCTTGTCGCCAGGAACAGAGATGACACTTATCGGGCCTGGCATTTTCAGTATGTTGTACGCATAGTGAGAGGCTGCCATGAACTTGGCGAGTGCCGGATGGCCAAGGATTCCATTGTAAGGTAATGGAAAGTCAGCAACATCAAACGTGACCCTCTCAGTCCTGAAGTTCAGCTCGCCGCCAAATGTTACCGGCAACGTGATCTTTCCCTTCGGCTTGCTCCTTCCCGGGTTGATTCCTTGAAATGTACCGGTCTCTTCGAGCTCGCTGTCAGGGATCTGGAGTTTCTGGAGCACCGCGGAGGAGATCAGGTTCAAGTCGGCCCCGCCGTCAACTAGCATCTTAGTGACCTTGAGGTTGCGGATTGTTGGTGACACCAACATCGGCAAGCACCCGACCGCAGTTATGCGATCAGGGTGGTCCTCAATATCAAAGATGATAGGCGTGCTGGACCATTTCAGAGGCTTGCGTGACTCGACGGGTGGTTCTGCTGCATTAACTTCCCGCACCCACTGCTTGAGCTGACGATGTGAGGTATGCAGAGAAGCACCACCGTCAACGCACAGGACCTCTGTGGCTTTCTGGAACTCCTGCTCATCAGTCTCCTCATCATCCATGTCTTCATCATCATCGTCATCTTCATCCTTGTCGCGGCTGGGAGGAGGTCTGTCTCCTTGCCGCTGCTTGGCCTTGCCGCGGCGTCCTCCTCGGCCGGGACGTTTCTTGCCGGATCCCCCAGCACCTTCCTGGGCCTTCTCCTTGTCGCGCCGCTCGTATTCAGCTTTCTGTTGCTCAACAAGCTGTTCGACTTTCTTGCAGCTCTGGAGATCATGGCCCTTGGTGCGGTGGATCTTGCAATACTGCTTGTTGGTGCCGTCCTGCTTGTCGGCGACCACCACCTCCGCGGCAACCTCCTTGCCGGAGTCACCAGCTTTGGCTTTCTTGGCGCCACCACCGTTGCCGGACTGCTCAACAACTAGCACCTCTTTGCCTTTCCTCTTCCTGTTGTTCCGCCGCCGGTTTTTCCTTGCCGGGGCAGCATCTTCACTGTCAGATCCTCCCGCTCCTACATTCTCTCCGGGAATTCTCCTCCCTTCCTCAGCACGTGCACACTTGTCGGCCAGTGCATATAACTCACTGACGTCCCTGATCTTGCACATCGCCATTTCCTCCCGCATCCTGCGGTTTCGCGCGTTCTGATGGAACGCGCTGATCACCGCGGCAGGGTGGACGTCTGGGATGTTGTGCTGCACACTGCTGAATCTCTGAATGTACTTGCGTAGGGGCTCTCCTTCCTTCTAGGCGAGCAGATGAAGATCACTCTCCTGGCCATGAGGCTTGTGTCCGCCTGTGAAGGCGCCGACAAACTGATGGCACAGATCAGCCCAAGAGGATATGGAGTTGTCCGGCAAGTGCATGAGCCAGGATCTGAAGTTGGGCTTGAGCACCAGCAGGAAGTAGTTGGCAAGGATCTTGTCATCCCGTCCCCCGGCAGCCTGCACCACAATGGTGTAGATGCTGAGGAACTCCGACGGATGCGTCTTGCCGTCGTACTTCTCCGGTAGGTCTGGCTTGAAGTTCTTCGTGCTGGGCCACTGGACTTGCCGCAGCTCACGAGTGAACGCAGGGCAACCTACCGCGTACGGCAGATCGCCTGGTTCCCTTGGCGCATGCATGTCAACAGAGGTCCCAGCACGCTTGTCGGATTGACGTCGCGCTTCTCTTCGGCGCTCAATGCGAGTTCGAGCGTCTTCTTGTTGTCGATCATGAAGAACTTGGCGCTGATCGCGACGAGCTCGTGGATCCGACGATGCGGTGGAGTCGCTGTCAAGGTGGATCCGGCGAGTCGGTGATCTTGGCCTTCGGGGTGGTGATTGCATGGTAGTTGCACCTCCACCCGTTTCGTCGCCACCGGCTCGCGCCCGGCAAACCTGCCGCGGCGGCGATGCGCTCGGCCGCCGTGGAGTGTCGCTGTTGGCGTAGCCGATGAGACTCTGAATGGTGGCCCTCCATTCGTCGATCTTGTCCGACGTCGGAGGGTAATCTAGGAGCAGTTGAGCTCGCGCCAAAGCTTCTGCTGGAGTGGTGGGTGGCAGTGGCGGATGGCGCGAGGAGCGGGACATGCTCGGACTTCTAAAGATGTTAGAAGGAGCAGTATCCCGTCCAGGCGCCCGTGCCCCGCTCGTGCCAGCACGCTGGCGTGCATGCTGGCCTTGAGCGCCCCGAGATCCACCAGCTTGGTCTTGGCCTATCATGCGTATGGCACTGCGAGTGCCATGACGCTGTTGGTCTTGCGCCTCTTGAGAGTGGCACGGAATATGTACAGTCGCCGAGGTTTGTGCAACCTTGTCCTTGGACCTGGCAGCATCATAAGCTTCCTCGTCGACGTCCATTCTTCCGCCGGCGTCCATTCCACCACCCGTTTGGTCCAACGGTGGCGGAAGTGACGTGGACGGAGCGGCTGCCGCCGAAGTCTTCTTCTTCGGTGGCATGTTGATGAAGGGAATGAAGATCTAGCTCGTGTGAACGCCGGATCAGGTTCACACAATCTCGACGCCCCCTACCTGGCGCGCCAAAGATGTCGGGGAAACTGATCCATGAACACCTATGGGGCCGGCGGACCGAGCCCCTTTCGGTTCGGCGGGGGGCGGAGATCACACGAAGAGCAGATCGAGGCGAAGCACACGAGCAGTTTACCTAGCTTCGGAGCTCTCCGGAGAGATAACACTCCTACTGCTGCTTGTTTGATTATCTTGTGTTATTCCTCCAGAGAGAGAGCGTAGTGTTTTTCTGGGTTCCGAACCTGTCGAACCTCCCCTACGTTGCGCATGGGCCTCCTTTTATACGCTAAAGGGGTCACCGACAGGTGGCAACGCAGAGAAGGGTACAAATGTAAAAAGTGAGGTGGTTGGTACAGTTACTTGTACAGTGCACCCTTCTCTGCGTTGCCACCTGTCGGTGACCCCTTTAGCGTATAAAAGGAGGCCCATGTGCAACGTAGGGAAGGTTCGACTGGTTCGGAACCCAGAAAAACACTACGCTCTCTCTCTGGAGCAAGAACACAAGATAATCAAACAAGCAGCAGTAGGAGTGTTATCTCTCCGGAGAGCTCTGAAGCTGGGTAAACTGCTCATGTGCTTCGCCTCGATCTGCTCTTTGTGTGATCTCCGCCCCCCGCCGAACCGAAAGGGGCTCGGTCCGCCGGCCCCATAGGTGTTCGTGGATCAGTTTCCCCGACATCTTTGGAAGTGACGTGGACGGAGCGGCTGCCGCCGAAGTCTTCTTCTTCGGTGGCATGTTGATGAAGGGAATGAAGATCTAGCTCGTGTGAACGCCGGATCAGGTTCACACAATCTCGACGCCCCCTACCTGGCGCGCCAAAGATGTCGGGGAAACAGATCCACGAACACCTATGGGGCCGGCGGACCGAGCCCCTTTTGGTTCGGCGGGGGGCGGAGATCACATGAAGAGCAGATCGAGGCGAAGCACACAAGCAGTTTACCCAGCATCGAAGCTCTCCGGGGAGATAACACTCCTACTGCTGCTTGTTTGATTATCTTGTGTTCTTGCTCCAGAGAGAGAGCGTAGTGTTTTTCTGGGTTCTGAACCAGTCGAACCTCCCCTGCGTTGCGCATGGGCCTCCTTTTATACGCTAAAGGGGTCACCGACAGGTGGCAACGCAGAGAAGGGTACAAATGTAAAAAGTGAGGTGGTTGGTACAGTTACTTGTACAGTGCACCCTACCTAACCCTGACGGCAGGGGACAAGGGCATTAAATGCCCGTCTGAGTCGCCCAAACAGTGCAGAAAAGGACCGTTAGGGGCGCCACTGTTTGCCACGATGGCGATCTTGTCAGCTTCGCATGCCACTGCGCACCGCTGGCTGCACAGCCTCCCGCCACGCGCGCCTGGAGAGGCCCCCAGAGCGACACGTTGGTGGATGCGCTGGAGCGTGGGCACAGAGTGGCCGCCTGCCGTGGCAAGCGCCTTGCCGCTGCTGTTATCTTGTCGGGTCCGGAAGCTTGTCGCTCACCGGGCCTCGAGGTACCTTGGTTGGTCTTCCCGGCAAGCTCCTCTTGCCGGGGCCTTGTTGCCTTGCCGGAGCGCATGGCGCGTCGCGGCAAGTTCCTTGGAGTGCCTTGGTTGGCCTTCCCGGCAAGCTCCTCTTGCCGGGGCCTTGTCTCCTGAGCTTAAATACTTTGTTCCTGAATGGCTCCAAGGGAACCACGGAGGATCTTGGCGTTCGCCCGGCAAGCCTTGCCGCGGGGTGCTGCAACTGCGCGTGCACAAGTTCAGGGTACTAGGGTACCCCTATTCTAGTACACCGACATAGCCGCCGCTGCTGGAGCTCTCACCAGAGGAGGAGCTGTCGTAGCTGGGCGAACCAGGCCGCCACCGAGGGCGAGTTCACCCTCGTGCTCGTCACAGCCATCACCAAGACTGAGCGCCTCGCCATCATCATCGTCCTCAGGGCAGCATATCGCATGGCGGTTGTCTTCCCTGAACACCCTCATGAAGAGGGTTGCTACCCCGTCAAACTTGAATTGGAGGGTGCACTGCCTGCCCCGGCCACGCGCGCGGGTGAACGTCTGCCAGCCGCGGGCCAGGGCTACGTCGCCCGCAGCAGAGATCTCCACCGCAACCCATGAAGCCTTGCTGCAACAGCCATCAGCCTGCAACCAGAGGCCGCCAGGACCTGGGGCCGGCAGTTCGCCGGCAAAGGAGCGCGGAAGTTGAAGCCAAGTGCCGGTCGGGTTCTCCGACCACACGACAAACTCCGGCAGCACCTCCGCCATGTGGAAGCGCGGTCGGGGAGGCCAGGTGACCATGGCGCGCCTCCCCTCATCGATGGGGCTGCCCCGGCCTAAGAGGATCCCGCCGCGCGAAGAAGCGCCATCGCGACTGCCAAGGACGGCGCCGGACACCGGGGGAGTTCGCCCATGCCCATGAGGGACTGCAGTGGGGGTTGCGGCATGCTTTCGCGAGTAACTGCACCCCCTCTTAGGCGGTGGCGAGCCGGGCCCCTCCTGGCGAGCTTCCCCTTCTCGGCGGCCGAGAACCTCTTCACTGGAGCCATGGGTGTCGCAGCAAGGAAGAAGAAGCAGCGGGCGGAATGGAGGAAGAGAAAAGCAACGGGGCCCCTGCTCCTCCCCTCATTTATAGCCAAGGGAGGCAAACAGCCTCCACAATCTAAGGTAATGATGACCTTTTTCTGCATGCAACAGGGACTCGTCAAGTCGGGCAGTTGCCGAGGCTGCATGGGGAAGCAGAGACGCCCACGCCGGTCAATCGCCATGCGTCAATCAAGGCGGCATGCTATTGGGGCCTGCGGCGCTCCGCACTTGACTCTTGGCTTCGCCGCAAAGCCAAGTACGAGCGCGCCTTGGGCCCGGGGGCTACTATCGGCGTCATGGGAACGGGGGTACCCAGACTTGCCTGGCTGCGGCCCAGGGCGTGGCTCCTCCAGCGGCCTGGTACGACCCATCTTCATCAGCAAACACTCAAGACCCTCACGAGGGGCCAAGCCTCGCGAGGCAGACGACACAAGACCTCCTCAGGGGTAGCCTCACTAGGTTGGCTCGTGAGGAGCGGAGAGATCAAGGCAAGGGGCACCTTGTGAGGTTTCGGTGATGTGAGACATGACGACCAAGGCCAGGCGGGCTCCAGGCGGGCGCCAGCGAGCGTAGAGTATCGGTTTCCTCTTTGGTTCTAAAGGGGCAAGCGCAGACAAGGAGTCCCGAGGCATCAGGCAAAGGTTTCCATGTCGGTGCAACGAGTCCAAGACCAGCAGGACGGCAGAACGGAGGTCATCGTGGAGCCCACGACGGCATCACCACTAGAGCCTTTGGCAGGCGAAGACCACCTGTTGTCAGGATAGCTTGTACTAGTTGTCCTCCTTCCAATTGGCCGTTGTGGGATCCCTTCCCGCCTAATATTTGGGAAGAGGACCCGGGCCTCTATATATAGGACTAGCCACCACCGTAGGAAGCATCTCATCTGATCTAGGAGGAACCAGACCATACACACACAAGCTCATCGAGCTCAAGGACACCTCTCCTCGGGAGGCTGTTCTTCCCTTGTACTCGTTCATCCTCAGCCTGCAAGGCAATCCACCACACCACACTGGAGTAGGGTATTACACCACATCAGTGGCCCGAACTAGTATAAACTCGTGTGTCCCTTGTTCCATGGGTTCGGCGAGCTAGGCTTTGAGATCATGGAGAGAGAGTGAGCTAGGGGGAGAGAGATCTTTGTGCGCACCCCAGAGTTCGAACCTCAAGGGTTTTGCCAGAACCCGTAATCCGACAAAATCGTCATCGAACATTAAGCGTGCGGACCCTGTGGGTTCGAGAACTATGTAGACATGACCGAGACACCTCTCCGGTCAATAACCAATAGCTAAAGCTGGATGCTCATATTGGCTCCTACATATTCTATGAAGATCTTTATCGGTCGAACCATTATGACAACATATAAAATTCCCTTTGTCGATTGGTATGTTACTTGCCCGAGATTCGATCGTCGGTATCTTCATACCTAGTTCAATCTCGTTACCGGCAAGTCTCTTTAATCGTTCTGTAATACATCATCATGTAACTAACTCATTAGTCACTTTGTTTGCAAGGCTTCTTATGATGTGCATTACCGAGAGGGCCCAGAGATACCTCTCCGATATGTGGAGTGACAAATCCTAATCTCGATCTATGCCAACCCAACAAACACCTTTGAAGATACCTATAGAGCATCTTTATAATCACCTATTTATGTTGTGACGTTTGATATCACACAAGGTATTTCTCCGGTATTCGAGAGTTGAATAATCTCATAATCGAAGGAATATGTATTTGACATGAAGGAAGCAATAGCAATAAAACTGAACGATCAATATGCTAAGCTAACGGATAGGTCTTGTCCACTAATACGTCTCCAATGTATCTATAATTTTTTATTGTTCCATGTTGTTACATTATCAATGTTAGATGCTTTGTAATCATTTTATAGTCATTTTATATCATTTTTTGGTACTAACCTATTAACATAGTGCCAAGTGCTAGTTCCTGTTTTTTCGTGTTTTTTACATCATAGAAAATCAATAACAGACGGAGTCCAAATGCCCCGAAAATTTACAGAGAATTTTTATGGGCCAGAAGGAACACAACGGGCCCTGGCTGCGCCTGGGGGGTGCCCCGAGGGAGGCGCAACCCACCAGGGGGCGCCAGGAGGCCTAGGCGCGCCCTGGTGGGTTGTGCCCACCTCGGGTGCCCCCTGGACCGCCACTTTGCTCTATAAATAGACCAAAAATCCCAGAACCCTAGGGGAGTCAACGAAATATTCATCCAGCTGCCGCAAAGTCCAGAACCACCAGATCCAATCTAGACACCATCTCGGATGGGGTTCACCACCTCCATTGATGCCTCTTCGATGATGCGTGAGTAGTTCTTTGTAGACCTTCGGGTCCGTAGTTAGTAGCTAGATGGCTTCATCTCTCTCTCTCTCTTGATTCTCAATACAATGGTCTCTTGGAGATCCATATGATGTAACTCTTTTGCGGAGTGTTTGTAGGGATCCGATGAACTTTGAGTTTATGATCAGATCTATCTTTTTTATATCCATGAAAGTTATTTGAGTTTCTTTGATCTCTTATATGCATGATTTCTTATAGCCTCATATTTCTTCTCTGATATTTGGGTTTTGTTTGGCCAACTTGAACTATTTATCTTGGAATGGGAAGAGGTGCTTTGTAGTGGGTTCGATCTTGCGGTGCTTGATCCCGGCGACAGAAAGGGAAATGACACGTATGTATCGTTCCTACTTAGGATAAAATGGTGGGGTCTATCTCTACATAGATAGATCTTGTCTACATCATGTCATCATTCTTATTGCATTACTCCGTTTCTCCATGAACTTAATACACTAGATGCATGCTGCATAGCGGTCGATGTGTGGAGTAATAGTAGTAGATCCAGGCAGGAGTTAGTCTACTAATCATGGATGTGATGCCTATATAATGATCATTGCCTGGATATCGTCCTAATTATTTGTGGTTCTATCAATTGCCCAACAGTAATTTTTTTACCCATTGTTTGCTATTTTTCTCGAGAGAAGCCACTAGTGAAACCTACCGCCCCTGGGTCCTCTTTCTCATATATTTGCCTTTGTGATATATTTTTATTTTCATTTATTTTTAGATCTACTAAACCAAAAACCCAAAAATACTTTGTTGCACTTTATTTTATTTGCGATCTATTTATTCAATCTATTACAACTTTCTCCCGTCACGCACCAATTTCTGGCACCGTTACCCGGAAGGGATTGACAACACCTTTAACATGTTGGATTGCGAGGATTTGATATTTGTGTGCAGGGGATGTTTATGTTGTGTTGCTTGGTTCTCCTACTGGTTCGATAACCTTGGTTTCATATCTAAGGGAAATACCTACCGCCGCGGTGCTGCATCATCCCTTCCTCTTTGGGGAAATACCGACGTAGCTTCAAGCGACATCAAAAGGAATTTATGGCGCCTTTGCTGGGGAGGATCTTCAACATATACCAGGTTCCTAATCACAAATCTCATCTCCTCGCAATTAACATTATTTTCCATTTTCCTCTCATTTTCCTCTCCCCCACTTCACAAAAATTTGCCGTTTTATTCGCCTCTCTTTTCCGTTCACCGGTCTCTTGCTTTCTAGTCTCGATGGCTAGCGTCCCTACTCCTCCTCTGTCACCAGATTTTGAAGTTCTTTACTTCGAGCAAAGACAAGGAGAAAATTTGAAAGATGCCTGGTATAGGATTATGGAATCGTATCGTATTTCCGACTTAAATGGGGACGCTAAAGTTTTGCTTTGAAACTTTTACATAGGATTGGCTTTGCATCATAAACAACTTCTCAATTTTTCCGCTAAAGGAAACTTCATTGAACTTGATGCCAATGCTGCCTATTAAATCTTAGAGGGAATTTTGGGAATTCCACCTCAAAAGAAGGGGTTTCCTTTTACCCCCGAGGGAGCTCAAATGTTGGACAAACTTGGTGATTTGCATAAGCATATGGTTGAAATACAAAAATATAATGAACCCCTCAAACATCTCAATGGTAGTATCAATCGCATGAATGCCCTGATTACTCTGTGCAACAAGCGATTGGATATTTTGGATCTTAAGTTGGTTTCTTTTCCGAAGAATTTAGGGAAGTGTAAAGATCCTCCCGGGTTTGATAAAACCCTTACAAAAGTTGCCAAAACTTCAGAAGACAAATCTTAGATCCTAGCTTTATGCCTAGCTAAGGGCGTAAAGCTATAGCGCTTGTTGGGAGGCAACCCAACGAATAAATTTTCTTTTTGCTTTATGTTCTTGAGTGTTAGCACAATTATGCTACTGTTATGATTGTGTTTTTTATGTTTTAATTAGTGTTTGTGCCAAGTAAATCCTTTAGGATCATCTTGGGTGATAGTTGTTTGATCTTGCTGAAAAAACAGAAACTTTTACACTCACGAAATTAATTTACATTTTTTACCAGAGAGCGATAAAATACTCATTCCACTTGCAGTAGATCTATATACAAATTTATCAGGGTGTCCTAATTTTTCAGAATTTTTGGAGTTACATAAGTATTCGAAATAGTCAGATTGCTATAGACTATTCTGTTTTGACAGATTCTATTTTTTTGTTGTGTGCTTATTTTGATGGCTCTATGGTTTTCTTTGATGAGTTTTTGCCATAGAAAAGTTGGAATACATTAGATATCATACAAAAAAATATGAATTGTTTTGATACATCACTTATAGTAGTGATTTATTATTCTTATACTAACGGATCTCACGGAAGTTTTGTTGAGTTTTGTGTGATTGAAGTTTTCAAGTTTTGGGTTATCTTACGATGGATGAAGGAAGGATGGGAGAGCCTAAGACTGGGTATGCCCCGGCATCCGAAGCTATTATCCAAAAATGAGCAACCAACTAATCTTGGGGATGCCCCCGAGTGGCATCCCCGCTTTATTCCAACAACCATCGGTATTTTAGTTGAATCTATATTTTTATTCGTCACATGATATGTGTTTTGCTTGGAGTGTCTTGTATGATATGAGTCTTTGCTTGTTTTATTTTGTGTTTTAAGTCATCAATCCTTGCTGGACACACCTATTTGAGAGAGCCAAAATTATGTCATGACTTGTTAGAATTGCTCTCTATGCTTCACTTAAATTTTTATGAGCAATGGACTTGCTCTAGTGATTCACTATATCTTTTTGAGCACGGTGTGCTTTAGTATTTTTGAAGAAATGCTCTCTTGATTCACTTAGATTTATTTGAGAGTTAGTAAATTTTCAAGAAATTCTCTCTTGCTTCACTTTAATTAATTTGAGAGAAAGACAAATTTATTATGCTCATGATCTTCACTTATATTTGTTTGAGCATGTCAAAAGCAACACATGAAAATTAGTCCCAAAGTGTTAGATATCCAAGAAGGATATAAAAAAAACTTTCATGAAGATCATTGGACAAAATAAATTTGATTCTTAGTAATAGTTTTGAGATATGATGATGTGATATGTGAGTTATGTTGGTGAGTAATTATGCTTTAGTAAAAATGTTGGTGTTAAGATTTGTTATTCCCTATGCAAGTACGAAAGTCAATAGTCATGCAATGAAATTATATCCTACTTGTGGTGCATTATTCGGTGTTATTTATGCTTAATGCTTGCTTATGAGATTATCTGTTTCTTAGTTGGTCGCTTCCCAATTTTTTGCTAGCCTTCGTTTTGCACTAAGTATGATCACTACTTGTGCATCCAAAACCTTTAACCCAGTTTTGCCACATGGGTCCACTATATCTACCTATATGCGGTATTATTTTGCCATTCTAAGCAAATTTGCATGTGCCATCTCTAATTTTCAAAATAAACTTCTCTTTTGTGTGTTTGTTTTGCTCGCGGAGCGGTGAGGGTGGCTAATATTTTCCATGCTAGATGTGTTATTCTCAAGACGAGTGTTTATTCACTTGTCATTGCATGAGAGTAAGGCAAAGGTATTAGGGATGCCCAGTCCCGAAATGCAAAAAAAATGAATTTACTTTATGTTGTCAAATAATAAATTCCTTGGAAAGTGTTGTTATGGAGGGCAACCGTGGATATGGCTAGCCATAGAAAGTGAAAGTATGGTGGAAAAAGGAATAAACTTTATTTTCTGTTTGGGAACCGCCTATGATATATCTATGCATGGAAAGTGTTGGGAACTCTAAGTCGTTTTCGTTGGTGGTATGGAAACACCTCCCAAAATGTTTTTATCTCTAAGTCTTTCGCTTTGAGCTCTAGCACCTCTACTAATCCCTACTTCCCTCTGCGAAGGGCCTTTCTTTTACTTTATGCAATTTTTATTTTGAGTCTCCATCTTCTCTTATAAAAGCACCAACTAGGAGGCAATATGATCATACTTAAGTATTGGGTGTAACTAATATTCGAGTGTGTTTCATGAATGGATCAATGTTTGAGCATGATGGGCTAGGGATAACTTATTTTAGCATTGATAATTTGAAAGACATGCTTGCTTGTTGATATGATTGAGTATCTAAATTATCATGTCAAAACTAGACTATTGCTTTGAACAACTAAAAGTCCAATTGTACATGCTATAAAGAAAAGAATATGATATGACATGATAGGCAGCATTCCACATCAAAAATTCTATTTTTATAACTTACCTACTCGCGGACGAGTAGGAGTTAAGCTTGGGGATGCTGATACGTCTCCAACGTATCTATAATTTTTTATTGTTCCATGTTGTTATATAATCAATCTTGGATGTTTTATAATCATTTTATAGTCATTTTATATCATTTTTTGGTACTAACCTATTGGCATAGTGCCAAGTGTCAGCTCCTTTTTGTTTTTTACATCGCAGAAAAACAATATCAGACGGAGTCCAAACGCCCCAAAACTTTACGGAGAATTTTTATGGGCCAGAAGGAACACAATGGGCCCTGGCTGCTACTGGGGGGTGCCCCGATGGAGGCACAACCCACCACGGCGCGCTACGAGGCCCAGGCCGCCCAGATGGGTTGTGCCCACCTCGGGTGCCCCCCGGACCGCCTCTTTGCACTATAAATACCCCAAAAATCCTAGAACTCGAGGGGAGTCAATGAAATGTTCATCCAGCTGCAGCAGAGTCCAGAACCACCAAATCCAATCTAGACACCATCTCGGATGGGGTTCACCACCTCCATGGTGCCTCTCCGATGATGCGTGAGTAGTTCTTTGTAGACCTTCGGGTCTGTCGTTAGTAGCTAGATGGCTTCATCTCTCTTTCTTGATTCTCAATACAATGGTCTCTTGGAGATCCATATGATGTAATTCTTTTGCGGTGTGTTTGTTTGAATCCGATGAACTTTGAGTTTATGATCAAATCTATCTTTTTATATCCATGAAAGTTATTTGAGTTTCTTTGATCTCTTATGTGCAAGATTGCTTATAGCCTCGTATTTCTTCTCCGATATTTGGGTTTTGTTTGGGCAACTTGATCTATTTATCTTGCAATGGGAAGAGGTGCTTTGTAGTGGGTTCGATCTTACGGTGCTTAATCCGAGTGACAAAAAGGGAAATGACACGTATGTATCGTTGCTACTAAGGATAAAACGATGGGGTCTATCTCTAGATAGATGGATCTTGTCTACATCATGTCATCGTTCTTATTGCATTACTTCGTTTCTCCATGAACTTAATACACTAGATGCATGCTGGATAGCGATCGATGTGTGGAGTAATAGTAGTACATGCAGGCAGGAGTCGGTCTACTAATCTTGGAAGTGATGCCTATATAATGATCATTGCCTGGATATCGTCATAATTATTTGAGGTTCTATAAATTTCCCAACAATAATTTATTTACCCACCGTTTGCTATTTTTCTCGAGAGAAGCCACTAGTGAAACCTATGGCCCCCGGGTCTTCTTTCTCATATATTTGCCTTTGTGATCTATTTTTATTTGCATTTATTTTTCATATCTACTAAACCAAAAACCCAAAAATACTTTGCTGCACTTTATTTTATTTGCGATCTATTTATTCAATCTATTACAACTTTCTCCCGTCACGCACCAATTTCTGGCACCGTTACCCAGAAGGGATTGACAACCCCTTTAGCACATCGGGTTGCGAGGATTTGCTATCTCTATGCAGGGGTTGTTTACGTTGTGTTTCTTGGTTCTCCTACTGGTTCAATAACCTTGGTTTCATATATGAGGGAAATACCTACCGCCGCTGTGCTGCATCATCCCTTCCTCTTTGGGGAAATACCAACGTAGCTTCCATCGACATCATTCTCCTAATGATGTGATCCCATTATCAAATGACAACTCATGTCCATGGTTAGGAAACCTTAACCATCTTTGATCGATGAGCTAGTCAAGTAGAGGCTCATTGGGGACTCGGTGTTTTGTCTATGTATTTGAAGGAAATTTGCCCTAGAGGCAATCATAAAGTTATTATCTATTTCCTTATATCATGATAAATGTTTATTATTCATGCTAGAATTGTATTAACCGGAAACTTAGTACATGTGTGAATACATAGACAAACAGAGTGACACTAGTATGCCTCTACTTGACTAGCTCGTTGAATCAAAGATGGTTAAGTTTCCTAGCCATAGACATGAGTTGTCATTTGATTAATGGGATCACATCATTAGAGAATGATGTGATTGACTTGACCCATTCCGTTAGCTTAGCACGATGATCGTTTAGTTTGTTGCTACTGCTTTCTTCATAACTTATACATGTTCCTCTAACTATGAGATTATGCAACTCCCGAATACCGGAGGAACACTTTGTGTGCTACAAAACGTCACAACGTAACTAGGTGATTATAAAGGTGCTCTACAGGTGTCTCCGATGGTACTTGTTGAGTTGGCATAGATCGAGATTAGGATTTGTCACTCCGATTGTCGGAGAGGTATCTCTGGGCCCTCTCGGTAATGCACATCACTATAAGCCTTGCAAGAAATGTGACTAATGAGTTAGTTGCGCGATGATGCATTGCGGAATGAGTAAAGAGACTTGCCGGTAACGAGATTCAACTAGGTATTGAGATACCGACGATCGAATCTTGGGCAAGTAACATACCGATGACAAAGGGAACAACGTATGTTGTTATGCGGTTTGACCGATAAAGATCTTTGTAGAATATGTAGGAACCAATATGAGCATCCAGGTTCCGCTATTGGTTATTGACCATAGACGTGTCTCGGTCATGTCTACATAGTTCTCCAACCCGTAGGGTCTGCACGCTTAAAGTTCTGTGGCGATCGGTATTATGAGTATTTCTATTTTGATGTACCGAAGGTAGTTCGGAGTCCCGGATATGATCACGGACATGAGGAGGAGTCTCGAAATGGTCGAAACGTAAAGATCGATATATTGGACGACTATGTTCAGACACCGGAAGTGTTTCGGGAGGTTTCGGACATATACCGGAGTACCGGGGGGTTACCGGAACCCCTCGGGGAGTATATTGGGCCTAATGGGCCTTAGTGGGAGAAGAGGAGGGGTGGCCAGGGCAGCCGCGCGCCCCCTCCCCCTCTAGTCTGAATTGGACAAGGAGGGGGCGGCGCCCCCCTTTCCTTCTCTCCTTCTCTCCCTTCCTTCTCCTCTCCTACTCCTAGCTACTTGGAAGGGGGGAGTCCTACTCCCGGTGGGAGTAGGACTCCTCATGGGGCGCGCCATAGGAGGCCGGCCCCCTCCCCCTCCTCCACTCCTTTATATACGGGGAGGGGGGCACCCCTTGGAAACACAAAAATTGATCATTGATCTATTAGCCGTGTGCGGTGCCGCCCTCCACCATAATCCACCTCAGTCATATCGTAGCGGTGCTAAGGTGAAGTCCTACGTCGGTAGCTTCATCAACACCGTCACCATGCCGTCGTGCTGACGAAGCTCTTCCCGAAAGCCCTACTAGATCGTGAGTTCACGGGACGTCACCGAGCTGAACATGGAGGTGTCGTATGTTCGGTAATGAGGATCGCTCGATCGTGAAGACGTACGATTACATCAACCGCGTTGTCATAACGCTTCCACTTACGGTCTATGAGGGTACGTAGACGACACTGTCCCCTCTCGTTGCTATGCATCACCATGATCTTGCGTGTGCGTAGGAATTTTTTTTGAAATTACTATGTTCCCCAACAGTGGCATCCGAACCAGGTTTATGCGTAGATGTTATATGCACGAGTAGAACACAAGTGAGTTGTGGACGATACAAGTCATACTGCTTACCAGCATGTCATATTTTGGTTCGGCGATATTGTTGGATGAAGTGGCCCGGACAGAGATTACGTGTACATTTACGCGAGACTGGTTCTACCGACGTGCTTTGCACACAGGTGGCTGGCGGGTTTCCTCGAACTTTAGTTGAACCGAGTGTGACTACGCCCGGTCCTTGTTGAAGGTTAAAACAACACTAACTTGACGAAATATCGTTGTGGTTTTGATGCGTAGGTAAGAATGGTTCTTGCTCAGCCCGTAGCAGCCACGTAAAACTTGCAACAACAAAGTAGATGACGTCTAACTTGTTTTTGCAGGGCATGTTGTGATGGACCGTTGCAAAAGTTCGTCATGCCGAGACACCACGTGATGATCGGGTGTGATAAGCTCAATGTTCTTATACAACGGGTGCAAGCCAGTTTTGCACACGCAGAATACTCGGGTTAAACTTGACAAGCCTAGCATATACAGATGTGGCCTCAAAACACTAAGAACGAAAGGTCGAGCGTGAATCATATAGTAGATATGATAAACATAGTGATGTTCACCATTGAAAACTACTCCATTTGATGTGATGATCGGTTATGGTTTAGTTGATTTGGATCACATGACCAGTTAGATGATTAGAGGGATATCTATCTAAGTGGGAGTTCTTAAGTAATATGATAATTGAACTTTAATTTATCATGCACTTAGTCCTGATAGTATTTGCATAACTATGTTGTAGATCAATAGCTTGCGATGTAGCTCCCTGTTTATTTTGATATGTTCCTGGAGAAAAACTATGTTGAAAGATGATAGTAGCAATAATGCGTTCTAGGTCCGTGATCTGAGGATTATCCTCGTTGTTGCATAGAAGAATTGTGTCCTTGATGCACCGCTAGGTGACGGACCTATTGGAGGAGCAGATACAGACATTATGAACGTTTGGTAAAGCTCGGTTTGATGACTACTTGATAGTTTAGTGCACCATGCTTTACGGCTTAGAACCGGGACTTCAAAAATGTTTTGAACGCCACAGAGCATATAAGATGTTCCAAGAGCTGAAATTTGTATTTCAGACTCATGCCCGAGTCGAGAGGTATGAGACCTCTGACAAGTACTTTTCCTACAAGAAGGAGGAGAATAGATCAACCAGTGAGCATGTACTCAGATTGTCTGAGTACTACAATAACTTGAATCAAGTGGGAGTTAACCTTCCAGATAAGATAGTGATTGACAGAGTTCTCTACTCACTATCACCAAGGTACTGGAACTTCATGATGAACTATAATATGCAAGGGATAACGGAAACGATTCCCAAGCTCTTCGTGATGCTGAAATCGACGAAGGTAGAAATCAAGAAAAGCATCAAGTGTTGATGGTTGACAAGACCACTAGTTTCAAGAAAAGGGCAACGGGAAGAAGGGGAACTTCAAGAAGAACGACAAGCAAGTTGTTGCTCAAGTGAAGAAGCCCAAGTCTAGACCTAAGCCTGAGACTAAGTGCTTCTACTGCAAAGGGACTGGTCACTGGAAGCAGAACTGCCCCAAGTATTTGGCGGATAAGAAGGATGGCAAAGTGAACAAAGGTATATTTGATATACATGTTATTGATGTGTGCTTTACTAGTGTTTATAGCAACCCCTCAGTATTTGATACTAGTTCAGCTGCTGAGATTAGTAACTCGACATGGGAGTTGCAGAATGAAGAGAGACTAGTTAAGGGTGAAGTGGCGATGTGTGTTGGAAGTGGTTCCAAGATTCATATGATCATCATCGCACACTCCCTATACTTTCAGGATTGGGGTTGAACCTAAATAAATGTTATTTGGTTTTTGCATTAAGCATGAATATGATCTGATCATGTTTATTGCAATACATTTATTCATTTAAAGTCAGAGAATAATTGTTGTTCTATTTACATGAATAAAACCATCAATGATCATACACCCAAGGTGAATGGTTTATTGAATCTCGATCGTAGTGACACACATATTCATAATATTGAAGCCAAAAGATTCAAAGTTAATAATGATAGTGCAACTTATTTGTGGCACTGCCATTTACGTCATATTGGTGTAAAGCGCATGAAGAAAATCCATGCTGATGGGCTTTTGGAATCACTTGATTATGAATCAGTTGATGCTTGTGAACCATGCCTCATGGGCAAGATGACTAAGACTCCATTCTCCGGAACAATGGAGTGAGCAACAGACTTGTTGGAAATAATACATACTGATGTATGCAGTCCGATGAGTGTTGAGGCTCGCGGCAGGTATCATTATTTTCTGACCTTCACAGATGATTTGAGTAAGATATGGGTATATCTTCTGGATGAAACATAAATCTAAAACATTTGAAAAGTTCAAATAATTTCAGAGTGAAGTGGAAAAACATCGTAACAAGAAAATAAAGTTTCTACGATCTGATTGTGGAGGAGAATATTTGAGTTACGAGTTTGGACTTCATTTGAAACAATGCAGAATAGTTTTGCAACTCATGCCACCTGGAACACCACAGCGTAATGGTGTGTCCGAACATTGTAACCGTACTTTATTAGATATGGTGCAATCTATGATGTCTCTTGCCGATTTACCACTATCGTTTTGGGGTTATGCATTAGAGACAGCTGCATTCATGTTAAATAGGGCACCATCTAAATCCATTGAGACGACTGTCAGTGTCAAAACCGGCGGATCTCGGGTAGGGGGTCCCGAAATGTGCCTCTAAGGTCGATGGTAACAGGAGACAAGGGACACGATGTTTACCCAGGTCCGGGCCCTCTCTATGGAGGTAATACCATACGTCCTGCTTGATTGATATTGATGAATACAAGTATTACAAGAGTTGATCTACCTCAAGGTCGTAATGGCTAAACCCTAGAGGTCTAGCTTGTATGGCAATGGTAATGAATATCTCCCCCTCCAGACTAAGTCCTCCGGCTTATATAGACACCGGGAGGATCTAGGGTTACACAAGGTCGGTTACAAGGAAAGGAATCTACATATTTGGTCACCAAGCTTGCCTTCCATGCCAAGGAGAGTCCCATCCGGACAAGGGTGCAGCCTTCGGTCTTCGTATCTTCACAGCCCATCAGTCCGGCCCATGGCTAACAGGCCGGACGCCAGAGGACCCCGTAGTCCAGGACTCCCTCAGTAGCCCCCGAACCAGTCTTCAATGACGAGGTGTTCGACACATAGATTATCTTCGGCATTGCAAGGCGGGTTCCTCCACCGATGACTTCCGAGTAGTGTGTTCGGCCTTCCATTTAATGTTGTACTCCTCGGCTTCTGTGCGTCAACAACTTCCGTTTCTACATGTCGAGCGAATGCGAGAGGTCAGGGTATTTTTGCATATACCACCCCGACCGTACCACCGAGGTTCCTATTTAAAGAGAAGAGATCTCTCCATTCCACACCCTGCAAAAAAATCCTCAGAGCTTGCTAAGAAGAACCATCCCAACATGGCTAGCGCTCCCAGCTCTTCCTCTCGTCCCCACGGCTCCAAAAATGGTGATTGGGAGAGATGTTCTGTACCCCACAGTCAGCTGGCGAAGCTGCAAACACGGGGCTTTCTTCCCCCTGTGGACTTGCTCCCTATTCGAGTAGGAGTGGCCTCCTTCAATGGCAAAACTCAGGCGGAGGATTTCCCCAATCCGTCTACGGGAGAACGAGTGTGCTTCATCCCCTTCTTATTAAGAGGTGTCGGATTTCCAATCCATCCCTTCCTCCGAGGTATGCTGGAGTATTATGGCCTCCAACTGCACAGTCTCACTCCCGCCTCTATCCTTCATATTTTGGGTTTCGTCACTCTATGCGAGCTATTCCTGGGTTGTGAGGCCCATTTCGATTTATGGAGAATATTGTTCTGCCTCGTCCCTCGCAATCAAGGTGTGTCAATTTTTGAAGTGGGAGGCGCCGAAGTGTGGCGCATCACCGGGACCGGATACCTGTCTGGCACGCCAAAGAAAGCTTCCGAAGAATGGCCTTCCGAATGGTTCTACATCGACGACATCGCTCTACCCGACCCCGTCCGTATGGGCCTCCCCGAGTTTTCAAGTGCTCCACTGAAGAAACGCCATAGCTGGCGTCCTCGGAGCCTCGAGGAAGAGGATAGTGCAGAGATCAGCCTGCTGCTAGGCCAAATTAAGATGCTTTCCCAGTCTAGATTGTCAATAGTCGAGGTAATGGCGATCTCTATAACGCGGGGGGTCCAGCCACTCCAATACAGAGGGCTGCCCATGTGGCATTATAACGGGGAAGACAACTCCTCACGCTATGGTCGGAAGGGCCCGAAGACCCCCGCCGCCCTGGCCAAAATACTGGTCAAGCTGTATAAAGGGAGAAGGAGGAGTTCACCCGTCTCCAATATCGAGACGGATTTTCTATGTATAATCGTCCCAGCTGGGTAAGCTTCAGCTCCACTACTTTACTCCTGTCCCTGAATCATTCTTGACAGGCAGTATCTTATCCGGTTATAACAGGAATGGCGAAAGGCTGTCGAGGGGATCCATGACCCTGCCCCTCAGCCGGAGAATCACAACCGGGATCTTGACCCCGGATATGAGGAAGACCCAGACATATTTGTGGAGCTTGAGGATGGAATATTCTATCAGATGAGCTATGACGGTACAGATGTACCCATCATCACCGATTACCCCGGCCTCCTTCCTGCTTCACATGTAAGTAATCCAGAGATACCTTGTCCGAGAGAGTTTTCTCATTCCTCCTTACCCACCGCACTGTCCTGTGCTCAAAAGGAGAGGCATTTGGCGCGCCATGCTGCCCCGGGGGTGATACGTCTCCAACATATCTATAATTTTTGATTGCTCCATGCTATATTATCTACTGTTTTGGACTATCTTGGGCTTTATTTTCCACTTCTATATTATTTTTGGGACTAACATATTAACCGGAGGCCCAGCCAGAATTGCTGTTTTTTTGCCTATTTCAGTGTTTCGGATAAACAGAATATTAAACAGAGTCCAAACGGAATAAAATCTTCGGAAACGTGATTTTCTCACCGAACGTGATCCAGGAGACTTGGACCCTACTGCAAGGGATCAAAGATGTGATCACGAGGGTGGGGGGCACCCCCCTAGGGCGTGCCCCCCTGCCTCGTGGGCCCCTCGGTGCTCCACCGACGTACACCTTCCTCCTATATATACACACGTATCCCCAAACAATCAGAACAGGAGCCAAAACCCTAATTCCACCGCCGCAACTTTCTGTATCCACGAGATCCCATCTTGGGGCCTGTTTCGGAGCTCCGCCGAAAGAGGGACGTCATCACGGAGGGCTTCTACATCATCCTAGACCCTCCGATGAAGTGTGAGTAGTTTACCTCAGACCTTCGGGTCCATAGTTAGTAGCTAGATGGCTTCTTCTCTCTCTTTGAATCTCAATACAAAGTTCTCCCCCTCTCTTGTGGAGATCTATTGAATGTAATCTTCTTTTTGCGGTGTGTTTGTTGAGACCGATGAATTGTAGGTTTATGATCAAGTCTATCTATGAATAATATTTGAATTTTCTCTGAATTCTTTTATGCATGATTGGTTATCTTTGCAAGTCTCTTCGAATTATCCGTTTGGTTTGGCCAACTAGATTGGTAGTTCTTGCCATGGGAGAAGTGCTTAGCTTTGGGTTTGATCTTGCGGTGTCCTTACCCAGTGACAGAAGGGGCAGCAAGGCACGTATTGTATCGTTGCCATCGAGGATAACACGTTGGGGTTTATTTCATATTGCATGAATTTATCTCTCTACATCATGTCATCTTGCTTAAGGCGTTACTCTGTTTTTAACTTAATACTCTAGATGCATGCTGGATAGCGGTCGATGAGTGGAGTAATAGTAGTAGATGCAGAATTGTTTCGATCTACTTGTCACGGACGTGATGCCTATATACATGATCATGCCTAGATATTCTCATAATTATGCTCAATTCTATCAATTGCTCAACAGTAATTTGTTCACCCACCGTAGAATACTTACGCTCTTGAGAGAAGCCACTAGTGAAACCTATGGCCCCCGGGTCTATTCTCATCATATCAATCTCTATCACTTTTACATTTTTTTGCTATCTACTTTTCTTTTACTTTTTACTTTGCATCTTTATATCAAAAATACCAAAAATATTCTATCTATCATATCTCACTCTCGTAAGTGACCGTGAAGGGCTTGACATCCCCTAATCGCGTTGGTTGCGAGTAGCTATCGCTTTGTGCAGGTACGAGGGACTTGAGCGTGGGCTCCTACTGGATTGATACCTTGGTTCTCAAAAACTGAGGGAAATACTTACGCTACTCTGCTGCATCATCCCTTCCTCTTCGGGGAAAACCAACGCAAGCTCAAGACGTAGCAAGAAGGATTTCTGGCACCGTTGCCGGGGTGTCTACATAAAAAGTCAACATACCAAGTACCAATCACAACCCCTATATCTCGCATTACATTATTTGCCATTTGCCTCTCGTTTTCCTCTCCCCCCAATTCACCCTTGCCGTTTTATTCGCCCTCTCTCTCTATCCTCCCTCTCTATTTGCCTCTTCTGTCCGCTTGCTTTTTGTTTGCTCGTGTGCTAGTTTGTTCGCTTGTCGTCATGGCTAGTCTCATATCTTCTCCGTTGTCTCCCGAGAGTGAAGTTCTAAATTTTAAACAAAGGGAGGGAGAAAATCTAAGAGATGCTTGGTATAGAATTTGCAATGCTCAAAATAGATCTACCAGGAAACAATCTACCTTAGTTCGTCTTCGCAATTTTTATGTAGGTGTTGATCCTTGGTATAGATATATCCTCGATACCATTACCAGAGAAAACTTCTTGGGTAGCCATACTTTTGATTCTTATAATGCTATGATGGATTTAGTTGGCTCACCACCTCTTTTGGTTAATGGAACCATGTTAACTTTGGAGCATGTTATGCGAAGACTTGAAATTATTGAAAATAAAGTTGCTACTATTGAATCAATTGAAAATCTAGATAAAAAGATCCACAATCAAATTACTCAATATGGATCTAAGGTAGGAGTGACCTTGAAAAATATTAAGGAAAAGGAACCCATAGTTAATGAGAAGATGAACTTAGATTCTACTAGAATCGATAAACTTGAGGGTATCATTACAAGTTTGGGAACCGCTTTTTCTTCCGTAAAGAATACTCCTAGTCCTCCTACTAAAATTGCCAAACTTATGTATGTTCCTAAAAATTAGGGTGAATCATCTAGTAAGGAAACTGCTGATCTTAAATCTATAAGTATTCATCCCAATGTTTTTGCTATCATTAAAGAACCATTTATTACAAATGAATTTTTCGATCTTGTGCCTAAAAGTTTGATAATTAATAAAAATAAAGAAATTCCTAAAGATGGTAGATGCCTAATTGAATAATTATCTACAAAAGATGGCAATACCTAGATCTATTCTTGCTCGTTATGCCTAGCTAGGGGCGTTAAATGATAGCGCTTGTTGGGAGGCAACCCAATTTTATTTTTATTACTTGATTTTTGCTCCTGTTTAGTAATAAATAAATTATTTAGCCTCTGTTTTGGTTGTGTTTTTTTGTGTTTAATTAGTGTTTGTGCCAAGTAGAACCGTTGGGAAGACGTGGGGAAAGTCTTGTTGAACTTGCTGTAAAAAATAGAAACTTTAGCGCTCACGAGAACTGCTGTCACTTTTATTTGAAGAGTGCTATTTAGTTAATTATTTTTGCAGATGATTAATAGATAAATTCCTCACGTCCAGCTATTTATTTTAGAATTTTTGGGGTTCCATATTTTGCGCTACTTACATATTACTACAGACTGATCTGTTTTTGACAGATTCTGTTTTTCGTGTGTTGTTTGCTTATTTTGATGAATCTATGGCTAGTAAAATAGTTTATAATCCATAGAGAAGTTGGAATACAGTAGGTTTAACACCAATATAAATAAAGAATGATTTCATTACAGTACCTTCAAGTGGTCTTTTGTTTTCTTTCGCTAACGGAGCTCACGAGTTTTCTATTTTGAGTTTTGTGTTGTGAAGTTTTCAAGTTTTGGGTGAATTCTTTTGATGGATTATGGAACAAGGAGTGGCAAGAGCCTAAGCTTGGGGACGCCCATGGCACCCCCAAGATAATCCAAGGACACCAAAAAGTCAAAGCTTGGGGATGCCCCGGAAGGCATCCCCTCTTTTCGTCCACTTCCGTCGGTAATTTACTTGGAGCTATATTTTTATTCACCAACATGATATGTGTTTTGCTTGGAGCGTCTTTTATTATTTGTGTCTTTGTTTGTTAGTATGCCACAATCATCCTTGCTGTACACACCTTTTGAGAGAGCCATACATGAATTTAAATTTCATAGAATACTCTATGTGCTTCACTTATATCTTTTGAGCTAGATAATTTTGCTCTTTGTGCTTCACTTATATCCTTTGAGATAGATAATTTTGCTCTATGTGCTTCTCTTATATCTTTTGAGAGTTATAATTTTGCTCTATGTGCTTCACTTAGATCTTTTAGAGCACGGTGGTGGGTTCGTTTTAAAGAAACTATTGACCTCTCATGCTTCACTTAAATTAATTTGAGAGTCTCTTAATAGAATGGTAATTTGCCTAATAATAATATGCTTGGTATTCAAGATTTGTGAAACTTTCTTTTGAGTGTGTTGAATACTAAGAAAAGATTGAAGCATGATAATTGTTTTGAGATATGGAGGTGATAATATTAAAGTCATGCTAGTTGAGTAGTTGTGAATTTAAAGAATACTTGTGTTGAAGTTTGTGATTCCCGTAGCATGCACGCATGGTGAACCATTATGTGATGAAGTCGGGGCATGATTTATTTATTGATTGTCTTCCTTATGAGTGGCGGTCGGGGAGGAGCGATGGTCTTTTCCTACCAATATATCCCCCTAGGAGCATGCATGTAATACTTTGCTTTGATAACTTCTAAATTTTTGCAATAAGTATATGAGTTCTTTAGGACTAATGTTGAGTCCATGGATTATACGCACTCTCACCCTTCCACCCTTGATAGCCTCTCTAATACCGCGCAACTTTCGCCGGTATCATACACCTACCATACCCTTCCTCAAAACAGCCACCATACCTACCTATTATGGCATTTCCATAGCCATTCCGAGATATATTGCCATGCAGCTTTCCACCATGTAGTTCATCATGACACATCCATCATTGTCATATTGCTTAGCATGATCATTTAGTTGACATAGTATTTGTGGCAAAGCCACCATTCATAATTCTTTCATACTTGTCACTCTTGATTCATTGCATATCCCGGTACACCCTCGGAGGCATTCATATAGAGTCATACTTTGTTTTAGTATCGAGTTGTAATCATTGAGTTGTAAATAAATAGAAGTGTGATGATCATCATTCAATAGAGCATTGTCCCAAAAAAAGAAAGGCCAAAGAAAAAAAGAAGGCCCAAAAAAATATAAATAAATAAAAAAGGGGCAATGCTACTATCCTTTTTTCCACACTTGTGCTTCAAAGTAGCACCATGATTATATTGTGCTTCAAAGTAGCACCATGTTCTTCATGTAGAGAGTCTCATATGTTGTCACTTTCATATACTAGTGGGAATTTTACGTTATAGAACTTGGCTTGTATATTCCAATGATGGGCTTCCTCAAATTGCCCTAGGTCTTCATGAGCAAGCAAGTTGGATGCACACCCACTAGTTTCTTTTGTTGAGCTTTCATACATTTATAGCTCTAGTGCATCTGTTGCATGGCAATCCCTACTCACTCACATTGATATCTATTGATGGGCATCTCCATAGCCCGTTGATACGCCTAGTCAATGTGAGACTATCTTCTCCTTTTTGTCTTCTCCACAACCACCATTCTATTCCACCTATAGTGCTATATCCATGGCTCACGCTCATGTATTGCGTGAAGATTGAAAAAGTTTTGAAAAATTTAGATTATGAAACAATTGCTTGGCTTGTCATCGGGGTTGTGCATGATTTAAATAGTTTGTGTGGGGAAGATACAGCATAGCCAGACTATATGATTTTGTAGGGATAACTTTCTTTGGCCATGTTATTTTGAGAAGACATAATTGCTTTGTTAGTATGCTTGAAGTATTATTATTTTCTATGTCAATATAAACTTTTGTCTTGAATCTTTCTAATCTGAATATTCATACCACAATTAAGAAGATTTGCATTGAAATTATGCCAAGTAGCACTCCGCATCAAAAATTCTCTTTTTATCATTTACCTACTCGAGGACGAGCAGGAATTAAGCTTGGGGATGCCTGATACGTCTCCAACGTATCTATAATTTTTTATTGCTCCATGCTATATTATCTACTGTTTTGACTATATTGGGCTTTATTTTCCACTTTTATATTATTTTTGGGACTAACCTATTAACCGGAGACCCAGCCCAGAATTGTTGTTTGTTGCCTATTTGAGTGTTTCGGATAAACAGAATATCAAACGCAGTCCAAACAGAATAAAATCTTCGGAAACGTGATTTTCTCACCGAACGTGATCCAGGAGACTTGGACCCTACTGCAAGGGATCAAAGAGGTGGTCACGAGGGTGGGGGCGCCCCCCTAGGGCGCGCCCCCTGCCTCGTGGGCCCCTCGATGCTCCACCGACGTACTCCTTCCTCCTATATATACACACGTACCCCCAAATGATCAGGACAGGAGCCAAAACCCTAATTCCACCGCCGCAACTTTCTGTATCCATGAGATCCCATCTTGGGGCCTGTTCTGGAGCTCCGCGGAAGAGGGCCGTCATCACGGAGGGCTTCTACATCATCCTAGCCCCTCCAAGGAAGTGTGAGTAGTTTACCTCAGACCTTCGGGTCCATAGTTAGTAGCTAGATGGCTTCTTATCTCTCTTTGAATCTCAATACAAAGTTCTCCCCCTCTCTTGTGGAGATCTATTCGATGTAATCTTCTTTTTGCGGTGTTTTTGTTGAGACCGATGAATTGTGGGTTTATGATCAAGTCTATCTATGAATAATATTTGAATCTTCTCTGAATTCTTTTATGCATGATTGGTTATCTTTGCAAGTCTCTTCGAATTATCTGTTTGGTTTGGCCAACTAGATTGGTAGTTCTTGCCATGGGAGAAGTGCTTAGCTTTGGGTTCGATCTTGCGGTGTCCTTACCCAGTGACAGAAGGGGCAGCAAGGCATGTATTGTATCGTTGCCATAGAGGATAACAAGATGGGGTTTATTTCATATTGCATGAATTTATCTCTCTACATCATGTCATCTTGCTTAAGGCGTTACTCTGTTTTTAACTTAATACTCTAGATGCATGCTGGATAGTGGTCGATGAGTGGAGTAATAGTAGTAGATGCAGAATCATTTCGATCTACTTGTCACGAACGTGATGCCTATATACATGATCATGCCTAGATATTCTCATAATTATGCTCAATTCTATTAATTGCTCAACAGTAATTTGTTCACCCACCATAGAATACTTATGCTCTTGAGAGAAGCCACTAGTGAAACCTATGGCCCCCGGGTCTACTCTCATCATATCAATCTCTATAACTTTTATATTGTTTTGCTATCTACTTTGCTTTTACTTTTTACTTTGCATCTTTATATCAAAAATACCAAAATTCTATCTATCAGATCTCACTCTTGTAAGTGACCGTGAAGGGCTTGACAACCCCTGATCGTGTTGGTTGCGAGTAGCTATCGCTTTGTGCAGGTACGAGTGACTTGAGCGTGGGCTCCTACTGGATTGATACCTTGGTTCTCAAAAACTGAGGGAAATACTTACGCTACTCTGCTGCATCATCCCTTCCTCTTCAGGGAAAACCAACGCAAGCTCAAGACTAGCAGGGGGCATCTCCGAGGAGAGCATCCCTCACACTAGGCAAGCCTTCGAAGAGGAAGGCAAACGAAGATACGGCTGAGCCTTCATCAAAGAGGTATGAATTTGCAAATATGCACCTTGGCAGTCACATCTGACTGTGAACTTTCCGTTTACCCTGTATCAGGAAAAAGGTGTGCTGGACTATATCCGGGGGTCCGGCCAGCCATACTTCCCACAACCAGGATCCAGATCCTGCCGTGAAGACGGGGGCTGATGCGGGGGTGACGCTGGAGTGTCCTCTAGCCGAGGATTCGGATGACGTATCCGTCGCCGACTCGGAAGTGTAGAGCTCCATGAATCATTGGCGCCGCAAGGGCCGTTTTACAAGACCCTGGTTTTTCAGAAGAGGCATTTAACGCCTTCAGCTTGGTTGATGCATATATCCGAGCTGCTCGAGATGGGCTTAACAGAGCCACAAAGCAGCATTTAAAAGATGTGCATGTAAGTTTACTTCATCTAACTATGATAACCATATGCCAGTAGCCCCCGAGACTTAAAGTAGTTGGGACAACTGATTTGAGGATCGAAGCATGACTAGGTTCTGTCTAAGAAGAACGACGTGCTAGCCCAAGAGCTAGAAAAGTGTCGGACGTAGTTGAACGCAGTGACCGCCGAACTAGAAAAATCCAAAGCGACGTCCTCTGGTGATATTCCCCTCCATTGAGAAATAGTTATTGCATAGCGACTGTGTTAACACTGCGGCTTTATCTCATATCAGGATCATCAGATCAATTGGAGGAAAAAGAGTCGAAAAGACTGCATGCCGTAGGCGAGCGGGTTTTGACCCGTGTCAGACAGGAGAAAAACAAACTCCAAGATGCAAACACCCAGCTGGGCGAAGAGCTGAAGGATGTGCGGGCCCAGCTAGCCGACTCCGTGAAGGAGAACAAAAACTGCGTGGCGGCATATTTAGTATGTGGCCGTATTTATCTTATAACAGTTTTAAAGTAAATGTAGCTGATATAGTTGTGATTGTAGATATATTGACGGGCCATCCCGAAGAGGAGGTGTCCGGATCATCAAGTGATCTTCTGCAAGGGCTGTCACAGTTGCACGAGCAAGCTCGACTGGCAATGCGAAGTGTAGCCAAGGCCTTATGGCCATCTGACTCCCCTCTAGGGAGTATGGAGAAGCTTGTAGAGCTGTTCAAGGGAGCGCGGCGGCGTATCCAACTATGGAAGATATCGGCATGCCGAGAGGGTGCGCGAGAGGCCTGGGACATGGTAAAAACATGATATACCAAGATGGATCCGAATCACATGGCCCGGGTCAGACCACTAGGGTCAAATGGGGAAGAAATTCCCGTTAGTTTAGTATATGGCCAAGTAGAGGTGGCTGCTAGATACTCCCAACAGGATTGTTGTGACACCCCAAAATTTTAACCCTGTTTTACTAATTAAAATTTTGCGAGGAAAATTAAACTTTTCATTTTTCTGGGTTTTCTTTGATTTCAGTACCATCCTTTCTTGGGTTTTTATGGAGTTTTATCTCAAGTGAAAAACTTTCCAAAAAATATTATTGGACTTGTTTAACCTCTCAAGAAAAACATTTCTATTATAAGTGGATTTAATTACATAATTATTTCTCTCTGAGCTTTATTCATTAAAGTGAGTTTTCTTGGGTTTTAGGGCCCCATTTGCACTGCAACCCTTTTATAAATTCATCTAATATTCCAACCAAAATTTGGAGATGTCATGTGATGTTTTTAAATCACTTTTATGCAAAAATATTTTCATGCATTTAATATTTTGAGCTCTACACCAATTTTTCAAATCTGGTCCAGAGAGCAATTTTGCACTACAACCCCTTTAAATATTTCTTTAAAGCTTCCACCAAAATTATGGGATGTTAATAGAAGTATATTATTCAACTTTATGCAAAAACCCTTTTGTGTTCTTTGAAAAAATTGAGTGAATCAACCTCTTTTGCTTTCTGGTCCAGTTTGGCTTTTTGTACTGCAACCCTAGTTAAATTTGCTCTAGTACTCTTGAGCTTTCTCCTGCTTATAGCCCATCTTGCAAAACCCTTAAGTCCAGAAGAGTGGACCCATTGGAGAATTTTTAGTGCATGCAACCATGCCTTTTTCTTTCTGTCCAAAACTGATGTTTTGCAAAACTTGCAATAACAAGTTTCTGATTTTATCAAACTAACCTCACCACCCTCTCTTTCAACTAAAGAGACCCTGATCTAGAGAATTTGGCCACCCTAAGAATTGCCTAGATACCTTTGGCATTTTGTCAAACACCCTGTGTGCATGGCCAGATTTGGCATGATTTCAAGTTTACATTGTGAACTTGAGCCCCTGACCAAACCACCATGTCCTTTGATCCCCTTGCTAACCCTAAACTAGTCCTGTTATTTGTCAACTCCTCTCAAGCACTCTAGGCTACCTTGGCATACTGTCGAGCACGTCTCGTGCGTGCTCTAGGCATGCCCAGAGCACGCGTTTTGCACGTGCGTGCGCTCGGGTCGCCGCGTCGCGCCCCGGCCCTTGCTCGCCTGCAGAGTCGCACCCCCCGACCTCATCCGCTCGCAGGAACCAGCCAAGCCCCCCTGGCGCCCAACAGCGCCGCCGTTAGGTCGGCAATGGCGGCTAGCGGGCGGCCACAGCAGCCTCTGCCGTGGACGGCGCCGCCCGAGCCACCAGCGGTCGCCAGCTGCCCCCTTGAACAGCTCAAGCTCATCCGCAGCCTTGTCCGCAAGCCCTCATCGCCGCCACGTCGCCCTGCAGCACAGTACGGCGGTCGCCGGCGTTCTTATCCTCGGACATCATCGGAACAGCCCCCGATCGCTATATAAGGACACCCCGAGCTCACCAAACCCTCAAGCAACCTCCCACACTCCCTCACCGATCCGCCCGTAGCAGTAGAAAGACCAGAGAGGTCGTCTTCCTCATCTCCGGCAACCACGGCCGCCGCCACTATCTCATTCACTCCGACGCCACCAGGGCCTCCCCCTCTCCACTCTCTTTGCCAGAGGCCCTCCCTTTATCTCGTGAGTCCACCCCCAAGCCCAATTTTTATCGGGAGCCACTGAAGACAAATCCCCCAATCATGCCCGAAGCCTCCTCTGTCGCAGAGCTCGCCGCCAGCGATTCCCTCCGTCCCCGCCGGCCAGTCGGCCACCGGGAGGACCGCCTAGGAGTGGCGGATCCATCCCTAGCCTTGGGTGCCCTCAAGGAGCCTCCGTTCGCCGACGACGGTCATCGGAGTCCCGCCCCCGCTCGGGCAGAGGAAAAGGAGGGAGAAGCGACAAGTCAAACCTGACCAGTGGGCCCCGTGGACCCACTGTCAGTGACCCACGCGCCCGTCCACGCTGGCATAAGTGGAAGCGCAAACCCCCGAGTACGTCTCCCCTGCTTCGAAGACGTATTCCGTCTGAAACGTTTTCTTTTTCTGTTTTAATTTAAAAACAGAATTTGACCAAAACTTTGACTGGCTATAACTTTTTAAATATAAGTCCAAATGAATTGATTCTTTTTCCTACCTCTCTAAAATTTCACCTAGTTTATTTTAAGATTTATTTCAAAATAATTAGGACAACTTTTTGTACTGTTTTTAAAGTATGTGTTATTTGCCTATTTTCGAAATAGGATTTTGGAGAGAGAGAAGAGAGCTTTCAAAAAAAATATTGGAGTGCACCTCACCTCTCCACACCTTGAAGGCAAGCATTCTGAACCCTGGCATAATATATCTTGGGGATTGTTTGATACGGTTATAACCCCACCTCAACATAAAGCATTAGTTATTTTTTTGTGACGATATGATCATACACCTTGAGTGCATAAATGAAAATTCTTGCTGTTGGAAATGGATAAGCTTGTGATAGCAATCGCCCTCACATGCCTCTCATGCCTACTAGGAAGGACCCGGGAAAGTCTCTGTCTTGTGTAGGCACGAGCTTGTCCCTCATCGAGACGGTTATGACCGGTAGGGCGGGGGGTATGATAAGTGGTGGTTGTGTCTGATGGCTGTGAAATATAATTCTTGAGCTAACCATGCAGGAAATACTTAAGCCTCCTGAGTCGGCCGTAGATCGAGTCTTGTTCCAGTAACCCCCATACTTGTTTTGTGCTGCCACTTGCCCCTGCCATAGGTAGGGTACGGTTCTGTAAGTTGTCAACCCTTGTCCTAGCACACACCGTACAGAGAGGCCATGGTGGAAGATACCGGTTGTAGCCGGTAGGCATGCCACCTGGTCCGGGGGCATGGGTGTTTCCGGTTGGGACCGAGAGGGGAGTCCACCCCTTAAAGCGCGCGATAAAAATTTGATCCCATGCTACGCGAGGTTGTAGCCTCCCCTCTTAGAGTTTTGATTAACAGGTGTCTGGGTGATTCCAGACACGAGTAAAGTTAAGCTGGTGTGTGCAAATCAGGTGTGTTTTCGACTAAAAGACCGTAGACGGAATTAGTTCCGATGAACTAAAGAAATCCGTTACTCGTGGGTAAACAGTACACCCTCTGCAGAGATATTATACCTATTCGAATATCCATGTCCATGGTTAAGGACTACAGTCTGGGATGGGTCAAGTGTCGGTCTTAGTGTCGGTCTTCGGAGGAGAAACTACTAAACCAGAACATGGATCATAACTTGTGATGTATGATGATTATGATTATTATCATTATGGACTAATCATTTATGTTATTTGAATTATTGAGTATCCCTGGGACGGTTCTACCTCCTGGATATTCACCGTGATTATTCTTATATGAGCCCTTTATGTGGCGTCGCGCAGACGCCCGACTGTGGCATGCTTGTTATTACATTTACTTATAAGCCCTTTATGTGGCGTCGCACAGACGCCCGACTGTGGCATTCTTGTTATTTCATTTACTTATAAGCCCTTTATGTGGTGTCGCACAGACGCCCGATTGAGGCACGCTTCATATTATTATCCTTTCGAGGCGTCTCTTCAGACACCCGATCGGTGCTTTTCATTTCTACTCCCTGATTGTTTACTCATGTTTTATTTGAATGATCTACTTGCGTGCATCATGGACCTTATTTCATAACTGACGAAGTGATCATGAAATATTTCAAACATGATTATCAATGGCTATATTATACCTGTGTTCCTAATGTTTGCGAGTACATTCAAAGTACTCACTGGCTTGTCCCTAGCTATTGTCTTGGCCAGATTTCTTGCATGGAAAGGAGCATTGCAATGAAAGCCCCGGAACCTCCGTAATGGTGATAGCAGCCTCGCGAAGGTAGGAGTTATCCTGGTCAGTTGTTCCTATGGGAAATGGAATCCCATAGACATTGATGATCCGCAAACCGCTTCCGCCCTCAACCTCTAGAAACAAATTGTTGTACCCACAGGCCAGATGGTCTTGTACTTCATATTTTGTATTTTGCTTGGAGTTTCTATAACAAGTTGGTGTCTCATCAGCTAACAATAATCTTGGGGCTGGTGAGCACAAGGGCCGCTTTTGGGAAATTAATATCCCGAAAATCCGGTCCTGACAATTGTAAATTAGACCGCCTGTTGGACGGTATAGAGTAGGAAGTTTTTGAGTCCTAAGTGACTATGTACTTTCCTTCTAGCTAGATAATAAAAACAATTGTCATGGCTGACCTTTTCGCTTCGACCTCTGGACCCGAACGTGCGGAGTGTTTCCGAATACCCTAACGGTAGAATATACCGGGGTATGCATGGGAACCAGGCATAGGGGTCATAGTTGCTTGAACAGACAATGTGTATCCGGCTAGTTATGTTATATTACATTATGTAAGAAACATCTTCCAGAGAGAATAGTTCTGTTAAGGGTTATTTTCCTTGGGTGTGCATGCGTTTAATGTGCATGTCCGAACTGTGATTGAAAAAATCACAGAATAAGTAACTTCTGGGGTTGCTCAATGGAGTGGATGTGGAAACATCTTTAATTCGCTGATCGAATATTCCCTTAAGAATGCTAGCTTTCGGCTTCACCCAGTCTGAGGTACACATCTGGATGACCCAACAATAACAATCGCAGAGGTGCTCCCTTTATGCCCTAGCTGAACTAACGGGAACGTAGGGCATAAGCATAGGAGCCAGGTGATGAAGCTATGTACCTAGGGTAGGGTCATGGACCTGTCCGAACTGACCTACCCAAGGACATCTCCAGAAGAAATCATCTTTCAATGGACTTGAAGGTGTCTCACTCGACAGACTTGAAGATACTCGACCAAGAAGCAATCACTCGACCAAGACCAAGCCACTCGACGGTCAGGTGACCTAAAGGCGCTCCGCATGCTAACGGTCGGTTATTAAGTAGCCTTTATGGTCATCATAGCACTTTATTAGGGGCGTTACCAGTAATGCCCCACCTTAATGTATTTAAAACCCTGCATAACTGAGGGCCGGAGGGGTCGGGCGAACTCTATATAAGCCACCCCCTCCTCAGTGTAAAGGGTTCGCACCCCTGTAATTCATATACGCATAATCCAGTCGACCGCCTCCGGGCTCCGAGACGTAGGGCTATTACTTCCTCCAAGAAGGGCCTGAACTCGTAAACCTTGCGTGCTCACAACTTCTCCATAGCTAAGATCTTGCCTCTCCATACTTACCCACCTACACTACTGCCAAACTTAGAACCACGACAGTTGGCGCCCACCTTGGGGTAGGTGTTTTAGCGTTTTGTTGGAGGAGTTGCGATCCTCTCTGACCCGAATCATCATGGTTTTTAGTGGAGTTTTGGTGGAGGGCCGCGAGATCCGTCTTGATGCGCTCACGTTCATCGCCGACGACTCCGCTTGGCTTCAGGAGGCTCCGCTCGACGTGGACGCACTCCCTGTCCACGGGGCAACGCACTTTAGCGCGTGCGTCCATGGCGTTCTCCTGCGGAAACCATCGACGCCCTACCGGTCGGCTCCTGTGTTGTCCTCCCTCCCTGTTTCCCGCTGACGCAAGCGCTTCGGGTGGTCGAGACTTCAGCGGTTGGTGAGACACGTGGTGGCATGCCAGTCGGCCACCCCTCAAGTCGCGGCGATCGAGCCCGACGAATCCCTCTACGGCCTGTTCGACCTGTCGACTGGCTCCGCAGAGACCGCATCCGAGTGCGACAGCAGCGATCCGGTGGCGGAAGTTCTGATGGTTGATGGACCGCCTAGTCCTCCTGGTTTTCCCCGCACCTACGGAGGCGCGGGTGGAGGCGACCCGTCGCGTCCCCATGAGGAGTATCTTCCCGAGCCTCTCACGTCGCTGCAGAGGGAAGAACTTCGCCGCCGGAACATGGATGCACAGCACACTCCTATCGTTGGAGAAACCCCCGAGGCTCGTTCCTTGGAAGACGCGCGCCTGGCAAACTTGGCCGAGCGCACTCGACTGGAGAACCTCCAGCGAGCACTCGATGAGCGTGCACGACAACGGGTTCCCGAATCCAGTCGACGTCAGCTCTTCCCGCCCCTGCAGGTATATCGAACTCCGATTCAGAATTTAGCAGCTGTGGCCCATATAGTAGAGTTGATTCAGCCTTCCCAGTCGGAGGCTGGCAGAGGCTTGCTGCAGATCAGAGCGTTACTCCGGGCAGCAGGAGACCAGAATTCCGCTGTTTCTCAGTCATGGAACAGGATTCATAGCAGATCTGTTGTTGCAGACACAGTCCAGTTGGCCCATAGCCCGAGATCACCCCCGAGGTGTGAGGGACGTGGAGACCGACGTAATCAGTACGGGAACCGTGAGCAGTATGATCACCGATTGGATCGTGATGATCGACGTCGAGTGCCCACCCCTCCCCCGAGGAGCGGGTCGTATGCGCGTCAACGACAAGATGACAGGCACCCTCATAGTGTTGGGCCAAGGATTCCAGTCGACCCCAGGGAACCAGGCTTTGATGCGAGATCCATTCTTGTTCAAAGTTTGGTCGACAGGAACAGAGCTCACCGAGAAGGTCATGACAGAGATGCACCTACCAGCGGCAGAATACACGTTTCGGGGCCAGAGTGCTTTAGCAGAGCCATCAGGGCCGCTGTGATCCCTCCCAACTTCAGGTTGGCAACTGGAGTCAGTAAGTTCACTGGTGAGTCCAAACCCGATACTTGGCTTGAAGACTACCAAGTGGCCGTCCAGATTGGCAGCGGCAATGATGAAGTGGCCATGAAGCATCTGCCTCTCATGTTGGAGGGCTCGACCAGAGCGTGGCTGAATCAGTTAGCACCCAGCAGCATTTACACTTGGGAAGACCTCGCCCGAGTGTTTGTCACCACATTTGAAGGAACATGCAAACGACCGGTAGGGCTGATAGAACTACGATCTTGCATGCAGAAACCGAATGAAACTTTGAGGGACTACATCCAGAGGTGGATCACGTTGCATCACACAGTTGAGAATGTGCCCGACCACCAAGCAGTTTGTGCCTTCAAAGAAGGCGTTAAGTACAGAGAACTGAATCTGAAGTTCGGTCGAACCGGAGATATGTCTCTGAATCGGATGATGGAGATTGCCACCAAGTACGCTAATGGTGAAGATGAGGACCGACTCAGGAGTGGCAAGCTCAAGCCAGTCGCTCAAGAAGCCGGAGGAAATTCCAATCGGAAATAGAAGCGGAAAGCCGAGCCAGCTGCTCCTGGGGAAGCCTTGGCTGTGACTCAAGGGAAATTTAAGGGGAAACCCAAAGGACCTTGGAACCCCAAGAAAGTTAAAGACCAGGACGAAAATGATGTGTTGGATTTGCCGTGTCACATCCACACAAAGAAAGATGAAGAGGGTAATTTCATTTACCCGAAACATACCACTCGACAGTGTTGACTCTTGATCCAGCAGTTCCAGGGCAAGCAGCCCAAAGATAAGGAAAAGGAGTCGAGCAAAGTTGAGGACAAGGAGGATAGTGATGATGGATACCCCTAGGTCAATTCCACCCTGATGATTTTTGCTGATGTTGAAAGCAAAAGTCGACTGAAAGTTATCAACCGAGAGGTGAATATGGTTGCTCCGGCGACACCCAATTATCTAAAGTGGTCTCAAACTGCCATAACATTCGACCGGTCCGATCACCCAACGCACATTGCCACCCCTGGGAGGCAAGTTTTGGTGGTCGACACAGTTGTTGAAGGCACTCGACTGACCAAAGTCTTGATGGATGGGGGCAGTGGTTTGAACATATTATATGCTGAGACGTTGAAAGGGATGGGCATTCCGATGTCCAGACTCAGTGCCAGCAACATGAGTTTCCATGGAGTCATTCCTGGGAAGAAGGCTGAATCACTCGGCCAGATTGCTCTTGATGGGGTTTTCGGTGATTCCAAGAATTACCGCAAAGAAAAGTTGACATTTGAGGTTGTAGACTTCCAGAGTGCCTATCACGCTATTTTGGGCAGGCCGGCTTATGCATGCTTCATGGCCCGACCATGTTATGTGTATCTCAAATTGAAGATGCCTGGCCCCAAAGGTGTGATCACTATTACGGGCAATCGGAAGAAAGCGGAAGAATGTTTTCAGAAAGGTTCGAAGATCGCCGATGCTCAGATGGCAGTGGTGGAGTTACAAGAATACCAGAAGACTGCAGACCCGAGTGATTTGTTGCGAGCCAAGAAGCCTGCTACAGAATCAGCTTTTCAGTCGACTGGTGATACGAAGACAACTCACATCCACCCGACCGACCACAGCGCCGCTCCAACTCATATCTCGACAACACTCGACTCCAAATAGGAAGAAGCGCTCATCCAGTTCCTCCGTGAGAACTGGGACATTTTCGCATGGAAGCCTTCTGACATGCCGGGTGTTCCCAGGGAGCTGGCTGAGCACCGCCTAAGAGTCGACTCGAAAGTAAAACCTGTCAAGGAACATCTCCGACGGTCCGCCGTCCAGAAGAGAAAGGCCATTGGCGAGGAGGTGGCTCGGCTCTTAGCAGCGGAGTTTATCCGAGAAATCTACCACTACGAGTGGCTCGCCAACGTTGCTATGGTCCCCAAGAAGGACAAGTCACTTCGCATGTGCATTGACTTTAAACATATCAATCGGGCCTGCCTGAAAGATCATTTTCCTCTCCCCCGCATCGATCAGATAGTCGACTCGACTACGGGATGTGAGCGACTGTCTTTTTTAGATGCCTATTCCGGGTACCATCAGATCCGTCTGTATGGACCTGACGAGATCAAGACAGCTTTCATCACTCCATTCGGGTGCTTCTGTTATGTTACCATGCCGTTCGGCCTCAAGAATGCCGGAGCCACATTCATGAGGATGATTCAGAAGTGTTTACTCACTCAAATCAGTCGGAATGTGGAAGCATACATGGATGATATTGTGGTCAAGTCACGGAAGGGTTCCGACCTGCTGACTGACCTTGCTGAAACCTTTGCCAACATCAGGAGGTATGATATCAAGCTTAATCCATCAAAGTGTACATTCGGAGTTCCTGGCGGAAAATTACTTGGTTTTCTCGTTTCCGAACGGGGAATCGACGCCAATCCAGAAAAATTTGGTACTATACTCCGAATGAAAAGTCTTGTGCGAGTGCACGACGTACAGAAGCTTACTGGTTGCTTGGCCGCTTTAAGTTGATTCATATATCGTCTCGGTGAAAAGGCATTGCCTCTTTACCGATTGATGAAGAAGTCCGACAAGTTCGAGTGGACTCCTGAAGCTGATGCAGCGTTTGCAGAGCTCAAAGCTCTGCTCTCCACCCAGCCGGTGCTTGCTGCCCCAATCAGCAAGGAGCCTTTGCTGCTTTACATTGCAGCCACAGGACAAGTCGTCAGTACGGTACTTACGGTCGAGTGGGAAGAAGAAGGAAAAACCTTCAAAGTTCAGCGCCTAGTATATTATATTTCTGAAGTCTTGACCCCATCGAAGCAAAGATATCCTCACTATCAGAAGCTTGTATATGGGATTTGTATGACCATAAAGAAAGTTGCTCACTACTTCTCTGATCATTCCATTACAGTCATCAGCGACGCTCCATTGTCAGAGATCCTGCATAACAGGGATGCAACTGGTCGAGTGGCAAAATGGGCGATTGAACTCCTTCCTCTAGATATCAAGTTTGAGGCAAAGAAAGCTATCAAGTCCCAGGCAATCGCAGATTTCGTTGCCGAGTGGATTGAAGAGCAACTGCCGACTCAGGTTCACTCGGAGCATTGGAACATGTTCTTCGCCGGCTCCAAGATGCTGAATGGTTCCGGTGCCGGAGTGGTGTTGGTCTCCCCTAGAGGAGATAAACTCAGATATGTTCTTCAAATCCACTTTGATTCCTCCAATAACGAGGCAGAATACGAAGCACTTTTATATGGGTTGCGCATGGCCATTTCACTCGCCGTCCGTCGCCTCATGGTCTATGGCGACTCAGATTTGGTGGTTAATCAGGTGATGAAGGAATGGGACGTTAGAAGTCCAGCCATGACTGGTTATTGCAATGCAGTGAGAAAGCTGGAGAAGAAATTCGAGGGGTTAGAGCTTCATCACATACCCCGACTGAAAATCAAGCAGCTGATGATCTGGCAAAAATAGGTTCCAAAAGAGAAGCCATTCCCAGCAATGCGTTTTTGGAACACATCCACACACCATCAGTTCAGGAGGATCCCTTCACTGAAGAGGCCCCGCAGCCAAAAAGTGCCACGGATCCGACTGAAGTTGAAATTCCAGCTGTGGTCGACCTGATCATGGAAGTCTTGGCCATCACTCCCGTCTGGACAGTACCGTACATCGAGTACATCCTAAGGGAAGAACTCCCAGAGGACGAAGAAGAGGCTCGACAGATCGTCCGTCGATCCATGGCCTTTACAGTCATTAAAGGGACAGTTATATAGAGAAAGTGTGACTGGGGTCAGCCAGAAGTGTATTACACCAGAAGAAGGTCAGATGATCCTTGATGATATCCACTCGGGGACATGTGGTCATCATGCGTCCTCTCGGACCATTGTGGCTAAAGCATACCGAGCAGGATTCTACTATCCAAGAGCCAATGAAATGGCAAAAGAGATAGTCGACAAATGTGAAGGATGTCAGTATTACTCCAATATGTCGCACAAGCCCGTGTCAGCCCTGAAAACCATTCCACTCGTCTGGCCCTTCGCTGTTTGGGGGCTGGACATGGTTGGACCACTGAGAACGGGTAGGAGCGGCTTCACTCATGTACTGGTAGCAGTCGACAAGTTCACCAAATGGATTGAAGCCAAGCCTATCAAGAATCTTGATGCTTGCACTGCTATCAGTTTCATCAGAGAGTTGATATTCAGATATGGAGTTCCGCACTGCATCATCACTGACAATGGGTCAAACGTCGATTCCGACAAATTCAGGGCCTTTTGCGCCTCTCAGGGCACTCGGGTCGACTATGCTTCGGTCGCTCACCCCTAGTTGAATGGGCAAGTAGAAAGGGCAAACGGCCTAATTCTCAAAGGACTGAAACCCCGATTGATGCGCGATCTCAAGCACGCAGCAGGTGCATGGGTCGACGAGCTTCCATCAGTCCTTTGTGGATTGAGGACAACCCCGAACCGATCGACCGGAAGAACCCCATTCTTTCTGGTCTGCGGAGCCGAGGCAGTCTTGCCGAGTGACCTGCTTCACAACGCTCCCCGAGTCGAGATCTACTCTGAAGATGAAGCAGAACAAGCCCGGCAGGACGCAGTCGACCTCCTGGAAGAAGAAAGAGAAATGGCCATGATCCGATCGACCATCTATCAGCAAGACTTGCGTCAATTCCATGCCAGAAATGTGAAGAGTCGAGCCTTCCAAGAAGGAGACTTAGTCCTCCGAGTGGATCAGCAGAAACCACACAAACTCGCTCCTACTTGGGAAGGCCCCTTCGTAGTCACCAGAGTCCTCCACAATGGAGCATAGCACCTCTACAATGTCGATCGCCAGATTGATGAGCCGCGAGCCTGGAACACAGAGCTCCTCTGCCCCTTTTATACTTGAATTCTCACTCGGATGAGATGTAATAAGAAAAACTCCTGTAGTTTATTTATCAAAGACAAGAGCGCTATAATTTTCCCAGTGATTATTATTGTTTTTGTTTGTGTGAGAAATCCCCCAGTGGGTGGCTTAGTTGCGAATCCGCTTCGCCTAAGTTTGTAAAAACAATTTCCTACCGAGTGGCGAGCCAGCCTCCCACTCGGGGGCTTAGCTGCGAATCTGTTTCGCCTAAGTATTTAAAAAATCCTACCGAGTGGAGAGCAACCCTCCCACTCGGAGGCTTAGCTGCAGTCCAGTAGTCGCCTAAGTTCTCTCACTTGGAGACTTAGCTACAGTCCGGCACTCGCCTAAGGTTGAAACAATTTCCTACCGTGGCGAGCCAGCCTCCCACTCGGGGGCTTAGCTGCGAATCTGTTTCGCCTAACTATTTAAAAAAATCCTACCGAGTGGAGAGCAACCCTCCCACTCGGAGGCTTAGCTGCAGTCCAGTACTTGTCTAAGTTCTCCCACTTGGAGACTTAGCTGCAGTCCGGCACTCGCCTAAGTTTGAAAAAATCCTACCGAGTGAAGAGCAATCCTCCCACTCGG
>NC_041388.1:282899563-282996766 GCF_002162155.2 Triticum dicoccoides
TCTCACTTGAGGACCTAGCTGCAGTCAGGTACTCGCCTAAGTTTGAAAAATCCTACCGAGTGGAGAGCAGTCCTCCCACTCGGGGGCTTAGCTGCAGTCCAATACTCGCCTAAGTTCTCTCACTTGAGGACCTAACTGTAGTCAGGTACTCGCCTAAGTTTGAAAAATCCTACCGAGTGGAGAGCAGTCCTCCCACTCAGGAGATTAGCTGCAGTCCAGTACTCGCCTAAGTTCTCTCACTTGAGGACCTAGCTGCAGTCAGGTACTCGCCTAAGTTTGAAAAATCCTACCGAGTGGAGAGCAATCCTCCCACTCGGGGGCTTAGCTGCAGTCCAGTGCTCGCCTAAGCACGGAACACATCTCAATCCTAAAGGACGGCGAGGGGCAGGTCGACTACCACCTTCTCCTGGGGAGCTTCGCCACAAATACAATGCGCGCTTCATCCTGCTCTACAGTAACGAGAGGCGGGTCGACTGCCACCTTCTCCTGGAGAGCTTCGCCACAAATACAATGTGCGCCCCGTCCCGCTCTGCAGTAACAAGGTGTGGGTCGACCGCCGCCTTCCCCCCGGAGAGCTTCACCACAAATACGATGTGCACTCCGTCGCCGACCCGCAAGGGCGACAAGGCACGGGTCGACTGCTTCCCTCTCCTTCGGAGCTACGCTACGAATACAAAAGTTGTCTCGAATGAAGAATGGGTTCACTCAGCAGGAGATTCATGAAGATATTCAATGGTAAACCAAGTTCAGATAAGCCCTAAAGGCTCCGGACCACGGATCGAAGTGCTCGGGCTTTCAGCCCGAAAGAGTTTAACGGTTACAAAAACCACTCGGCATCCCGAGGCAAATTTAAGGTGAGGCATAAAAGTTTGTTCACTCCGCGGGAGGAGGACTAGCAGGCTCGACGAACTCGTCTAAGTCGACACCGTCGGCGATCCGAGTGGCTGCAGCAATGAAGGTCTCCATAAAAGATCGGAAGTCATGCTTCTGGGTGTTGGCGACCTTGATTGCCGCTAGCTTATCTTGACGCACCTCCTTGCAATGGACGCGAACCAGAGACAGGGCCACATCAGCTCCACACCAGGCAGAATATTTCTTCCACTCCTGCACTCGATCAGGGATTTCGTTAAGTCGAGTCATCAGGGACTCGAGATCATTCTGGGGCGTGGTCTCTGGCCAAAGTGTCGGGTCGATCCGCGACATGGCAACCTTCAGTCGAGCCAAGTAGACCACGACACCGTCGATGCGGGATTCCAGTCGAAGCAGATTCATGGCAGTTTCATCTTTTACGGGAGAATTGATTGGGTCCAAACCTGGCTAAATCCGCCCAGTCTCCTCCTCGAAGTTCTGGCAAAACTCTGCATTCACGAGGATAAGTAAATTTTCGTACACTGAGTCGACATAAAAAAATATCAGTCGGAACAAAATGCACACCTTCAAGCTTGATGAACAACTTCTTGGCAAGGCTCCTCAGATAGCTCTCCAGATCGTCCCTCCTACGAGCGATGCTTTCCATCTTCTCACCCAGGTTGAGATTCTCCTTCTTCCAGCGCGAGCACTCCTTGTTGGCGTCATTCAGAGCAGATTTTAGCCTGGTATTCTCTTCTTCCAACTGGCCGACCGAATCCAGTTTCTGTTCAGCTAAAGCGGTTCTGTCGTCAGCCTCCTTTCGAGCAGCATCCAAATCCTGATCCTTCTTCGCCAGAGCTTCTCTCAGTTTTTCTACAAAGAAATGATGCCTAATTCAGAAAGAGCAGAAGGATACTCAAGCCTAAGACAGACCAGTCGACAAATTCATTTTACTAGTGGCATCGTCCTTGACCCTTTGCAGCTCTGTCTTGGCCAGCTCCAAGTCAAGGTTCAGTTGGATCTGCTGCTTCTCCAAGTCAGCAAAGCGAGCTCCAAGATCACAAGATTTCTGAAATCAAAGAGGAGAAATTATTTTTACAGCGAAAAACAACAAAGTCAATAAGTACTAAGGCTACGGTCGACTGCCCGCAGTCCACCATAGCATCGGGGACTACACCCAGTGGGTGCACTTTGCGTGCCCCGACCGGTTCTGATCCCACTCGACCGGCCTGCCGGAGTCGAGTGCATGGAGTAAAAAAAGAGAAGAAGAGAGAAAGAACTCAGACCATAGTCGACTACCAGCAGTCGACCGCGGTCTCGGGGACTACACCCAGTGGGTGCACTTGGCGTGCCCCCACCGGTTCTGACCCCACTCGACCAGACCGAGTGGAAGAGACAAACTATCAGTTTGGTTTACACTCGACAAAATGCAAAGACTACAGTCGACTGCCCGCAGTCCACCGTAGTCTCGGGGACTACACCCAGTGGGTGCACTCAGCATGCCCCCACTAATTCAAAGTTCAACCAACGCACCCAGTGGGTGTGCTAACGCAAATATTTTCAGAGCAAAGAGTTTCGGAAAGAGTCTTCAGATATCATATCCTAACAGAACAAGTGGCGACCAACTAACCTGAACGTTGCTTTGGAGAGCCGAGCTGGCGTCGTAGGCAGCCTGACTGGCGTCCCGCACCATCTTCATCTTCTCCACCATGACGCCTGCATGGCGTATCGCTTCCCTGGCAGCATTCACTTCGTCTTCTGGGACATGATGGGTCGCAAAAACTGAAGGTGGGTCGACAGGGGCCTGAGCAGTCGACGAAGAAGGCAAGGCACTCGACAGTGGCACGGCGAAGGTAACAGAACCCCAATTGACGTAGCCAGTGTCCTGAACGACTGGTTCCGCCCTCGGCGTCGACTGTAGCGCCTCGCTTGCAGGAGCTCGCCTATTCTTCCTCGCCAAAGACCTCTCGGGCTCTTCATCATCATCAGGGAGGTCAATAATGTTGGGAGCTGTGCAAAGTTCAATTGCCAAAATCACGTCACCCAATGATGCACATTGCAGTTGAATCGACCGAACAAAGACAGTATGACAGAAATCATACCAAGATTAGAAGTGACCGCATCCTCCATCACCTCATCATCATCCCTGTAAGCTGAGGTCCCGGAAGTGGCAGCGCTGACAGTTCCAAAGTTCGTCCAGTTAAAACAAGAAAAACAAACAGTGCGGAGCATTGAGTGAATACAAAGAGAGACACTCACGCGGAAGCGACGGGGATATCAATCTTGATCTTCGGCAACGCCTTCCGAGTCTTCGGCTCTGCAACTTTGGGGTGCTTTGGCGCCTTCTCAGTCGGAGTTGGTGAAGAGATCTGAGGACGCTTCGAAGACTGATCAGCCTGAGCAGTTGCCTTTTCGCGGGCACTCGGTCGTTCTTGGTCAAGCTTGGATCGCCTCTCCCTGCGAGGGGGCGACTCGACTTCTTCTCCATCGCTCGAGTCGTCGCTTCCTCCATCCCCTTCTCCGTCGGAAGTCCACTCGCCACTGTCGCCGCCACTCGCCTCGCCTTCCAGAGCTTGCTCTTGCTCTCCGTTGGGCATTGAATACATTTCAATAATGGCCTGAAAGAAAGCAGGGAGAACAAAGTCAGTTGACGCAGTATAGGCAGCTACGCGAGTGAATTAAGATTACAAGCAAAAACTCAGAATCAGACCTTCTCTGGTGTATGAGACTGGTCGAATGGAGGGACTCTCCTGGCTCCCCTGGGGTTGTCCTTGTTCCCGGTAATGCCTGACAGCCACTTCTCCAGTGTGTCGTCGTCGACCTCCTCCGGGTGGATCCGAGTGGAGTCTTCAAGACCCGAATACATCCACATCGGATGGTCTCGGGCTTGGAGAGGCTGGATGCGCCACTGAAGGAAGACCTCCAAGAGATCCATACCAGTGACCCCGTCACGGATAAGCTGGACCACTCGATCGACCAGCACCCTCACCTACGACTTCTCCTCCGGGAGCACCTTCAAAGGGGAGGGTTTTCTCACTCGGTCCATGGTAAAGGGACGGAGGCCAGTCGACTGTCCTGGCGTCGACTGGTCTTTACAGTAAAACCAGGTCGACTGCCATCCGCGAACTGAGTCGGGAAGAATCATGGCCGGAAAGGAGCTTTTCCCTCTCATCTGGATAACAAGACCCCCACACATCTGGATCACTTGGGTCCTCTCATCACTCGGATTAGCCTTTTTCACTGTCTGGGAGCGACAAGTGAAAATATGCTTGAAAAGACCCCAGTGAGGCCGGCAACCCAGGAAATTCTCACACAAAGAAATGAAAGCAGCGAGACAGACGATTGTGTTGGGAGTAAAATGGTGGAGTTGTGCCCCAAAGAAGTTCAGAAACCCTCGAAAGAAAGGGTGAGGAGGCAAGGAAAATCCACGGTCGACATGGGTGGCAAGAAGAAAACGCTCACCCTCCCGAGGTTGCGGCTCAGATTCCTTCCCCGAAAGCCGTGCCGAGTCATAGGGGATCAGCCCCCCTTCGGCCAGGTCATCGAGGTCTTTTTGGGTGATCCTCGAGTGGATCCAGTCGCCCTAGATCCAGCCCTTCGGCAGGCCGGTCCGCGAGAAAGATCCGCCCCGGCTGGTCGCCTTCCCCTTCGACCTCGCCATCGCCTTCTTCGCCCGCTCCAGAGCCATCGTCTTCTCCTTCCCCATTATCGCCGGCGAGACGCGTACGGAGCGGTGGCGCTGGGGCGAGAGCGAGCACAGCGGAGGGGCGTGAAGAGGAGAAGAGGTAATGGGAACGCACTGTTCGGGAGACTCCGGTCCAACGCCTTATATGAGGCCGCTTCCGAGTGGCTGACGGGTAGGCCCAGGCGGCTCTATCAAATCCCGTAACAATCGCGTGCGCGATACGTGGCAAAAAAGGTGGCGCGGGGATCGAGGCGGCTCCGCTCTATCCCATCCGATTACTGCGGCCTCCCCCGTCCCGCGTGCTTCCCAAAATTCGGATCCCACGAAATCCGTGGGCAGCAGAACAACTTGTCAAACCAAAGATTTCCTCCGCACCATCACTCGGAGCCTTTCGAGTAAAGAAACTCACTCGACGAAGAATTAAGAATGGATCAAGGCGACTGGAAAGGAAGTCGCTGTCAACACTCGGGTTCATTGGTCTGAAACAAGGTATGCTCACGGCATGAAAAACGAGCCGGAAAAATGCTCAAACCCTGTCCCACTCAAACCTCGATCCATTCGGGGGCTAATGATGAAGCTATGTACCTAGGGTAGGGTCATGGACCTGTCCGAACTGACCTACCCAAGGACATCTCCAGAAGAAATCATCTTTCAATCGACTTGAAGGTGTCTCACTCGACAGACTTGAAGATACTCGACCAAGAAGCAATCACTCGACCAAGACCAAGCCACTCGACGGTCAGGTGACCTAAAGGCGCTCCGCATGCTAACGGTCGGTTATTAAGTAGCCTTTATGGTCATCATAGCACTTTATTAGGGGCGTTACCAGTAACACCCCACCTTAATGTATTTAAAACCCTGCATAACTGAGGGCCGGAGGGGTCAGGCGAACTCTATATAAGCCACCCCCTCCTCAGTGTAAAGGGTTCGCACCCCTGTAATTCATACACGCATAATCCAGTCGACCGCCTCCAGGCTCCGAGACGTAGGGCTATTACTTCCTCCAAGAAGGTCCTGAACTCGTAAACCTTGCGTGCTCACAACTTCTCCATAGCTAAGATCTTGCCTCTCCATACTTACCCCCCTACACTACTGTCAGACTTAGAACCACGACACCAGGCAACCTAGCTTGGCCAAAACTTAAGTCATATTGATGCATATAATGGCGAAGAAAAGGTACATATTGAAAAACGCATATGTGGTGAGCTTGATGCTCAAAAAATAATAGCAAGCTTCTGTACGAGAAGCCCCCAAGTATAATGAACGTGTATATGTGGAGATGTACGCATCAGGGGAGGACGATCTAGCCGTACTAAAGTCGTAGGGCTAAAGAGCAAAACAGAAAAAATAAAAAACGAAAAGAGAGAGAGAAAAAATAACGTTAATAACAGGAGGAAGGAGACGAACACAGAGTTCGGCGCTAGGCATAAAATCATTGAAGTCTGGCCGCGTTCTAGGGGTTCGGCTCCAGGTGATTGTCTGACGCATCATGCAGGCGGTACGCTCCTTCGGTGAGGACTTCATCAATGATGAAGGGACCCTCCGACTTGGGCTTGAGCTTGTCATTTTTCTTCTCCGGCAGGCGTAGAATGAGTTCACCAACGTTATAAGTCTTGGCCCGCACTTTTCTGCTTTGATACATGTGAGCCTGCTGTTGATAAAATGTGGAACATGCCTTTGCAACGTCGCGCTCCTCCTCCAGGGCATCTAAGTTGTCCTGCCAATCAAGCTTGTCTTCTCTCTCTTCGTACATGCACACTCGAGGTGAGTCATGAATAATATCGCAGGGTAACACTGCTTCTGCACCCTACACCATGAAGAAAGGTGTATATCCAGTAGTGCGGTTGGGCGTGGTCCACAGCCCCCAGAGTATGGAGTCAAGTTCCTGCACCCAGTGCTTGTCTGATTCTTTCAAAGACGGCACTAGTCTAGGTTTGATGCCGCTCATAATAAGACCATTAGCCCATTTAACTTGACCGTTTGTCTACGAGTGATAGATAGAGGTGTAATCGAGCTTAATGCCTAGATTAGCACACCATGTTTTCACTTCATCGGCTGTGAAATTAGAGCCATTATCGGTGATTATGCTGTGTGGGACACCATAACGGTGTACCACACCGGATATGAAATCTATTACCGTCCCCGCTTCGACCGTTTTGACTGGTTTGGCCTCTATCCACTTAGTGAATTTATCCACCATGACCAGCAGATACTTTCTCTGATGGCTTCCTCCTTTAAGGGGTCCGACCATATCGAGTCCCCAGACTGCAAAAGGCCAAGTGATGGGGATTGTTTGTAAGGCAGTGGGGGCATATGGCTTTGGTTGGCGAAGAGTTGGCATCCGACGCAATGTTGGACATGGTCCTGTGCATCTGCTGGCCGTCGGCCAATAAAAACCTGTACGGAAGGCCTTGCTAACAAGGGCCTGAGATGCGGCATGGTGACCGCCGAGTCTGGCGTGAATTTCAGCCAAGAGCTGCCACCCCTCTTCCTCGGAGATACATCTTTGAAGAACTCCCGTAGCGCTTTTCTTATAGAGCTCTCCATCATGAACCTTGTAGGCCTTCGAACGCCGGACAATGCAGCGGGCCTCATTCTGGTCCTCAGGAAGCTCCTTCCTGTTAAGGTACGCCAGGAAGGGTTCGGTCCATGGGGCAATGACTGCCATGATGAGATGCGCCGACGATTTTATTTGGGTGGCTGAGCCTCCGATGATGTCGGTGTTTTCAGAATCTGGGGTTATGTTCGGATCCGGAGTAGTGTTGCCATTTTCCCCCTGCCACACCACGGATGGCTTAAAAAGCCTTTCCAGAAAGATATTAGGTGGAACGGGGTTGCGCTTAGCGCCGATACGAGCAAGAACGTCCGCCGCCTGATTACTTTCTCGAGCCCCTCGAACCGGGCCGACATTTTTATGATGGCATTAGATAAGCTACCATCTTCGGATCTTTGGCGTCGAAGTCTCCACTTATTTGTGATATTGCAAGGTTCGAGTCCCCACGCACTTCTAGGCGTTGTATGCCCCTGGAGACAGCCATCCGAAGACCATGCAATAAGGCCTCGTATTCGGCTGCATTGTTGGAGTCTGTGTATAGTATTCGGAGTACGTACTAAACAACGTCTCCAGTTGGTGACGTTAAGACGACACCCACCCCTAGCCTTGCCAGCATTTTGGAGCCATCGAAATACATAACCCAATTAGAATATGCGCCGTACTCTTTAGGGAGTTCGGCCTTTGTCCATTCGGTGACGAAGTCAGCCAGTCCTTGGGATTTAATAGCTACACGTGGTTTGTATGTAATATCAAATGGAAGGAGCTCAATGGCCCATTTGGCAACCCGGCCCATGGCATCGCGGTTGTTTATAATGTCATTGAGTGGTACTTCGGAAGCCACCATGATCAAACACTCCTGGAAGTAGTGAAGGAGCTTTCGGGATGCCATGAAGACCGCGTATGCTATCTTTTGATAATGGGGGTACCAGGATTTGCATGGTGTAAGGACAGCGGATACGTAGTATACTAGCTTCTAAAGCGGGAATTTGTGTCCGTCCTGTTCTCGTTCAACGACGAGCACGACGCTCACCACCTGATGTGTTACCGATATGTATAATAACATCGGTTCACCGAGTTTGGCGCCGCCAGGGTTGGGTTGCTCGTAAGAAGGTTTTTTAATTCCTCCAGTCCGGTTGTTGCTGCGTCCGTCCACTTGAAGTGATCGATTCACCGTAGAAGGCGATAGAGTGGCAGTGCCTTTTCTCCCAATCTGGAGATAAAGCGACTTAGAGCTGCCACACAACCCGCGAGCTTTTGGACTTGTTTAAGGTCTATTGGCATAGCCAATTGTGACAGAGCTTGGATTTTGGCTGGATTTGCTTCAATTCCTCTGTTGGAAACGATGAAGTGCAGCAGTTTTCCAGCGGGGACGCCAAAAACACACTTTTCAGGATTGAGCTTAATGTCATACGCGCGGAGGTTATCGAATGTGAGACGTAAATCATATATTAATGTTTCGATGCGCCTAGTTTTGATGACAACGTCGTCCACATAAGCTTCAAATGTCTTGCCGATCTGTTTCTCTAGGCATGTTTGAATCATGCGTTGGTATGTGGAGCCGGCGTTCTTGAGCCCGAAGGGCATGGTGTTGAAGTAGAATGGCCCATATGGGGTAATGAATGTTGTTGCAGCTTGATCGGACTCCTTCATTTAGATTTGATGGTATCGAGAATATGCATCAAGGAAACACAGTGAGTCGTGTCCTATGGTAGCATCAATGATTTGATCAATGCGGTGGAGGGGGAAGGGATCCTTAGGGCAAGCCTGATTGAGGTCTTTAAAATCGACGCACAACCGCCAGGATTTGTCTTTCTTTGGTACCATCACCAGGTTTGCCAGCCAGTCTGGATGTTTTATTTCTCTCATGAATCCTGCCTCAATTAGCTTGGCTAGCTCCTCCCCCCTAGCTTCACGTTTGGGTTCAGAAAAGTGCCGCAGTGTTTGCTTGACCGGTTTATATCCCTTGAATATATTGAGGCTGCGTTCGGCCAACTCGCGTGGGATTCCTGGCATATCAGAAGGGTACCAGGCGAATATATCCCAATTCTTGCACAGGAACTCTCGTAGGGCGACGTCAACCGTTGGGTCTAGTTGTGCTCCGATGGATGCTGTCTTCTTGGGGTTCGTTGGATGGACTTTGAATTTGACTATTTCTTCTGCTGGTTTGAAGGAGGTGGATTTGGGTCATTTGTCTAGGACCACATCATCCCTGTCCACCATGGAGCGCAGCGCGGTTAATTCTTCGGCCGCGAGGGCTTCAGATAATGCCTCGAGGGCCAAGGATGTGGTTTTATTCTCGACGCAGAGTGCTATGTCCGGATCACTAGCTAGAGTGATTATACTATTGGGCCCAGGCATCTTAAGCTTCATGTATCCATAATGGGGTACCGCTTGGAAGCACGTAAATGCATCTCGCCCTAAGAGGGTGTGATATCGAATGTTGAAAGGGGCCACTTGGAAGGTTATTTCTTCGGACCGATAATTCTCCGGCGTGTCGAATACCACGTCGAGTGTTATTTTTCCCGCACACCACGCCTCCCGACTGGGGATAATTCCTCGGAAGGTCGTGCTGCTTTGCTCAATGCGGCTCCTGTCTATTTCCATTTTGTGGAGTGTATCTTCGTAGATGAGGTTTAGTCCGCTGCCGCCATCCATGAGGACCTTGGTGAGCCGAAAGCCGTCCACAATTGGACTGAGGACCAAGTTCTCAGACTGTCCTGTATTTTGGTTCATCGCTGGCATTAAAAGTTATAGCCGTGTCGTTCCAAGGGTTTATTGCTACTATTTGACAGACTTCGACGAGTCCGCGTAGTGCTCTTTTGCTCCTATTGTTTGAGGCTAATTTCTCGAAGACCATCAGTACTTTGGGGTCGTTGTCCTCTGGGGGTGTGTTGTTCTGGTTTATTCTTGGTGAGGATATCCTCGCCGCTCTTGGCCACTTGCTGGAGTATACAACATGCTCTAAGGCTATGTGTTGGTATGTTATCCAGTGTTGCATGTATTTTGCATGGCCCATCGAGCCATCCTTCCAGAAGGGTTCCGCGCCCCATACTTGACTTGTATTTCTTTACTATTGAACCGGGCATGTTGCAAGGGTGCACCCTTTTCGCCTGAATGAGGGGTTGAGTGGGGACCGATGATTCCCAACGAGCTGCTTGAGTTTTCCAGGCGCTTTCCATTGCACTGTACTTCTGTATGATAGTTGCCAAGTCAGCAAAGTGTAGGATGCAATGGCGGTTGATGGCGTTGAGGATTCCTTCATCCCTGCAATTGTTGCGGAACACTGAGATCGCTTCCTCATCGCGGCAATCTTTAATCTTGTTTTTGACAAGAAGGAATCTGGCCCAGAAGTGGTGGACCGTTTCCTGATACTGCTGTTTTATGCTCATGAGAGCGCTTGTATTCAGGTGGGTGGGTGGATTTAAATCTGAACCCTGCCCCAGTTTTTGATCCGGAGTCTGAAGGTCTTCCGAACTTAGCAGATCGGGCTCCGGGATGTCCACTAATTTCTTAGGCCCGTCGTCGGATTCTATGTTCGGAGGGCAGGATGCATCACCTCGCGGGTAGGTGTCCAGCTCTTCAAGACCGGATATCTGGACATAGTCCGTCCTTAATATGGAGGAAGAGTTATCGACTCGCTCCTCGACTACCACTATCTGGTGGGTGATCGGTGGAGATTTGATTTCTCTCTGATCGGGTTTAAGCCAAATCCAATCGTAGTCTGTAGCGACCCCCAGGGCGGCGATGCGATCTAGGAGCTCGTTTAAGGATGAAAGCTCCGCCGGATCCATCTGATTGGAGTGTTCAGAGTCGATGCGAAGGGGGTTTTCGATGACCTGAGAGGTCATCGTTGGCTTAATGACCGAATGGGCGGTCATGGTAAAGCCACCCAGCCGGAGGGTTTGGCCTGGCGCCAGCATTCCTCCGGCGGTGATATTATCCTTGAGAACAAGGCGAGACATCGATCTTGTTGTTGACAGCACAGTGGAACTCTCAATGATAGCACCAATGTCGGTGTCAAAAATCGGCGGATCTCGGGTAGGGGGTCCCGAACTGTGCGTCTAAGGTCGATGGTAACAGGAGACAAGGGACATGATGTTTACCCAGGTTCAGGCCCTCTCTATGGAGGTAATACCCTACATACTGCTTGATTGATATTGATGAATACGAGTATTACAAGAGTTGATCTACCTCGAGATTGTAATCGCTAAACCCAAGAGGTCTAGCATGTATGGCTATGGTAATGAATATCTCCCCCTCCGGACTAAGTTCTCCGGCTTATATAGACACCGGGAGGATCTAGGGTTACACAAGGTCGGTTACAAAGAAAGGAATCTACATATTTGGTCGCCAAGCTTGCCTTCCACGCCAAGGAGAGTCCCATCCGGACACGGGTGTAGTCTTCGGTCTTCGTATCTTCATAGCCCATCAGTCCGACCCATGGCTAACAGGCCGGACGCCTGAGGACCCCTTAGTCTAGGACTCCCTCAATGACACCATATGAATTGTGGTTTGGCAAGAAACCAAAGTTGTCGTTTCTTAAAGTTTGGGGCTGCGATGCTTATGTGAAAAAGTTTCATCCTAATAAGCTCAAACCCAAATCGGAGAAATGTGTCTTCATATGATACCCAAAGGAGACAGTTGGGTACACCTTCTATCACAGATCCAAAGGCAAGGCATTCGTTGCTAAGAATGGATCCTTTCTAGAGAAGAAGTTTCTCCCGAAAGAAGTGAGTGGGAGGAAAGTAGAACTTGATGAGGTAATTGTACCTGCTCCCTTATTGGAAAGTAGTTCATCACAGAAATCTGTTCCTATGACTCCTACACCAATTAGTGAGGAAGCTAATGATGATGATCATGCAACTTCAGATCAAGTTACTACCGAACCTTGTAGGTCAACCAGAGTGAGATCCCCACCAGAGTGGTACGGTAATCATGCTATGGATGTCATGTTACTTGACCATGACGAACCTGCGAACTATGATGAAGCGATGATGAGCCCAGGTTCTGCGAAATGGCTTGAGGCCATGAAATCTGAGATGGGATCCATGTATGAGAACAAAGTATGGACTTTGATTGACTTGCCCGATGATCGGTGAGTCATTAAGAATAAATGGATCTTCAAGAGGAAGACGGATGCTGATAGTAGTGTTACTATCTACAAAGCTCGAATTGTCGCAAAATGTTTTCGACAAGTTCAAAGTGTTGACTACGATGAGATTTTCTCACTCGTATCGATGCTTAAAAGTCTGTCCGAATCATGTTAGCAGTTGCCGCATTTTATGAAATCTGGCAAATGGATGTCAAAACTGTATTCCTTCATGGATTTCTTAAAAGAAGAGTTGTATAGGATGCAACCAGAAGGTTTTGTCGATCCTAAAGGTGCTAACAAAGTGAGCAAGCTCCAGCGATCCATCTATGGACTGGTGCAAGCATCTTGGAGTTGGAATATATGCTTTGATAAAGTGATCATAGCATATGGTTTTATATAGACTTGTGGTGAAGCCTGTATTTACAAGAAAGTGAGTGGGAGCACTACAACATTTCTGATAAGTATATGTGAATGACATATTATTGATTGGAAACAATGTAGAATTTTCTGGAAAGCATAAAGGAGTGTTTGAAAAGATTTTTCAAAGAAAGACCTCGGTGAAGCTACTTACATATTGAGCATCAAGATCTATAGAGATAGATCAAGATGCTTGATATATTTTCAATAAGTACATACCTTGACATGATTTCGAAGTAGTTCAAAATGGAACAGTCAAAGAAGGAGTTCTTGCCTGTGTTGCAAGGTGTGAAGTTGAGTAAAGACTCAAAACCCGACCACAGCAGAAAATATAAGGAGAATGAAAAGTCATTCCCTATGCCTCAGTCATAGGTTCTATAAAGTATGCTATGTTGTTTACCAGCCCTATTGTATACCTTAGCATCTTTCTGGCAAGGGAGTACAATAGTGATCTAGGAGTAGATCACTGGACAACGGTCAAAATTATCCTTAGAGGACTAATGAAATATTTATCGGTTATGGAGGTGATAAAAGAGTTCGTCGTAAAGAGTTACGTCGATGGAAGCTTTTTACATCAATCTAGATGACACTAAGTCTCGATCTGGATGCATATTGAAAGTGGGAGCAATTATCTAGAGTAGCTCCGTGCAGAGCATTGTAGACATAGAAATTTGCGAAATACATACGGATCTGAATGTTGCAGACTCGTAGGCTAAACTTCTCTCACAAGCAAAACATGATCACTCTTTGGGTGTTAATCACATAGCGATGTGAACTAGATTATTGACTCTAGTAAACCCTTTGGGTATTAGTCACATGGAAATGTGAACTAATCACATAAAGATGTGAAATAGATTATTGACTCTAGTGCAAGTGGGAGACTGAAGAAAATATGCCCTAGAGGCAATAATAAAGTTATTATTTATTTCCTTATATCATGATAAATGTTTATTATTCATGCTAGAATTGTATTAACCAGAAACTTAGTACATGTGTGAATAGATAGACAAACAGAGTGTCACTAGTATGCCTCTACTTGACTAGCTCGTTGAATCAAAGATGGTTAAGTTTCCTAGCCATAGACATGAGTTGTCATTTGATTAACAGGATCACATTCATTAGATAATGATGTGATTGACTTGACCCATTCCGTTAGCTTAGCACGATGATCGTTTAGTTTGTTGCTACTACTTTCTTCATAACTTATACATGTTCCTCTGACTATGAGATTATGCAACTCCCGAATACCGGAGGAACACTTTGTGTGCTACCAAACGTCACAACGTAACTAGGTGATTATAAAGGTGCTCTACAGGTGTCTCCGATGGTACTTGTTGAGTTGGCATAGATCGAGATTAGGATTTGTCACTCCGATTGTTGGAGAGGTATCTCTGGGCCCTCTCGGTAATGCACATCACTATAAGCCTTGCAAGCAATGTGACTAATGAGTTAGTTGTGGGATGATGCATTGCGGAACGAGTAAAGAGACTTGCCGGTAACTATATTGAACTAGGTATTGAGATACCGACGATCGAATCTCAGGCAAGTAACATACCGATGACAAAGGGAACAACGTATGTTGTTATGCGGTTTGACCGATAAAGATCTTCGTAGAATATGTAGGAACCAATATGAGCATCCAGGTTCCGCTATTGGTTATTGACCAGAGACGTGTCTCGGTCATGTCTACATAGTTCTCGAACCCGTAGGGTCCGCACGCTTAAAGTTCTGTGACGATCGGTATTATGAGTTATTTGTGTTTTGATGTACCGAAGGTAGTTCGGAGTCCCGCATATGATCACGGACATGAAGAGGAGTCTCTAAATGGTCAAGACGTAAAGATCGATATATTGGACGACTATCTTCGGACACCGGAAGTGTTTCAGGAGGTTTCGGACATATACCGGAGTACCGGGGGGTTACCGGAACCCCCTGGGGAGTATATTGGGCCTAATGGGCCTTAGTGGGAGAAGAGGAGGGGCGGCCAGGGCAGCCGCGCGCCCCCTCCCCTTCTAGTCCGAATTGGACAAGGAGGGGGGCGGCGCCCCCCTTTCCTTCTCTCCTTCTCTCCCTTCCTTCTCCTCTCCTACTCCTACTTGGAAGGGGGGAGTCCTACTCCTGGTGGGAGTAGGACTCCTCATGGGGCGCGCCATAGGAGGTCGGCCCCCTCCCCCTCCTCCACTCCTTTATATACGGGGAGGGGGCACCCCTTGGAGACACAACGATTGATCATTGATCTCTTAGCCGTGTGTGGTGCCCCGCTCCACCATAATCCACCTCGGTCATATCGTAGCGGTGCTTAGGCGAAGCCCTGCGTCGGTAGATTCATCAACACTGTCACCACGCCATCGTGCTGACGAAGCTCTTCCCGGAAGCTCTACTAGATCGTGAGTTCACGGGATATCACCAAGCTGAACGTGTGCTGAACGCGGAGGTGCCATACGTTCGGTACTGAGGATCGGTCAATCGTGAAGACGTACGACTACATCAACCGCATTGTCATAACGCTTCCGCTTACAGTCTATGAGGGTACGTAGACGACACTCCCCCCTCTTGTTGCTATGCATCACCATGATCTTGCGTGTGCGTAGGATTTTTTTTGAAATTACTATGTTCCCCAACAGTATTCACACATGTATCAAGGTTTCCGATCAACACAATTCTAGCATGAATAATAAGCATTTATCATGAATAAGGAAATATAAAATAACAACTTTATTATTGCCTCTAGGTCATCTTTCCTTCATGTGAGTGTGTGTGTGTGTGTGTGGAAGCAAATATGCGCATAAGTGATGGGCAAAAACAACTACCCACCACAAGTCCTTAATATAAGGATAGTGCTTGCACATATCATGTTTATTAACACAGATGGTAGTCTCAAGCTTGACCACTGCGCTTTTAGTGGTATTCAACATAGGAATAGTTTAAAGTGGAAATGTTGTAAAAAAATATAGTTTATGTGTTAGGCGGGTCCTTCCTTTCGTTGTAGAGTGATCGGTTTATACACGAAGTGCATCAAGTTTTTGCCGTAAAGCTCTCAAATTTGTATCGTAGCTTAGATGGTTCCAATGAAGACACAATTCCAAGTTTCATCCCTTTCGGAGCTTGTTTGCATGCTTTTTGTTGAATCTATAAGCGTTTTGCCTTTTTAGTGGCCAAAAATCAGTTAATGCTTGAAAATAACAAACCAACTCGAACATTTCTAAAATCTGAGCAAGGGAATTCCAATGGTGTTTACTAATCACAGAAAAAGACTGAAGTTGAAATCATTAAAAATGAAGTTGTGTGTTGAAGGGGGCACTTTTCGTTTGAGACTTTGGCACTTTGTCGAATAGTGTTCGGTTTGTACACAAAGTGTGTCAAATTTTTGCTATCATGCTCTCAAAGTTTTAACACACCCTACATGGGTCCAATGAAGACACCATGCCAAGTATCTTCCCTTTGAGAGCTCGCTTCCACACTTTGTTGGACCGATGACAGTTTTGCCCTTTTTGGTGGCCGAAAAAACAGTTAATGCTTGAAAATGGCTAACCAACTCAAAAATCTCTAAAATTTGAGAAATGTACTTCCAATGGTGTTTGTTAATCATAGGAAAATATTGAAGTTGAAATCATGTAGAAAATGGAGTTGTGTGTTGGAGGGGCGGTTTTCGTTCATGACCCTAACACACTTCATGGCAGAGTATTCAACTTGTACATGAAGTGCATCAAGTTTTTGCCGTAACTCTCTCAATTTTGTACCACACCCTACATGGTTCCAATGAAAACAACATGCAATGTTTCATCCCTTTTGGAGCTTGTTTGCATGCTTTCTTGAACCAATGAGTGTTTTACCCTTCTTAGTGGCCGGAAAATTAGTTAATGCTTGGAAATTGCAAACCAACTCAAAAGGATCTAAACTTTTAGCAAGGGATTTCTAATGGTGTGTATTAAGAATATAAAAATATTGAAGTTGAAATCATGTAGAAAAATGGAGTTGTGTGTTGGAGGGGGTGTTTTCTGTTCGAGATCCTAACACTTCGACGGAGAATGTTCGGTTTGTATACAAAGTGCATCAAGCTTTTTTCGTACATCTCTAAAGTTTTTACCACACCATAAAGGGTCTAATGAATACACAAGGCCAAGTGTCATCGCTTGTGTAATTCGTTTGCAAGCTTTGTTGAACCGATGAGTGTTTTACCACTTTTAGTGGCCTGAAAATCAGTTAATGCTTGAAAAATAGCAAACCAACTCAAAATTTATAAATTTGAGCAAGGGAAATGGTCTGTATTAATCATAGAAAAATATTAAAGTTTAAATCATGTACAAACAAATAATTGTGTTTTGGATGAGGCTGTTTCCATTCGAGACCACAGAACTTCACTAGAGAGTGCTCGGTTTGTACATGAAGTGTGTCAAGCTAGTTTTGGTTGCAACACTCTCAAATTTTTCCCACACCCTACATGGGTCCAGTGAAGACACCGTGCAAAGTTTCATCCCTTTCTAACCTTGTTTCCATCTTTTGTTGAACCGATGAGCATTTTGCCCTTTTTAGTGGCCGAAAAAACCAGTTAATGCTTGAAAAATAGCAAACCAACTCAGAAAGTTCTGAACTTTGAATAAAGGACTTCCAATGGTGTGTATTAATCATAGAAAAAGATTTAAGTTGAAATCATGCAGAAAATGGAGTTGTGTGTGGGAGGGGCGGTTTCCGTTCTTGACCTAACACTTCACCGGGGAGTGTTCGGTGTGTACTGATGTCTGCTAGACTACGTCGGTATTTCCCCAAAGACGAAGGGATGATGCAGCACAGCGACAGTAGGTATTTCCCTCAGTGACGAGACCAAGCTTATCAAACCAGTAGGAGAACCAAGCAACACTACGTAAACAGCACATGCACACAAATAATAAATACTCGCAACTCGACGTGTAAAAGGGGTTATCAATTCCTTTCCGGTAACGGCGCCAGAAATTGGAAAACGGGCGTGATAAAAATATGATATATGGGATAAATAGATCTCGAATAAAATAAATTGCAGCAAGGTATTTTTGTATTTTGGTTTAATAGATCTGAAAATAAAAGCAAAGGAAAATAGATCGCAAAGGCAAATATATTAAGGAAGAGACCCAGGGGTTGTAGTTTTCACTAGTGGCTTCTCTCGAGAAAAATAGCAAATGGTGGGTGAACAAATTACTATGGGGCAATTGATAGAACTTCAAATAATCATGATGATATCTAGGCAATGATCATTATATAGGCATCACATCCAAGATTAGTGGACCGACTCTTGCCTGCATCTACAACTATTACTCCACACATCGACCGCTATCCAGCATGCATCTAGTGTATTAAGTTAATGGAGAAATGGAGTAATGCAATAAGAACGATGACATGATGTAGACAAGATCTATTTATGTAGAAATAGATCCCGTCTTGTTATCCTTAATGGCAACGATACAGACGTGTCGGTTCCCCTTATGTCACTGGGATCAAGCACCGTAAGATTGAACCCATCACAAAGCACCTCTTCCCATTGCAACATAAATAGATCAAGTTGGCCAAACAAAACCCAAATATCGGAGAAGAACTATGAGGCTATAAGCAATCATGCATATAAGAGATCAAAGAAGACTCAAATAACTTTATGGATAAAAAGAGATAGATCTGATCATAAACTCAAAGTTCATCAGATCCCAACAAACACACCGCAAAAGAATTACATCATATGGATCTCCAAGAGACCATTGTACTGAGAATCAAATGAGAGATAGGAAGCCATCTAGCTACTAACTACAGACCCGAAGGTCTACAAAAGAATACTCACACATCATCGAAGAGGCACCAATGGACATGATGAACCCCTCTATGATGGTGAGTAGATTGGATCTGGTGTTCCTGGAACTTGTGGCAGCAGGAATTGATTTTTGTCAAATCCCCTAGGGTTTCTAGAATATTGGGGTATTTATAGAGTAAAGAGGAGGTCCGGGGGCACCCGGGGTGGGCACAACCCACCAGGGCGCGCCTGGGACTCCATGCGTGCCCTCGTGGGTTGTGCTCCCCTCGGAGCACCCCCTAGGCACTTCTCCGGCCCATTGGATGTCTTCTGGTCCAAAAAAATCCACAAAAAGTTTCACTGTGTTTGGACTCCGTTTGATCTTGATTTCCTACGATGTAAAAAAACATGCAAAAACATCAACTAGCATTTGGCTCTATGTCAATAGGTTAGTACCAAAAAATGATATAAAATGACTATAAAATGATTATAAAACATCCAAGAATGATAATATAATAGCATGGAACAATCAAAAATTATAGATACGTTAGAGACGTATCATGTACATGAGGTGCATCAAGTTTTTGTCGCAAGGCTCTCAATTTTTTACCACACACTACATGGTTTAAATGAATACAACACGCAAAGTTTCATCCCTTTCAGATCTCGTAATGAGCATTTTTCTCTTTTTCATGGATGGAAATCAGTTAATGCTTGAAAAATAGCAAACGGACTCAAGCGGTTCTAAAATTTTGGCAAGGGACTTCCAATGGTGAGTGTTCATAATGTAAAAAGATTGAATTTAAAATCATGTAGAAAGATGAAGTTCAATGTTGGAGGGGCCTTTTTCATTTGAGACTCTGACACTTCGCTAGACAGTGTTCGCTTTGTAAACTAAGTGCATCAAGTTTTTCGCTGTAAGGCTCTAAAATTTTACCACAACCTACGTGGTTCCAATTAAGACACCATGCCAATTTACATCCATTTCGGAGCTTGTTTGCATGCTTTGGTGAACCGATGAACGTTTTGCCCTTTTTAGTGGTCGGAAAATCAGTTAATGCTTGAAAAATAGCAAACAACTCAAAAACTTCTAAAATTTCAAGAAGGGACTTCCAGTGTTGTGTATTAATCATATAAAAATATTGAATTTTAAATCATGTAGAAAATGGATTTGCCTGTTGGAGTGGGCTTTTCCGTTCAAGACCCTGACACTTCACCGGAGAGTGTTTGGTTTGTATATGAAGTACATCGAGTTTTTGTTGTAACACTCTCAAAATTATACCACACCCTACATGAGTCCAATGAAGACACCATGCCATGTTTCATCCTTTCGATACTCGTTTGCACACTTTGTTGAACTAATGAGCATTTTTACCCTTTTTAGTGGTCGGAAAATGCGTTAATGCTTGCAAACTAGCAAACCAACTCAACAATTCTAAAATTTGAGAATGGTACTTACAATGGTATTTATTTATCATAGAAAATATTGAAGTTGAAATCATGTACATAAATGGAGTTGTGTGTTGGAGGGGCGGTTTCCATTAGAGACCCTAACACTTCGCCAGAGAGTGTGATGACATGCGAGTGCAGATGGTTTAGTTGCAGCATTTTCAAAGTAAGAGTATTGATCCCACAAGGAGCACAGTAATCAAACTTTTGCCTCTTATAGTGAATTATGTTTTTTTGTGCCTGCAGATAATTGTAGACTTAAAGTACAGTGAGGACAGATATAAATGATAATTGAGTAATGGAGTGAACTTTAAAGTAAATAACATGAAAGTAAATAAAGAGTAATGACTAGAGTGATGATATGTCTCCAATGTATGCATAATTTTTTATTGTTCCATGTTGTTATATTATCATTCTTGGATGTTTTATATTCATTTCATAGCAACTTTATATCAATTTTTGGGACTAACCTGTTGACATAGTGCCAAGTGCTAGTTGCTGTTTTTGCTTGTTTTTTACTTCGCAGAATATCAATACCAAACGGAGTCCAAACGTAGTGAAACTTTTTGGAGATTTTTTCTGGACCAAAAGACACCATGTGGGCCAAGAAAGTACCAAAGGGGAGGCCCGTGGGGAGCACAACCCACCAGGGCGCACCCAGGAGCCCAGGCGCGCCCGGGGGGTTGTGCTCCCCATTGGTATATTTCTAGCGCACCTATACTTAGACATAGTATGAAATAGATACTTGAGCCACTGTTGGTGATTATGCTGGGTGGAGCCGGGTACAGTACACGTTCTACTAAAGGTAGACTTCGTGCCACGCACGCCACCATCATAGTCTCCTGCAGAGGGTTACAACCCATGATAATTAAGGGTTACCCCATTGATGTGGCCTCTCTAAGGGTTCTCCGTGATTCCCTGATCAGTTGCAAAGGTTAGGAGCAGTAGGCTTTTACTATCACATTGAATTACGTCCGCAACCTAGCCCTTTACAACGACGGTGCCATACTTCACAACCATAAGGCACAAATGCTGAGTGGGGCTCCTACACAACATTCGCGAAGTTATTAAACTAAGCATTCAACCGAAGATCTCATATCTATAATAACATTTTAGATCCTATACATACCAAGGTTCATCCATATCCTTGAGAACTAGGGGTCTACTCGCACATGGGGACAACAATCATCATGACAAATGTGAGGGCATATATGGAAGAATGGTTCAAATGATACACAACATGATACACTAGGGTTCTTGATGTCGCGGATGATAAGGATGACGATGATGATGGAACGGATGATGATGACGATGACATTGGTGATGATGTAGTATCTCCCCCGTGCATGGTGCGGAAGATCCCCTTCTTCTCCTTGCCAATCCCTCCTCCGGATGAACTCTGGAGGCTGGGATTCTGCCTTCTAGATGAGTTTCTGGTGTATGTGGATGTCTAATCCACGATCTGATTCAATGAGATGAAAGTAGACGATTTGGCGGTGACGTCGGCACTCCATATGACCACCCATACGAGTGGGCGCGGTCGTATGGAACAATGTCTCTTGATTTGGATGCATGGCGATAGCTATTTCTTTGGCCTCCTGATATGTCTCCAACGTATCTATAATTTATGAAGTATTCATGCCATGTTTACAACAATTTCATATGGTTTTGGTGCACTTTTATATGATTTTTATGGACTAACCTATTAACTAAGTGCCCAGTGCTAGTTGTTGTTTTCTCCATATTTTTGGTTTTCTAGAAAATCCATAGCAAACAAAGTCCAAATGCCACGAACATTTATGGTGATTTTTTACGGAAGGAAAGAGACCCACGAAGCTTCGGGAGGGAGCCAGAAGGTGTCCAGGGGGGCACAAGCCTGGGTGGCACGCCCTAGGGGGCGCGCCACCTAATCCTGTGGGACCCTCGGGAACCCCCATGACGTGAAATGTTGAAAAAACCTATAAATCATGAAACCCCCAAAAGTTAACCTAGATGAGTTTTTTCGCCACCATAAGCCTCTGTGCCAAAGTGATCTCATTCGGAGCTCCATTTAGGCACCCTACCAGAGAGTGGAAGTCATCACCAGAGATCATCTTCATTATCCCCGTTGCCTCCATAATGATCCCGTTCACAAATATATGGTTGCAAGAAAAGTCCTCATACCCATGTCTATTTTTATTAGAACTGTTCTTAGTGTCAACTTTATTTTGATCCGGTCAAAAGCTAGAATTAATACTCTTGCAAAATCTTGGTAGAAACCCTTGATTTCAAGGATGCATTCCTCTCATGGGTTCGATTACTCAGTGTCACCTCAGGGAAAAGGCAATAATCGTTTTGCTCCTTTCCGGATAACTAAAGGGACTAATCAGTTTCATGCTATTATAATATCACTTTTGAATACTTTTGATAGAAAAATTTCTTATTTTCTGGACTGACCTATTAATTTTGTCCCTAGAGCCGGTTATTTTCTTCATGTTTTTTACTTTTTAGAAAATCCATATCTACGTAGATCAAAAACCTTCAGGATTTAATATGATTTTTCCGAGACACAAGGATTCCAGAAAGCGTCAGGAGCTGCCCAGGGGCCACCTAGGGGGCCCATGTGGCTGGGTGGCATAGCTAGGAGATCACTCACATGTCTAGGCCATGTGGGCCCCTGTGCATCACCTTACGCCCATTCATTCGCCTATATATCTAAAAAATCAAGAAAGCCTGGTACCATTTTTCGCGATTTTTCCCCATCGTAAGTTCCTGTTCCAAGGAGATCCAATCTGGAGGCTTGCTTTGGCACCGTGCCAGAAGGGGGTCCATCACTGGAGCCATCTTCATGTGTGTGTAGTTTCCTTAGGGATCTTATGGTCCATAGCAGTAGCTAGATGGCATCCTCTCTCCCTAGTGATTCAATACAAAGTTCTCGTGAGCTCTCTCACATGATCGGGATCAATATGATGTAATCGGTGGTTGTGTTTATTGAGATATGATGAATTATCACTTTATGATCAGATTGTTCATTGAATTATGATGAATCTTTAGAGTTTCTCTACTTTATAATTAAGTACCTATGTGTGCTTTCCAATCTATTTGTCATCTCTTGCCATGATTTATAGGCAGTTCTTCCAAGGAAGTGGTGCCTAGTGGTGGGTTCAATCTTGGGTTCAATTTTATCCCAGTGACAATAGGGGATTGAACATGTATTGTATTGTTGCCACTAAGGATAAAATGATGGTTTATTTATCACACTTAGATGATAGTTTTACTGTCTACATTATGTCATCATGCTTACTGCAATGCTTTGTTTGTAATGAACTTAATACTTTGAGATGCATGTTGGGTAACATTTTTGGGGTGTAGTATAAGTTGTAGATGTCATTGGATAACCGTCTAAATATCATAGATGTAATGCCTATACAAGATTATACCATGAATGATCATATTCATAAATATGAATATTGCAATTTAATCAATGCCCAATTGTAATTTGTTCATCACACCAAACTTAACTGCTTGGAGAGATACCACTAGTGAACCTATGGCTCGGGGGGCCACCTTTTCATTACCTATCTATAAATTCCTACCATGCCATGGAATTTACCCTTGAAACTAGAAGGTTAAGAAGCTTGACAACCTTCTTGAAACGTTGGGGGCAAGACTATGTTGTGTTTCATGTGCAGGTGCCAGTGACTTTGTTTGCTGGGAGAACTCCATCTGTTTTGATAAAACATTGGTTCTCAAATTGGGGGTAATACTTATTGCTAGGTTACTCCACACTTACGAGAGAGCAAACATTACTTTGTTATCTTGTCCTTGCAATTGATATATCATATTGTGTTGTTTCTTTTACATATTGTTGCTATCTTTTATTGGTAGTATTTGACTCAGCTTACCAATTGTTAAGCTCAAATTTATATTCACACTTGCCTAAAATTGCTAATAAGTACTTGAATTTTTAAATCCATATTCACTCCCAACCCCTCTAGGTCCATCTTGATTCTTTTAATTAGTATCAGAGCCTCGTGCTATGTTTTGTGGCTTAACTGCCACAAAGCGAGATGTCCAAAGAGAGGGAAAAGGCGGTTCTCAATATACGCTTCCGCAGATCTAGGTGACCCAAAAGGTGAGTCGCTCATCGGAATATGATAAAATATATAGCTCTACAGATTTTGAGAGATTGTTAGAAATGAATACTACTAATCTTAAAGTGTTAATTAATCGACTGGTAGAGATAAGATTGGCATCAGGAAGCCTCGGTGGTGTCGCTGCCACTACGACAGTGACTACACCATCGGTGACCAAGCCTAATGCTCCACCTACCCGTACCCTACCCTCAGGGATCAACCCAAGTGAGTTTGTGTGGAACTACTTAAACCATCACTACGAAACCCAAATATAACTTTAAAGGTCCCCCTTTATTGATGCAAATGAGGTCTTCTCACTATGGAAAATTGGGATGCATGATCATATCAAGAGTTCCTCCGATTGTAGAAGTAGGCTACAACCCCTAAATGCCAAATACCTCACTCCATCCAAAGCTTATAATATGTAGCTCAACTCCACCACCCTCGTGATGATAAGGAAGGGCCTATCCGCAAGTGAAGCAAAACCATAACTTAGCATCAACTCCGCCAAGCAACTATGAGATGCTCTTGTGGGCACATGATCAATGAAGGTTTAATCTCGCTAGTTTGTATTGTACATTATAATTGTTTGCTAACAATAGTTCTGCAAAGTTACCTTTGCCTCTTAGAGTTAATGGTCTAGATATTCTATGTAGCTGGATCCATTACAATAGATATTTAGAGATACATGAGATTTTTGATGATTACAGAACCACAAATAGCTCTATGTTTTTTTTTCATTGGCCAATAATTAACTTCCATACTTTATTGCTTGCTTGTGTCAAAATTGAAGCTTTCTTCCTGGCTATGTTCAAAGATGATTGCTTATGAATCCTGATATTTTTGCTATTTCTCTACAAAAAATAGGTGAGTAGAACAAAGATGTATGAAACAATTTTTGCCCGAATTATATTCATTTGTCTAAGTTCATGGCACCCACTTTATGTGAACTTGATGCACTTTTGGCTCACCTTTGCACTCTTAATTAAGAAATAAACTTTAGAAGAACCAACAGTAAGAACTCACATGACTTTTATCCATTGTGAATTTAGAATCAAAGATGTAGGGTTGTATTTTTAGACGAATGTGGTCGTGTTGCTACTATACCTCGCAAATGAAAATCAAACATATGCATGTTTGTTTCGATTGCTTGAATTAACACATAGAGCTTATTTGTCAATGCATTGGTTTCAGATGAGCAATCTTCTATTGTGGCTAATGAACTAAATGCACCTGAGAGGAAATGACGACATGCTGGAGGAATATATTGATCATCAATGGGCAATCTTCAGATTGGCAAACCTTTGGTTCTCATATTTTGTGGATCAGGTGGCAATCACTTCATAGTAGACGTATAATTTCTAGTCAGAGTTTTTCTTTTATCCCCAAGGAAATGTAGCCTAAAAATGAATTAAAAATCTAAGTTCATATCTTTAAATTATCTTTTTACTGGGTCTTTAGGACATTATTCAGGTATAAGTTTCTTAAGCATAACATTCTTTAGGTTGATGAATTATTAGAGCTCAAACTTGTATTAGGTACAAAAATACCATTGTACAAAATCATTGGGTTTTAATCAAAGGAGATATGGGTTACACTGCTTCATTTCAAAACGAAATACATTAGAAGAACTAGCATTAGTCAAATTTGGAGAAGAACTGATGCTTGATATTTTTATCGGCTACCAGCATAGTAGCATTGTTTTTTTATGTGCATTGGACAAATACAATTTCAGCGACATCACAAAGTTGTGCACTCATTCGATTAATATATTTTTTGGAAAATTTTAAATTTTATTATATACTTTGTGATCAATAGATCAATGCTTGAGACGCGTGTTGCACGTGCATGCTTTCTAGTTTTCTAAGGAGCTCCAATGTTCGCATCCTATTTATCCTCCGCCCTGGGCCAATGCGCGTGCGTAGTTGGGAAGATCTTTTGATGGGTCATAAAGTGCGATTGGAGTGATCGACAGGGTGCCATCGGCAATCCCTATTTGCGGCATAGGTCATTGTGTCGCGACGTATCACGCACCCCAGTCAGGTATATCAGTCGACCCATTTATAGTTTTATTCATGTTCTTGTTCGGTACTAGTTTTTCCAAATATTTTTTAGAACTCATGATTTATTGCGAATCTCTGAACATTTCAACAAAATTGCAAAAAAACTAAAATAATATTATTATTTTCAAAAATAATGAACCTTTTAACAAAATCATAAACATTGTTTAGATTTGCAAATTTATCCAAAATCATGATCAAATTTAGAATCACAAACATTTTTTCATGTTCATGATGATTTTTTTAAATTTTGAAATTTTTTTTGTTGAATTCGCAAATGTTTCGTTGTTCAAGAAATCGCAACTATTTTGGAATTGGGAAACATTTTTAAATCATGAACAAAATACTTAATTCTCAAAAGTTTTTTTGTTTCGCAACATTTTTTAAAATCAGAAAGATTTTTGGATTTTGTAAAAGTTTGTACAAATTCTCAAAATACAAATTATCAAAAAAATCACGAATATTTGCTAAATTTACTAACATTTGTTTGAACTCACAAACAATTTTTGGAAACCATGATTTTTTTCCTAAATAATTATTATGCCAATTTCATCCTCTATGATTTTTAAGACTTCTTCAAAAAAATGTAATAGCAAATTATTTCTGATTCTGTAAAATTTCTTGAATTTGTCAACATATGGGATAGCGGATTATTTTGAGGTCGCAAATATTTTTTCGTGAATAATTATTTAGTTCATGAACAATTTTCGAATACGTCAATATTTCCCTTGAATTCGTGAAATATTTATTATTCCATATTTTTTTGGTGAATTCTGGAATAATTCTTTTATTCATGAACATTTCTTGAATTCCCAAAAGGAAAATTCAGAAACATGTCAAATTCATTAACATTTTGTAATCTTGAATTTTTTTAGTTCACTTAAAGCAGACTTTTGTTTTCTTAGTTTCATTTTCTCTTTCTTAAGTCATAGGAAACACTGTACTGTTAAAGGGGGTCGAGGTAAAACTAAGAAAAAGTTTCCAAGTGATGTTCATCTCAAAATCCTACACCTACCAATCCTTTCGAGTGAAGCCATTGGAAATCTCATACAGTTCGGTCAATTTCTTTAGTGACAGAGATGAAGATCTTCTAGTCTCTGAGGAATTTGTTCCGACTGAGGAGTTAGGAATTTGCTAGTGCGGATTGCCTACAAGTGAGGGACATGATAGCCCTAAGGAATTTGATAGTCAAATTTCTAACCGTTGTTGTGCTATGCGCCAGCAGTCCCAAAATATCTACCCACCTAACGGTCATATCATTGAAGGGAATTTATGTCTTATCATGTCAAGATGCTCCATAGGCTATAAATAGCCGCCCCTACAACCACTAGCTGGTTGGCTGCTCCACGAGAAACTGACACTTCTCATTGAGAGCATCCCATCTTCCGAGGACTATGAGCGAAAATCATCAAGTGAGGAAAACCCAAACCCAAACACCTACAGACCCAAAGTGATTGAGAATCACTGAAGAGATTGTTCCTATGTGGAACCGATGCTTGTTACCTTTGAGGACTGTGCATCCTCCAGATGGTTAGGCATCATGGTCTAGAGCATCCAAGAGGAAATTGTGGATCGCCGAGTGACCAAGTCTGTAAAGGTTTGGAAGTCACCTGAAGACTTACCACGAGTGATTAGGAAAGGTCTGTGTGACCTTAGCTCAAGGAGAATACGGTGAGCATGACTATGTGTCCGGGACTATGTGTCCTCAAGTTTAAATACCTAGCCGCTCCAACCAGACATACGACTATCACAGCAGTTGGAACTGGTCTACCAAATCACTGTCTTCACCAAGCTACTGGTTCAATTTCCTCAACCCTTTCATTTCCTCATTTCTGTGTAGAAGTACTTGATCATTACTATTTGAAGATTTTGACTGAAGACTTTCTCACTTTCCTCAATCCTAATTCTTCAGTCACTTTGTCTTCAGCCTGCTTATCCTGTGTTTACGCTACTTGTACTATGTGCTTGTTTTCATTTCATCATGATGACTGTGCTACTACTCTGTTATGCTTGCATCTGAGTACTTATTCCGCTGCTAAGTATTTCGTTGCTTAGGAATTTCCTTACCCTGAAATTCCTCAGCGACGAATTTGTAACAATCGCCTATTCACCTTCCCTGTAGTCGATATAACACACTTTCATTTGCACACTCAAAAGGATGTGTAATCTAGGAGTGTGTGTGTCCTTGTTCCACTAAACCAAATGCTAAAGGAGTTGAACTAGTTTTTTGGTCTTATGCATGATCCAAATGCAAAATTGTTCCATGTTCGTTGATCCCGAGAGCTGATCTGTGCACGCGAGCAGGGCAAAGAGGCAGACCACCCGTCGTTGAAGCATTGCACGACTTCATCCGCCCTCTCATGCATTCACCTCAAGATCCTGAAGTAGAGGCGGATCTATAGCAACCATTCATCATCATGTACTCAACACTCCATAGCAATATATCAAATTGTGCAGTTCATACAAAATATCAGGTATTTTTTTATCGAAGACCATGTCAGGGGAGGAATGTATATAAGAGGGGTTAAGTAGGGTATGTTTCTGGCTATTTTAGGAAGGTGGATATTCATGAGATGTTTTCCTTCGAGTGGGTCCCTTCTGTGGGAAAAGTTGATGGCCTATTATGTGGGGTAAAAAAGAGAATTTGGAACGAAATCTTGTGAGAAGGGGAATTACATACTCAAGTTGGTTTTGTGACATGTGGTGCAAACTGAGTGAGCATTGTTGAATGTTTATGGAGCTTCCCATGATGAGTTTAAAACAAAATTATTAACTGAGATGGTCCAGTTTTGTAACCATATTGTTGTTCCCTATGTGATTGGGGGATATTACAACATTTTAATGCATAGTGGGGAGAAAAAAATTATGCATCACTCTCAATATACATATGTGTTTAATTAACTCTATCATTAACTGCCCTTAGACAATTTCATATTAAGGGGGGTATGCATAGTTGGACTAATAAATAGGCTCATTCAACTTTTGAGAAGTTGGGCATACTCCTGATGTCTAGAAGTTGGGAGGATTTTTCACACTAACAAATTGTAGGAAACTGGTGAGAGGTGTCTCTGATCATAATTCACTCTTGATGGCTACTCTGAGTGGTTTTACCCCTAAAACTAGAGAGTTCAGTTTTGGAATGAGATCTTTTGCTTCAACCAACTCATATCAAACCTGGATGGTGTTTTAGGGGGGGAACCTAAAGATAGAGATCCTTTTTGTTCAGGCAACACATTTCAGGTTTGAAACAAGAGATATATCATGCAATGTTCTACCATCCATTATAATCCACTCTGGATGGTGTTTAACATTGCATGAGATCTTGCATCATACTAGAGAAAAGAAAAGGTGGGTATTGTCATTAAGCTTGATTTTGTAAAAGCTCATGACAAAATAGATTGTAAGTTTCTACTGGAATGTCACAAATTAAGTGGGTTTGACCCTATCTGGTGTCAATGGGTTGAGAGTGTTTTGTACAATGGTATAGTGGGCGTGAAACTAAATGGGAAGGTTGGCCCTTATTTTCAAAGCCATAAAGGGGCTAGATAGGGGGAGCTTTCTCCTTTCCTATTTAACCTCGTTGTTGATTGTTTAACTTAAATGGCCACAAATGCTCAATCCAATGGCTTGATTACTGGATTAGCTACTGATCTAATTCCTAATGGCATTACTATTTACGCAATATGTTAATGATAGTGTGTTGTGTATTGAGCATGATCCTGATAAAGTTGTTAACTCGAAGCTATTACGTTCCATGTATGAGCTTATGTTACTTCTAAACATAAATTTCCAGAAAAGTAAGATTATCTGTGTTGGAGGAGGATGACACTATTAAATTCTATGTTGAACTTTGTGACATAGACCACTTTCTAGAAAATACTTGGGAGTGCATGTGAGCTATTCCACTCTTAGAAACAATGACTGGGAATTTATAGTTACTAAGTTTCTACTCAGATGTGATGCTTGGGTTGGTAGGACTATCTCTATGGTTGGTAGAACTATTCTACCTAATGTTGCTCCTACTATTATTGTGTATTACCACATGTCTATGTTTCTGCTGAATAAGACCACTATTGAGAAGCTTGACAAAATTAGGAGGAAATTCTTTTGGCAAGGGTCTACACTCGGAAAATATATCATTTCGTGAACTAGTCCAGGATCTGTAGATCAAGAAAAAAGGGCCTGGGGGTGAAAGACCTTACAAGGAAAAAAGCCGAGCCTTTTGGTCAAGTGGTGGCGGAAATTGGAACACTGGGAAGGGCTTTGACAAGATATTGTGAGAGCTAAGTACTTGAAAAAGTGTGATATTTCTTCAATTCTAGGGAGTTTTACTGATTCCCCATGCTGGAAAGCTATTTATGAAAGTGAATGAAATCATCTGGTGGGGAGAACAGTTACTGTGTAGTGTGAAGATGTTGTTAAGGTTTGGAAGATAGCCTATTATCTTTGCTCCTTTGCTCCTTTTAAAGACTGATATCCCCAACAATTTGGGATATGCAATTACCTGAGTGTTTGGTGAAGGATGGTCTAAATGTTAATACAAATGATATTTTAGAAGGAGACTAACTCTAGAGCTTGGAGAGCAGTGGAACAAGGTAGTGGTATTGTGAGATATTTAATCTTGTCCTAGGACCCTGATCAGATTGGTTGGGAGTTGGGAATAGCAAAAAATTCACTATGAAAGTTGTGTATGAGTCGTACTGGGTGTGATTACCGTTGGACTTTGAATGCTAAAATCCCTTTTAACAAACAAATCCTCCTGTGGCAGCTATCACAAGATGTTCTGCTCACTCGGAACATTATGAAATGTCAAAACTGGTCGCGTAATCCAAAGTGTTCATTTTGTAATGAGGAAGAGACATCGCAACATCTGTTATTTTTATGTCCTCATGCTAGGGTAGTGTGGAGATCAGTTGGAGCTTTGCTCGGCACTAAGTTCTGCCCAAATAATATTTGGCAATATTTTTCCTGTAACTTTGCTTTTTTGCCAGGGTATGAGATAGTCTATCTTTCTTGTTGGTGTTTATTGGGCAATATAGATTAGGCGTGTTTGAGTTTAAATGGCGTAAAACACCTTTCCAATTGTGTTTGTTGCGTGTGCTTCATCGATCTATTCGTCAGGCCATCGAAAGCACTCGTCTAGAGAGGTCATGATTCAAGGCGCGAAGATGCTAAAGACCAGTACATAAAGCTGATGATGATTTGTGTGGTTGTGCAAGGAGAGGTGACTGCTTCATCGAGCTAATTAAGGAAGGAGCTTGTTGGAGCTGGAAGGGATTTATTTCGCTGGTCTACTTCTCTCGTTGTTGTCCTATTGTCTAGGTGTGGTTGTGTTGCTAGCCTATGTGACGTGCAGGTCGTGTCATTTTTTCGTGAATATTTATTTAGTTCATGAACAATTTTTGAATACATCAATATTTCCCTTGAATTCGTGAAATATTTCTTATTCCATATATCTTTTGGTGAATTCTGGAATAATTCTTGTATTCATGAACATTTCTTGAATTCCCAAAAGGAAAATTCAAAAACATGTCAAATTCATTAACATTTTGTAATCTTGAATTTTTTTAGTTGACCAAAATTTCGTGAATTGAATACATTTATTAAATTCATGATTTTTTATAGGCAGTTATTTATTAAATTCTAGAACTTTTTTTTGAATATTTAGAATATTTAGAATATTTAGAATTCACAAAAAAATTCAAATCGCTAACATTTTTTAGTTCATGTTCATTTTTTGGTTTCTTGAAGAAATTTTGGGAATCACGCACACTTTTCAATTTGTTAACAATTCTCAAATTTGCAATGTTTTAGTTATACACAAACATTATGTAAAATCAGAAACAATTTTCAAATTCAAGAATAGTTTTCAACCATTTTTTCTTCTTTCTGCTTTATAGAGTTAGTATCTCAATACGAGGAATTTAAATTACAATTTTATGTTTATTTCTAGCTCCACAAATCAGCGAAAGAAAGAAAGCAGCGGGAAAGAAACATCCGTAAAAGGAAAAAAACTGTCAGGAATTGTACGTATGCGAGCTCGCTCGAGAGCTCCTCCACAGCGCCTTCTACGCCCAGTAAGGAAGCCAGCGCTCACGCGTCCCCCTGCCCAACAACGCATCGATTCTCCTACTTTCTGGTCGCTTGGTTTGTACTTGACCAGTCATCGTTGGCTGGTCCACCGTTGATCAGTTGATAGTTGACCATTCAACTCGGGGATAAGGCAAAATATTTTTAAAAAGAATAAAAAGTTCATGGTTTCAAAAAAAATTCGAATTTTAAAAAAGTTTGTGAACTCGCCAAAGTTCACGAGTTCACACATTTCAGAACTTCGGAAAAAATGTAAAAAGAAAAAGAAAAAAGAAAAAACACGACAAAAGAGAGAAAGAAAAAACTGAATATAAAAACCCGGAAAGAAGCTTCCCAAAACCAGCTAGAAGCTTCACAAAACTGGTTTGGAATCTTTTGGCAAAAATCAAGCGACCACTTACATGGGTTGGCCCCATTCACGTACGATGTGTATGTTGCCGGATTGAGCAAGTTCATGAATTCACAAATTGCTTGCTAAATTCGAAAAATGTTCGGCGATTCAGAAAATGTTCAGGAATTCAAAATTTCTTGCTAAATACAAAATAATGGTCTTTGATTCAAAAAATGTCATAATTTCAGAAAATGTTTTTGAATTCAAAAAAGGTTAAGGAATTTTCAAATAAAATTCATGAGCTAAAAAGATGTTCATAAGTTAAAAGAATGTTCGCAAATTCTATAGAACATCCGCAAGTTCAAAAAATATTGATGAATTTGAAAAATAAATGTGAGTTCCAAAATTGTTCAAGAATTTTTTTAAATGTTCAAACCTTTGAAAAAGAATCAAGAATTAGAAAACTGTTCTCTTTTTTCTTAAAAGTTTAATAAGTTAAAATTTCATTCACGATTTTCAAAAAAAATCATGAATTTAAAAAAATCAGGAATCTTTGCTGATTTGAGAAAGGAAAAAAGGAAGTAAAATAGAAGGAAAACACTAAAAAGAAAACAAAGTGAAAAAACCAAAAACAAACTAATGGGTTGGCCCCTTACCGCAGATGGGGATGCGTGTTTGATCACTATCCCTCTATGACGCCCGGACAATTAAGCTACAGTAATCCCCTGCTAATGATGCCATGTCATCATTTTCACTGTTGCTAAATCCCTCTTTGGTTCAAACCAATTCAAAATTCAAATTTAAAATAAAGTCAAACAAATAAAGTTTTCAAATGTGAAAACTAAAATGTTCAAAGTGTTGGAATTATTTCATAACTAATTATGGTGGTGGATCAGCATTTTTTCAAATTAATTAAATGCCCTAAACTAATTAAAACAGTGGTCAGTACAATAATTTAATTTCTTTTTAAATTATAAAAATACTAAACTATTTTATTTAGACCTCAAACTAATTGTGGCAGTGCCATAACTAATAAGACTAATTTAGGGCTAGTGTCATATTTTATAAAGACTGAAAATAAAATAAAACTAAAATGATAATTGAAACTTTTTAAAAAGAAAAATCAAAGCAAAAGATCAAAAATATATAGAAAAGCCCCTGGCTCCCCATGGGACTCGGCCCACTCCCCCTCCCATGTCGTCTTCCCCCCTTCTCCTGTTCGACCGACCCACGCCCGTGGTGGCCGTCAAACCCGCTCGACCCCACGCCTCCACGTCGCCGGCGAGGCGATAAGGCCGAACACCGGAAACCCCTCGGGTGCCCGCACCCCACTCACCCGCCTCCCAGATGCATTCCCCCTTCCCCCCACGCGTCTCTCCTTCTCTCGCTCTGCTCTCACCCGAGCGCAGCCGGCGTCGTCACGTCGTCCAGCGCGGCCGGCGAGCTCCTCCCGTCGCCCCGCTGCGTCCACCTGATCCGCCTCCCTCGACCACGCCTTCCCGACGGGCCGCGGGACGCTGGGCACCCTCGAACGCTGTCCCGGCCTCTTCTTCCGTCTTCGGCCACCGGAGTTCTGTCGCGTCGATTCGCCGCCTCCGTGCTTCCCCAACCTCGCCGACCTCCCCTTGCATCGATGTGAGCTCGTTATCCGTCCCATGTCCCCCTTCCGTTTATACGTCGTAGATCGCCGGCTCGCGCTGCGATTGCCGTGGCTGGAGCTCTCTCCCGAGCGCGCGCCCGGCCGCGCCGAGCCTCGCTCTGGCCGCGCCCTGTCTCCGTCCCACGCGCGCCTGACTCGCCCGCTTCCTCCCGCGCCCCTGTTGCACTGATACGACTGTCGCACCCCGCTGCGTCGCGCCACTACTGTCCCGCCCTACTCGCTGCCGCAGCCGCCTTCGACGGCCCGCACTGTTTGTCGCCCTCCGCTGTTGCCGCTTTGTTGCTGCTCTTGACAAGCTGCTGGTCCTGCTGCGCTGCGCTGCTGTCACGCCGCTGCAGCCGCCCGCCATCGCCTGCCGCATCCCCGACCGTACTGCTGGCCCGCCCCGGCCGCGCGCCCGCATCTTCCCCCTGCAGCCACGGCCTGCTTCGCACTGCTCGGCCCCGCTGCCTCTGTCGAACATTGTCGCCCTCTCGCGCGTCCCCTGGCAACGGCCGCCCTACCGCATAGCCGATCCATCGCGCCGCCCCCTGTCCGGCGCCCCACTCCGGCCTGCCCTCCCCACTCGTCTGCCGTTTTCCCCCGCGCCGGCGGCCGTCCTCGCCGGCCCCTGCTCGCCGGCCAGCGCTGGCCGCCCCTGCTATGGCCGCTGTTGCGCCCGTAGGCATGCGCTCAGGCGGGCTGGCGCCCAGCGCCTGTTTGCCCGCCACCCGCTAGGGCCCCTTGGGGGTATGACAAGTGGGGCCTAGCCCACAGAATAATAATAATAAACAGTTTTAAAAAATAAAAATAAAATAAAAGTAACTAAGTAAGTAATCAGTTAATTAGTTAGTGTGGCTTAATTAGCTAATTAACTTGTAGTTAGTCTAATGTGTCAGTGACAGGGGCCCATCCCCTGTTGACCAGTCAAACTTTGACTGGTCCACTGGGTCCCCTGTCCCACATGTCATGCTGTGTACACTTCTGTGTACACAGAGTTGTGTACCCGTAGCAATTTTTTATTTATTTACGAATTAAAAATAATTTCGAAGTACTATTAAAACTTTGAAAAAAATCATATAAATTAATCCGTAACTCGGATGAAAAGCTGTATACATGAAAGTTGCTTAGAAAAACGTGACGAATCCGAATACGGTCTTCGTTCATCTGTCACGTTCCCCTACCATAGCGAACATGCAACCGTCCCGCTCCGTTTCATCTGTCCGAAAAATGCAAACTTAGGGAAAACATTCCCGGATGTTGTCCCCCTTCGTCGGTATAGTGTAACAATGTGTTAGAACACCGCTAGCTCTGCTTGTAGTCATGTCATCCATATGTGTGCTTAGTATTTACGGTTTCTTCCCCCTCTTCTTCTTCGTAGACACTAAGACCTCTGCTGATGCCCCTGGGATCGACTATGTCACCGACGACCCTCCTTCCTTTTCAGCAGAGCTTCCATGCAAGCAAACCCCCTTGACCATTCCGATATCACCCATTCCATTCTCTCTCATGCTTGCATTAGATTTTTCTACTGTTATTGATTGCTCCTATTCTGATGCATAGCCTGCTTTTGTAACCTGCTCATTGTACCTTACCTGCATATCCTAAACCGCTTAGTATAGATTGATTAGTGATCCATCAGTGACCCCTCTCCTTGTCCCGGTTGCCTCGGCTTGTTGGCCGATGACTCAACCAACGTGATCGACGTCCAGAGCCCGACACATCACTTCACCCCCTTTAGTTGTACGACTCTGCAGGGCTACTATCGAGTGCCGAGCGTGATACCTCGTAACGCACTCTTGATGATAACTCTATAGTGTAGCTATTCGGTCGTGGTCTGTCGAGGGTGATTCCTCCTTCACCACTCCCGACGACGTCTATCGTGCAACCCCTCAAGTGTGAACCTCGAGGGTGATTCCTCCCATGTTCACCTTGACGATTACATGGAGTGGAATCCTTCAAGGGTTATTCCTCAGGTTTCCCCCCTTGATGTTTTGGACACACAGTTACCTTGACTTTACTTCAGACCCTTGTGAAAGTCGGGCGGGCCCAATGAGCACCCGGAAGAGATACCTGTGAAAGTCGGGCGGGCCCGGAGAGCACCCGCGAGATGTTACGGTGGCGGCTGGTTGTTTAGCGGTATCACCCAGGAGGGGGCGGTAGCTCCGGACTTGTCCCGACAGCCGTCACTTCTTTTAATAATGCACTAACAGGTTTGGGTATTTGTCCTGAGTTGGTCAGCCTATATGCACTAACCACCACGCGGGAATAGTTATGGGCACTCGGCATCTTAGTATCGGCCGAAGCTTTGTCAGACGTCCTGTTCAGCATTGCGGCACAGCCGGATCATGTCGACCATCTGAGGTGGCGTTGGTAGTCAACCAGCGCGAAATGACCCGGAGTGCAACAGGCGATGGGCCCAAGACCCCAGAGCACTTAGGATGTAGACCGGCGGGGACCTCTCTACTGAACCTAGATAGAGTTGTGACGTGTTCATCTTTCGAGGCCGGGCATTAACCCAGGAAAGCGTGTCCGACCAGAGTAATCAAGCGTGTTGGGTAATATGGTGCACCCCTGTAGGGAAGATTATCTATTTGAATAACCGTGTCCATGGTAACGGACGTTCAGACTTGTATCATGATCTATTACAACTAGAAATGGATACTTGAGATATGTTATGGTTATGTGGCTCTGGGATTGCTTTCTTGTAGGGAGTCGAGGAAGGATCTCTGGGTGTTAATGCTACAACATGCTTGTTAATTAATATGCTATTTTGTACTCTTCTGAATGCTGCAAGATGCTTGGAGATGTTTGAAGATGCTAGTCTTTGATAGGCTAGACTTTCCCCTCTCTTCTGGCATTCTATAGTTTAGTCCACAGATACAACCCAATTCCTTTGATACTGATGCATACTTAGTGTAGTTCTGATGTAAGTCTTGCGAGTACTTTGGATGAGTACTCACGGTTGCTTTGCTACCTCTTTTTCCCCTATACCCGGTTGCTGCCATCAGATGGTGGAACACATGAGCCAGATGCCACCCTCGTCGACTACTAATACTACCCGGAGGGTGCCTACTTCTACGTGGAGACCACCGACGACCAGGAGTAGTTAGGAGGTCCCAGGCAGGAGGCCTTGCCTCTTTGATCGTTGATGTTTGTCCTATCCTTCTTAAGGCAAACTTGTTTAACTTATGTTTTGTCACATCCCTAGTTCTGGTATGACCTAGGCTAGCCTTCTTTGTGCATCATGTTTAAATTCCATTTAAATTTGAAATGAGGATTTGTGAAACCCTCAGAATCATTTCTGGAAATGACCCAAATAAAAAAATTGCTCCAAAAAGGTCCAAGAAAATGCCCATGTTGCTCTCTGAAAATATTGGACAGAGATGAAAATCAAACCAATATTTTTATGAGCTCATAAGTATTTATTTTGGGCATTTGGAGTTAATCCAGTAATTAATTGCTTTGGATATATATTTGCTATATATATAATATATGTCCAAAAATTCTGAATTTTGGTGAGGGGCTTTGGATTAATCCTCTAGGTCCCTGCAAAATTTGACAGAAGTAAATAAAATGATTTAGTATTATTACTAAGTCAAAACAAATTTCAGAAAAATTAGAAAAGAAAACAAAAGAAAGGAAAAGGTTTACCTGTGCTTACCTACGGCCTGGCCCAGTGGCCCAACAGGCCGGCTCAGCCGACTGGCCAGTGCCAGTTGTCCCCTTCCTCTCGCCAGGAGGACAGGGCGTGTGCCCGTGGCGCGCACGCACGCGCCCGAGCCACCTCCTGCTTCTGTCGCTGCCTCGACGCCTTGGACAACGCCACACTTTCCCCTGGACCACCTCGTCCTCACCCATGCCTCCTTTCTCCTCTGCTCTCCTTCTCCCGCTGCTGCCGAGCGCCCCACATCGCGTCGATGACCACCACCGCGGCCACCGGCCACCCCACGCCTTGCCGACGTGCCAAGAAGCTCCGCCTCGCCCCCCTCTTCCTCCTCACCAAGATGTAAGGCGCCGGAAGCCCCTAGACGCCGCCAGCTCCGCCGTTCCCCTCCTCGGCCACCGAGGACCGCCGCCGTTGATTCGTCGCCGTCAGGTCTTCCCTGAGCCCGCTGAGCAGCTCGTCGCACCGCCGTGAGCCCCTGCTCCTGCTCCCCCTATCAGTTTTTCCCCTTGTGTGCCGTAGCCATCGCCTCGCCTGCAACCGAACGCGCCGCCGCCCGCGCTCGTCACCGGTGATGCTCCGGTGACCATTTGGTCTCGGGCATGCGACCAACGTACTCACCGCATCACGCAGGCCACCGCTAGCGCCTCAGCTCGCTTGCTCACACACCACAACGCTGCCCGCACCCACGCCCGTACTCCGGCAACCGTCGCGGGCTCCACTCCTGCGAGTTCCGGCCTCCCCACGACCCAGGACCTGCACCGTTCAACGCGCGGGGGCAAGAGCTTTCCAACGCACCTAGACACGCTTCGAACGAGGCCCTGTAGCGGTTTTCCGAGCCGCGCCGCCGTCTCGGGCCTCGCCGGCGTCAAGTCGCCGGTGGGTTTAGCCCACTTTGACCCCAGCTGGACCCCGCCTGAGTCAATGACATGTGGGGCCCGGCCCTGCTAATTTTTAGTTAGGATTAGTTTAATAGCTAACTAACCCTGTTAACTAAATGTGACACTGACGTGTGGACCCCACACGTCAGGTTTGACCTGGTCAGCCACGTTTGACTCGCTGACTTCATGCCTCGGTCATGCTGACGCAATATATCATTTTCTGGTTTAAAAATAAATCAAGAAATTCCGGAAAATGATATAAACTTCAAAAATTCATAGAAATTCAACCGTAGCTCAGATTGAAATAATTTATATATGAAAAATGATCAGAAAAATTCAATCTATCCATTTGTACCATTTCCATGCATGATAAACCAACTTATACTTACTGTATAGGTGAAAACATATTAATGGCATTCATAAAGACTTAACTTGGAGTTGCATTTGAATTCTTGATTCAAATGGACTTCATCCAAATGAATACTAGCTGCATTAGTTCAAATAACATCACATCTGCATGCCATGTTCATGCATCATATTGTTGCATATGATTGTGTTTTGATTTGTCGACACCATTCCTTCTCGATAGGTCCTACTCCGGAGAGTGCTCCAGAGTACCTGCCTGAGGAGCAGTGCCCCCCTGTTGATCTACCAGGCAAGCAAACCCCCCTTGTTCATTTCGATACAATCCTACTCTCTCGCTCCTGCTCTCATTTATTGCATTAGGACAACAACGATTCAACTGCTACTTTATGCTGCGGTAGTTGAACCCATTCCTCTGCATGACCTGTCATTGCCACAGTAAATAGTTAAAACCCACTAGCATGTGTAGGAGTTGATTGAGCCATGTTGTGTTCCTGCCATGCCATGCCTGCTATTGCTTAGAGTTATGTCAGGTCTAATTCATCGGGAATGAATTGGAGTGTTACGATATGTTCTGGTGCTGACGATTTGGTAAAGGTAGCGGTGAGAGGCCATGTAGGAGTACATGGTGGGTTGTCTCACTGGAACCGTCCTTAAGAACTGAGTTCTGTGTAAGTTGTCCAATGACTAGTTACTACCACACATTGGGCTCCGGGCACTCCAAGCTCTCTCGACTTATTAGCCAACTTGATCTCTGTCCAGGAGTTGCAAATAGTTACTAGTGTTTGTAGGTAGTGTTAGTAGTCTACCAAGTGGCACCCGGCCAGGTGGGCTTGGGACAGACTAGGCACAGTGGCACGGTGTACCAAGTGGCACCCGGATGGTGGGCTTGGGAACCCTGCTCACATCGTTTGGGGCCGTGAGTGACACCCCGGCCGGATCTCCTTGCGGATGGAACCCGAATAGGCGATAAACCTGGATGAGAGACTTGTGTGGTTAGTCAGGTCGTGGCCGACACCCTCGCCAGGCTTCCACTTGAAGGTTGCCGAGATACATGACGTGTACATGGTGATAAGTGGTGAGAGTGTGTGTGAAGAAGTACACCCCTGCAGGGTTATCATGATCTATTCGAATAGCCGTGTCCTCGGTTATGGACTTCTTGGATGCTTACGTGGTACATTTTCAACTTGAAGTGGATACTCTAAAATGCTCAAGACAAGTGTGAGTGCTATGGATGGCCTTCTCGTAGAGAGACGGGGATGAATCCATAGTAGTGTATTGATGTGCTGGTTAGTGGACTCGTGTGCGCTGCCTCACCTCAAAGAAGTTTCTCGTTGTCGTAGAACAGGATAGCCACTGTGAGGGAGTCCTAGATTAGGGGGTGTTCGGATAGCCGGACTATACCTTTAGCCGGACTCCTGGACTATGAAGATACAAGATTGAAGACTTCGTCCCGTGTCCGGGAGGGACTTTCCTTGGCGTGGAAGGCAAGCTTGGTGATGCGGATATCTAGATCTCCTACCATTGTAACTGACTCTATGTAACCCTAACCCTACCCGGTGTCTATATAAACCGGAGGGTTTTAGTCCGTAGGACAACATACACATCAACAATCATACCATAGGCTAGCTTCTAGGGTTTAGCCTCTTCGATCTCGTGGTAGATCCACTCTTGTACTACCCATATCATCAATATTAATCAAGCAGGACGTAGGGTTTTACCTCCATCGAGAGGGCCCGAACCTGGGTAAAACTTCATGTCCCTTGCCTCCTGTTACCATCCAGCCTAGATGCACAGTTCGGGACCCCCTACCCGAGATCCGCCGGTTTTAACACCGACATTGGTGCTTCCATTGAGAGTTCCTCTATGTCGTCGCCGTCAGGCTCGATGGCTCCTACGATCATCAATGGCGATGCAGTCCAGGGTGAGACTTCCTCCCCGGACAGATCTTCGTCTTCGGCGGCTTTGCACTGCGGGCCAATTCACTTGGCCATCTGGAGCAGATCGAAAGCAACGCCCCTGGCCGTCAGGTCAGATTTGGAAGTTTTAACTACACGGCTGACATCCGCGGGGACTTGATATTCGACGAATTTGAGCCACTGCCGAGCGTGCCACACTGTCCCGACGAGCATGATCTAGCTCTGCCGCCGACCAGTGCCCTGGAGGCCGCACCCGCATCGGCTTCGACCTTTAGTTCGGAGCCAACTGCGCCGATCGAGGATGGGTGGTTGGACGCCGCCTCGAGGGCTGCGATCCCAACGGTGATTAAGCCGAACACCAGCCCCGTACTCTGCGAGACTCGTGACTCCAAGGAGCTGGACTCCTCCCCGGACTCCGAACCCTCCGCGCCCCTGCCGATCGAATCCGATTGGGCGCCAATCATGGAGTTCACTGCCGCGTACATCTTTCAGCACTCGCCTTTTGGCGATATTATGAAGACACTGAAGTCTCTCTCTTTATCAGGAGAGCCCTGGCCGGACTACGGCCAGCAAGGTTGGGATTCGGACGATGAACAAATTCAAAGCCCACCCACCACCCACTTTGTAGCCACTATCGACGACTTAACCGACATGCTCGACTTCGACTCCGAAGACATCGACGGTATGCACGCCGATGAAGGAGATAATGAAGAACTAGCGCCTACTAGGCCCTGGAAAGCCACCTCGTCATATGACATATACATGGTGGACACCCCAAAAGAGGGAGATGGCGATGGAACATTGGAGGATGACCCCTCCAAGAAACAGCCTAAGCGCCAGCATCAGCGGCGCCGCTCAAAATCCCGCCAAAACAAACACGGTGATTCCAGCACGGGAGATAATAATACTCCGGAAAGCGCTGAAGAAAACCCCCTCCAGCAAGATTTAGCACATGAGGATGGAGAAACCAGCCCTCATGAGAGAGCGGCAGACAGAGAGGTCGAGGACGATAACTATGTGCCTCCCTCCGAAGACGAGGCAAGCCTCGACGACGACAAATTCGTCGTGCCAGAGGATCCCGTCGAGCAAAAGCGTTTTCAACGCAAGCTTATGGCCACGGCAAGAAGCCTCAAGAAAAAATAGCAACATCTCAGAGCTGATCAAGATTTGCTAGTCGACAGATGGACTGAAGTCCTTGCGGCCGAAGAGCATAAACTCGAACGCCCCTCCAAGAGCTACCTGAAGGGCAGGTTGCTACGCCAATTAGAGGAGGAAGCACTTGATGCGGCCGACCGGCCACCTCGTGGCCGCGACAGAGAGGCCACTTGGCCCTCCACTCAAGCCGCACCCCGTACCAAGGCACGGGAATATGCACCGGACTTACGAGACATGTTGGAGGACAAGGCAAGGCAAACAAGATCGATCTATGGATCGCGTGGGCGCCCCACGGCTCGAGACGGTAATCGTCACGCCGGCCACAAATTCGGCAAGGCCGAACACAATAGACAAAGCTCATTGGAGCTACGTCATAATATAGCCCAGTACAGAGGCGCCGCACACCCACTCTGCTTTACAGACGAAATAATGGATCATCAAATCCCTGAGGGTTTCAAACCCGTAAACATCGAATCATATGATGGCACAACAGATCATGCGGTATGGATCGAGGATTATCTCCTTCATATCCACATGGCCCGCGGCGATGATTTCCACGCCATCAAATACCTCCCACTTAACCTTAAAGGACCATCTCGGCATTGGCTTAACAGCTTGCCAACAGGATCAATCAGCTGTTGGGAGGACCTGGAAGCCGCATTCCTTGATAATTTCCAGGGCACTTATGTGCGACCCCCAGATGCCGATGACCTAAGTCACGTAATTCAGCAGCCAGATGAATCGGCCAGGCAATTCTGGACACGGTTCCTAACAAAGAAAAATTAAATAGTCGACTGTCCGGACGCTGAGGCCCTAGCAGCCTTCAAGCACAACATCCGCGACGAGTGGCTGGCCCGACACCTTGATCAGGAAAAGCCGAAATCTATGGCAGCACTCACGACACTCATGGCCCGCTTTTGCGCAGGAGAAGACAGCTGGCTTGCTCGTAGCAACAATATAACCAAGAACCCTGGTAATTCAGACACCAGGGACAGTAGTGGTAGGTCGCGTCGCAACAAGTAGAAGCGCGGCATTAACGGTGACAATGCTGAGGATACGACAGTTAATGCCGGATTCAGAGGCTCGAAATCCGGTCAGCGGAAAAATCCATTCAAAAGGAATCCTAGGGGCCCATCCAGTTTGGACCAAATACTCGACCGCTTATGCCAGATACTGTTGGAAATATGCCCTAGAGGCAATAATAAAAGTGTTATTATTATATTTCCTTGTTCATGATAATTGTCTTTTATTCATGCTATAACTGTATTATCCAGAAATCGTAATACACGTGTGAATACATAGACCACAATATGTCCCTGGTAAGCCTCTAGTTGACTAGCTCGTTGTGATCAACAGATAGTCATGGTTTCCTGGCTATGGACATTGGATGTCGTTGATAACGGGATCACATCATTAGGAGAATGATGTGATGGACAAGACCCAATCCTAAGCATAGCACAAAGATCATGTAGTTCGTTTGCTAGAGCTTTGCCAATGTCAAGTATCTCTTCCTTTGACCATGAGAGCGTGTAACTCCTGGATACCGTAGGAGTGCTTTGGGTGTATCAAACGTCACAACGTAACTGGGTGACTATAAAGGTGCACTGCAGGTATCTCCGAAAGTATCTATTGTTTTATGCGGATCGAGACTGGGATTTGTCACTCCGTGCAAACGGAGAGGTATCTCTGGGCCCACTCGGTAGGACATCATCATATGCGCAATGTGACCAAGGAGTTGATCACGGGATGATGTGTTACGGAACGAGTAAAGTGACTTGCCGGTAACGAGATTGAACAAGGTATTGGATACCGACGATCGAGTCTCGGGCAAGTAACATACCGATAGACAAAGGGAATTGAATACGGGATTGATTAAGTCCTTGACATCGTGGTTCATCCGATGAGATCATCGTGGAACATGTGGGAGCCATCATGGGTATCCAGATCCCGCTGTTGGTTATTGACCGGAGAACGTCTCGGTCATGTCTACATGTCTCCCGAACCCGTAGGGTCTACACACTTAAGGTTCGGTGACGCTAGGGTTATAAAGGAAGCTTGTATGTGGTTACCGAATGTTGTTCGGAGTCCCGGATGAGATCCCGGACGTCACGAGGAGTTCCGGAATGGTCCGGAGGTAAAGATTTATATATGTGAAGTCCTGTTTTGGTCACCGGAAAAGTTTCGGGCGATATCGGTAATGTACCGGGACCACCGGGAGGGTCCCGGGGGTCCACCAAGTGGGGCCACCTGCCCCAGAAGGCTGCGTGGGCCAAGTATGGGAGGGGACCAGCCCCTAGGAGGGCTGGTGCGCCCCCCACAAGGGGGCCAAGGCGCAAGGGAGAGTGGGAGGGGGCAAACCCTAGTCCAGATGGGCCTTAAGGCCCACCTAGTGGGCGCCTCCCCTCTCTCCCCCTCTTGGCCGCCTCCCCAAGTCCCATCTAGGGCTAGCCGCACCCCTTGGGGTGGGAAACCCTAAAGGGGGCGCAGCCCCCTTCTCCCCTATATAAATAGAGGCCTGGGGCTGCCCATAACACATGAGTTCTCTCCCTCTTGGTGCAGCCCTACCTCTCTCCCTACTCCTCCTCTCCCATGGTGCTTGGCGAAGCCCTGCTGGATTGCCACGCTCCTCCACCACCACCACGCCGTTGTGCTGCTGTTGGATGGAGTGTTCCTCAACCTCTCCCTCTCTCCTTGCTGGATCAAGGCGTGGGAGACGTCACCGGGCTGTACGTGTGTTGAACGCGGAGGTGCCGTGCGTTCGGCACTTGATCATCGGTGATTTGAATCACGACGAGTACGACTTCATCAACCCCGTTCACTTGAACGCTTCCGCTTAGCGATCTACAAGGGTATGTAGATGCACTCTCCTTCTACTCGTAGCTGGTTTCTCCATAGATAGATCTTGGTGACGCGTAGGAAAATTTTGAATTTCTGCTACGTTACCCAACAGTGGCATCATGAGCTAGGTCTATTGCGTAGATTCTTTGCACGAGTAGAACACAAAGTAGTTGTGGGCGTTGATGTTGTTCAATATGCTTACCGTTACTAGTCCAATCTTGTTTCGACGGTATTGTGGGATGAAGCGGCCCGGACCGACCTTACACGTACTCTTACGTGAGACAGGTTCCACCGATTGACATGCACTTGGTGCATAAGGTGGCTAGCGGGTGCCAGTCTCTCCCACTTTAGTCGGAACGGATTCGATGAAAAGGGTCCTTATGAAGGGTAAATAGCAATTGGCATATCACGTTGTGGTCTTGCGTAGGTAAGAAACGTTCTTGCTAGAAACCCATAGCAGCCACGTAAAACATGCAACAACAATTAGAGGACGTCTAACTTGTTTTTGCAGGGTATGCTATATGATGTGATATGGCCAAGAAGAATGTGATGAATGATATGTGATGTATGAGATTGATCATGTTCTTGTAATAGGATTCACGACTTGCATGTCGATGAGTATGACAACCGGCAGGAGCCATAGGAGTTGTCTTTATTTATTGTATGACCTGCGTGTCATTGAAGAACGCCATGTAAACTACTTTACTTTATTGCTAAACGCGTTAGTCATAGAAGTAGAAGTAGTCGTTGGCGTGACAACTTCATGAAGACACGATGATGGAGATCATGATGATGGAGATCATGGTGTCGTGCCGGTGACGATGATGATCATGGAGCCCCGAAGATGAAGATCAAAAGGAGAAAAATGATATTGGCCATATCATGTCACTATTTGATTGCATGTGATGTTTATCATGTTTATGCATCTTGTTTGCTTAGGACGACGGTAGTAAATAAGATGATCCCTTACAAAATTTCAAGAAGTGTTCTCCCCTAACTGTGCACCGTTGCTACGGTTCGTCGCTTCTAAGCACCATGTGATGATTGGGTGTGATGGATTCTTACGTTCACATACAACGGGTGTAAGACAGTTTTACACAGCGAAAACACTTAGGGTTAACTTGACGAGCCTAGCATGTGCAGACATGGCCTCGGAACATGGAGACCGAAAGGTCGAGCATGAGTCGTATGGTAGATACGATCAACATGAAGATGTTCACCGATGATGACTAGTCCGTCTCACGTGATGATCGGACACGGCCTAGTTGACTCGGATCATGTGATCACTTAGATGACCAGAGGGATGTCTATCTAAGTGGGAGTTCATAAGATGAACTTAATTATCCTGAAATAGTCAAAAGACCTTTTGCAAATTATGTCGTAAGCTCGCGCTTTAGTTCCACTGTTTAGATATGTTCCTAGAGAAAATATAGTTGAAAGTTGATAGTAGCGATTATGCGATCAGTAGAAAGCATATGTCCTTAATGCACCGCTCAGTGTGCTGAACCCCAACGTCGTTTGTCGATGTTGCGAACATCGGACATACACGTTTTGATAACTACGTGATAGTTCAATTAAATGGTTTAAGTAGAGGCACCAAAGACGTTTTCGAAACGTCGCGGAACATATGAGATGTTTCGAGGGCTAAAATTGGGATTTCAGGCTCGTGCCCACGTCAAGAGGTATAAGACCTCCGACGATTTTCTTAGCCTGCAAACTAAGGGAGAAAAGCTAAATCGTTGAGCTTGTGCTCAGATTGTCTGAGCACAACAATCACTTGAATCGAGTGGGAGTTGATCCTCCAGATGAGATAGTGATGTTTCCCCAAAGTCATTGCCATCAAGCTGCTAGAGCTTCGTGATTAACTATAACATATCAGGGATAGATATGATGATCCTTGAAATATTCATGATGTTTGACACCGCGAAAGTAGAAATCAAGAAGGAGCATCAATTGTTGATGGTTGGTGAAACCACTAGTTTCAAGAAGGGCAAGGGAACAAAGGGATACTTCATGAAACGGCAATTCAGCTGCTGCTCTAGTGAAGAAACCCAAGGTTGAACCCAAACCCGAGACTAAGTGCTTCTGTAATAAGGGGAACAACCACTGGAGCAGCATTACCCTAGATACTTGGTAGATGAGAAGGCTGGCAAGGTCGATAGAAGTATATTGGATATACATTATGTTAATGTGTACTTTACTAGTACTCCTAGTAGCACCAGGGTATTGGATACCGGTTCGGTTGCTAAGTGTTAGTAACTCGAAATAAAAGCTACGGAATAAAAGGAGACTAGCTAAAGGTGAGCTGACGATATATGTTGGAAGTGTTTCCAAGGTTGATATGATCAAGCATCGCACGCTCCCTCTACCACCGAGATTGGTGTTTGCGTTGAGCATAGACATGATTGGATTATGTCTATCGCAATACGGTTATTCATTTAAGGAGAATAATGGTTACTCTATTTTTGAATAATACCTTCAATGGTCTTGCACCTAAAGGAATGGTTTATTGAATCTCGGTCGTAGTGATACACATTTTCATGCCAAAAGATATAAGATAGTAATGATAGTACCACTTACTTGTGGCACTGCCATGTAAGTCATAATGGTATAAAACGCATGAAGAAGCTCCATGTTGATGGATCTTTGGACTCACTCGTTTTTGAAAAGTTTGAGACATGCGAACCATGTCTATTGGTGTATATGCATGAAGAAACTCCATGCAAATGGATCGTTCGGACTCACTTGATTTTGAATCACTTGAGATATGCAAATCATACCACATGGGCAAGATGACTGAAAAGCCTCATTTCAGTAAGATGGAAGAAGATAGCAACTTGTTGGAAGTAACACATTTTGATGTGTGCAGTAGAATGAGTGCTGAGGCATGCAGTGAATATCATTATGTTCTTACTTCACAGATGATTCGAGTAAATGTTGAGTATATTTACTTGATGAAACACAAGTCTGAATTATTGAATGGTTCAAGTAATTTCAGAGTGAAGTAGCAGATCATTGTGACAAGAGGATAAAATGTCTATGATATGATCATAGAGATGAATATCTAAGTTACGAGTTTTGGCACACAATTAAGACATTGTGGAAATTGTTTCGCAATTAATACCGCCTGGAACACCATAATGTGATGGTGTGTCCGAACATCATAGTTGCACCCTATTGGATATGGTGCGTACCATGATGTCTCTTATCGAATTACCACTATCGTTCATGGGTTAGGCATTAGAGACAACCACATTCACTTTAAATAGGGCACCACGTAATTCCGATGAGATGACACCGTATGAATTATGGTTTAGAGAAACCTAAGTTGTCGTTTCTTAAAAGTTTGTGGCTGCGACGCTTATATGAAAAAGTTTCAGGTTGATAAGCTCGAACCCAAAGCGGATAAAATGCATCTTCATAGGAAACCCAAAACAGTTGGGTATACCTCCTAATTCAGATCCGAAAGCAATATGGATTGTTTCTAGAATCGGGTCCTTTCTCGAGGAAAAGTTTCTCTCAAAAGAATTGAGTGGGAGGATGGTGGAGACTTGATGAGGTTATTGAACCGTCTCTTCAACTAGTGTGTGACAGGGCACAGGGAGTAGTTCCTGTGGCACCTACACCAATTGAAGTGGAAGCTTATGATATTGATCATGAAACTTCGGATCAAGTCACTCCCAAACCTCGTAGGATGACAAGGATGCGTACTACTTCAGAGTGGTACGTAATCCTGTCTTGAAGGTCATGTTGCTAGACAACAATGAACCTACGAGCTATGAAGAAGCGATGGTGGGCCCGGATTCCGATAAATGGCTTGAGGCCATAAAATCCGAGAGAGGATCCATGTATGAAAACAAAGTGTAGACTTTGGCAGAACGGCTCGATGGTCGTAAGGCTAATGAGTACAGATGGATTTCAAAAGGAAGACGGACAATGATGGTAAATGTCACCATTAAGAAAGCTCGACTTGTCGTTAAGATGTTTTCCGACAAGTTCAAGGAGTTGACTACGATGAGATTTTCTCACTCGTAGCGATGCTAAGAGTCTGTTGGAATTATATTAGCGATTACTGCATTATTTATGAAATCTTGCAGATAGGATGTCAAAACATTGTTTCCTCGACAATTTTAATGAGGAAAGGTTGTATGTGATACAACCGGAAGGTTTTGTCAATCCCGAAAGATGCTAATAAGTATGCAAAGCTCCAGCAATCCTTCTAAGGACTGGAGTGAGCATCTCGGAGTTGGAATGTATGCTTTGATGATGATCAAAAATTTTGGGTTTGTACAAAGTTTATGAGAAACTTGTATTTCCAAAGAAGTGAGTGGGAGCACTATAGAATTTCTGATGAGTATATGTTGTTGACATATTGTTGATCAGAAATGACGTAGAATTTCTGGAAAGCATATAGGGTTATTTTGAAAGTGTTTTTCAATGGAAAGCATGGATTAAGCTACTTGAACATTGAGCATCAAGATCTATAAGGATAGATCAAAATGCTTAATAATACTTTCAAATGAGCACATACCTTGACATGATCTTGAAGGTGTTCAAGATGGACCATTCAAAGAAGGAGTTCTTGCCTGAGTTGTAAGGTACGAAGTTAAGACTTAAAGCTCGACCACGGCAGAATAGAGAGAAAGGACGAAGGTCGTCCCCTATGCTTAAGACGTAGGCTCTTCAGTATGCTATGCTGTGTACCGCACCTGAAGTGTGCCTTGCCATGAGTCAGTCAAGGGGTACAAGAGTGATCCAAGAATGGCTCACAGGACAGCGGTCAAAGTTATCATTAGTAACTAGTGGACTAAGGAATTTTCTTGATTATGGAGGTGGTAAAAGAGTTCGTCGTAAAGGTTACGACGATGCAAGCTTGACACCTATCCGGATAGCTCTGAGTAGAGAGACCAGATACATATAATGGACCAATAATTTAGAATAGCTCCAAGTAGAACAGTTGTTTGGAATAGCTCCAAATAGAGCGTGGTAGCTGCATCTAGGAGATGACATAGAGATTTGTAAAGCACACACGGATCTGAAAGGTTCAGACCCGTTGACTAAAACCTCTCTCACAAGCAACATGATCAAACATAAAACTCATTGAGTGTTAATCACATAGTGATGTGAACTAGACTACTGACTCTAGTAAACTCTTGGGTATTAGTCACATGGCGATGTGACCTGTGAGTGTTAATCACATGGCGATGTGAACTAGATTATTGACTCTAGTGCAAGTGGGAGACTGTTGGAAATATGCCCTAGAGGCAATAATAAAAGTATTATTATTATATTTCCTTGTTCATGATAATTGTCTTTTATTCATGCTATAACTGTATTATCCGGAAATCGTAATACACGTGTGAATACATAGACCACAATATGTCCCTAGTGAGCCTCTAGTTGACTAGCTCGTTGTGATCAACAGATAGTCATGGTTTCCTGGCTATGGACATTGGATGTCGTTGATAACGGGATCACATCATTAGGAGAATGATGTGATGGACAAGACCCAATCCTAAGCATAGCACAAAGATCGTGTAGTTCGTTTGCTAGAGCTTTGCCAATGTCAAGAATCTCTTCCTTTGACCATGAGATCGTGTAACTCCTGGATACCGTAGGAGTGCTTTGGGTGTATCAAACGTCACAACGTAACTGGGTGACTATAAAGGTGCACTACAGGTATCTTCGAAAGTATCTATTGTTTTATGCGGATCGAGACTGGGATTTGTCACTCCGTGTAAACGGAGAGGTATCTCTGGGCCCACTCGGTAGGACATCATCATATGCGCAATGTGACCAAGGAGTTGATCACGGGATGATGTGTTACGGAACGAGTAAAGTGACTTGCCGGTAACGAGATTGAACAAGGTATTGGATACCGACGATCGAATCTCGGGCAAGTAACATACCGATAGACAAAGGGAATTGTATACGGAATCGATTGAGTCCTTGACATCGTGGTTCATCCGATGAGATCATCGTGGAACATGTGGGAGCCAACATGGGTATCCAGATCCCGCTGTTGGTTATTGACCGGAGAACGTCTCGGTCATGTCTGCATGTCTCCCGAACCCGTAGGGTCTACACACTTAAGGTTCGATGACGCTAGGGTTATAAAGGAAGCTTGTATGTGGTTACCGAATGTTGTTCGGAGTCCCGGATGAGATCCCGGACGTCACGAGGAGTTCCGGAATGGTCCGGAGGTAAAGATTTATATATAGGAAGTCCTGTTTCGGCCATCGGAACAAGTTTCGGGGTCATCGGTATTGTACCGGGACCACCGGAAGGGTCCCGGGGGCCCACCGGGTGGGGCCACCTGCCCCGGGGGGCCACATGGTCTGTAGGGGGTGCGCCTTGGCCTACATGGGCCAAGGGCACCAGCCCCTAGAGGCCCATGCGCCAAGATAAAGGAAAAAGGGAAGAGTCCTAAAGGGGGAAGGCACCTCCGAGGTGCCTTGGGGAGGATGGACTCCTCCCCATCCTTAGCCGCACCCCTTCCTTGGAGGAGGGGGCAAGGCTGCGCCTCCCCCCTCTCCCTTGGCCCTATATATAGTGGGGAAAAGGAGGAGCAATCATACCTAAGGCCTTTGGTTGCCTCCCTCTCCCTCCCGTGACACATCTCCTGTCCCGTGGGTGCTTGGCGAAGCCCTGCAGGATTGCCACACTCCTCCACCACCACCACGCCGTTGTGCTGCTGTTGGATGGAGTCTTCCTCAACCTCTCCCTCTCTCCTTGCTGGATCAAGGCGTGGGAGACGTCACCGGGCTGTACGTGTGTTGAACGCGGAGGTGCCGTCCGTTCGGCACTTGATCATCGGTGATCTGAATCACGACGAGTACGACTCCATCAACCCCGTTCACTTGAACGCTTCCGCTTAGCGATCTACAAGGGTATGTAGATGCACTCTCCTTCTACTCGTAGCTGGTTTCTCCATAGATAGATCTTGGTGACACGTAGGAAAATTTTGAATTTCTGCTACGTTCCCCAACAGTGGCATCATGAGCTAGGTCTATTGCGTAGATTCTTTGCACGAGTAGAACACAAAGTAGTTGTGGGCGTTGATTTTGTTCAATATGCTTACCGTTACTAGTCCAATCTTGTTTCGACGGTATTGTGGGATGAAGCGGCCCGAACCGACCTTACACGTACACTTACGTGAGACAGGTTCCACCGACTGACATGCACTTGGTGCATAAGGTGGCTAGCGGGTGCCAGTCTCTCCCACTTTAGTCGGAACGGATTCGATGAAAAGGGTCCTTATGAAGGGTAAATAGCAATTGGCATATCACGTTGTGGTTTTGCGTAGGTAAGAAACGTTCTTGCTAGAAACCCATAGCAGCCACGTAAAACATGCAAACAACAATTAGAGGACGTCTAACTTGTTTTTGCAGGGTATGCTATGTGATGTGATATGGCCAAGAAGAATGTGATGAATGATATGTGATGTATGAGATTGATCATGTTCTTGTAATAGGAATCACGACTTGCATGTCGATGAGTATGACAACCGGCAGGAGCCATAGGAGTTGTCTTTATTTTTTGTATGACCTGCGTGTCATTGAAGAACGCCATGTAACTTACTTTACTTTATTGCTAAACGCGTTAGTCATAGAAGTAGAAGTAGTCGTTGGCGTGACAACTTCATGAAGACACGATGATGGAGATCATGGTGTCATGCCAGTGACAAGATGATCATGGAGCCCCGAAGATGGAGATCAATGGAGCTATATGATATTGGCCATATCATGTCACAACTATATAATTGCATGTGATGTTTATTATGTTTATGCATCTTGTTTACTTAGGACGACGGTAGTAAATAAGATGATCCCTTACAAAATTTCAAGAAGTGTTCTCCCCTAACTGTGCACCGTTGCTACAGTTCGTCGCTTCTAAGCACCACGTGATGATCGGGTGTGATGGATTCTTACGTTCACATACAACGGGTGTAAGACAGTTTTACACAGCGAAAACACTTAGGGTTAACTTGACGAGCCTAGCATGTGCAGACATGGCCTCGGAACACGGAGACCGAAAGGTCGAGCATGAGTCGTATGGTAGATACGATCAACATGAAGATGTTCACCGATGATGACTAGTCCGTCTCACGTGATGATCGGACACGGCCTAGTTGACTCGGATCATGTGATCACTTAGATGACTAGAGGGATGTCTATCTAAGTGGGAGTTCATAAGATGAACTTAATTATCCTGAACATAGTCAAAAGGATTTTGCAAATCATGTCGTAGCTCGCGCTTTAATTCCACTGTTTAGATATGTTCCTAGAGAAAATATAGTTGAAAGTTGAAAGTAGCGATTATGCGGACAGTAGATAGCTTATGTCCTTAAATGCACTGCTCAGTGTGTTGAACCTCGAACGTTGTCTGTGGATGTTGCGAACATCTGACATACACGTTTTGATAACTACGTGATAGTTCAGTTAAACGGTTTAGAATTGAGGCACCAAAGATGTTTTTGAAACATCGCGAAACATATGAGATGTTTTGAGGGCTGAAATTGGGATTTCAGGCTCGTGCCCATGTCAAGAGGTATAAGACCTCCGACGATTTTCTTAGCCTGCAAACTAAGGGAGAAAAGCTCAATCGTTGAGATTGTGCTCATATTGTCTGAGTGCAACAATCACTTGAATCGAGTGGGAGTTGATCTTCCAAATGAGATAGTGATGTTTCTCCAAAGTCATTGCCACCAAGCTGCTAGAGCTTCGTGATGAACTATAACATATCAGGGATAGATATGATGATCCTTGAGGTATTCGCGATGTTTGACACCGCGAAAGTAGAAATCAAGAAGGAGCATCAATTGTTGATGGTTGGTGAAACCACTAGTTTCAAGAAGGGCAAGGGCAAGAAGGGATACTTCATGAAACGGCAAATCAGCTGCTGCACCAGTGAAGAAACCCGAGGTTGAACCCAAACCCGAGACTAAGTGCTTCTGTGATAAGGGGAATAGCCGCTGGAGCAGAATTACCCTAGATACTTGGTAGATAAGAAGGCTGGCAAGGTCGATAAAAGTATATTGGATATACATTGTATTGATGTGTACTTTACTAGTACTCCTAGTAGCACCAGGGTATTAGATACCGGTTCGGTTGCTAAGTGTTAGTAACTCGAAATAAAAGCCACGGAATAAACGGAGACTAGCTAAACGTGAGATGACGATATGTGTTGGAAGTGTTTCCAACATTGATATGATCAAGCATCACACGCTCCCTCTACCACCGAGATTGGTGTTTGCGTTGAGCATAGACATGATTGGATTATGTCTATCGCAATACGGTTATTCATTTAAGGAGAATAATGGTTACTCTATTTTTTGAATAATACCTTCAATGGTCTTGCACCTAAAGGAATGGTTTATTGAATCTCGGTCGTAGTGATACACATTTTCATGCCAAAAGATATAAGATAGTAATGATAGTACCACTTACTTGTGGCACTGCCATGTAAGTCATAATGGTATAAAACGCATGAAGAAGCTCCATGTTGATGGATCTTTGGACTCACTCGTTTTTGAAAAGTTTGAGACATGCGAACCATGTCTATTGGTGTGTATGCATGAAGAAACTCCATGCAAATGGACCGTTCGGACTCACTTGATTTTGAATCACTTGAGATATGCAAATCATACCACATAGGCAAGATGACTGAAAAGCCTCGGTTTCAATAAGATGGAACAAGATAGCAACTTGTTGGAAGTAACACATTTTGATGTGTGCAGTCCAATAAATGCTGAGGCATGCAGTGAATATCGTTATGTTCTTACTTCACAGATGATTCGAGTAGATGTTGAGAATATTTACTTGATGAAACACAACTCTGAATTATTGAATGGTTCAAGTAATTTCAGAGTGAAGTAGAAGATCATTGTGACAAGAGGATAAAATGTCTATGATACGATCATAGAGATGAATATCTGAGTTACGAGTTTTGGCACACAATTAAGACATTGTGGAAATTGTTTCATAATTAATACCGCCTGGAACACCATAGTGTGATGGTGTGTCCGAACATCATAGTTGCACCCTATTGGATATGGTGCGTACCATGATGTCTCTTATCGAATTACCACTATCGTTCATGGGTTAGGCATTAGAGACAACCACATTCACTTTAAATAGGGCACCACGTAATTCCGATGAGATGACACCGTATGAATTATGGTTTAGAGAAACCTAAGTTGTCGTTTCTTAAAGGTTTGGGGCTGCGACGCTTATGTGAAAAAGTTTCAGGATTAAGCTCGAACCCAAAGCGGATAAAATACATCTTCATAGGACACCCAAAACAGTTGGATATACCTCCTAATTCAGATCCGAAAGCAATATGAATTGTTTCTAGAATCGGGTCCTTTCTCGAGGAAAGGTTTCTCTCGAAAGAGTTGAGTGGGAGGATGGTGGAGACTTGATGAGGTTATTGAACCGTCTCTTCAACTAGTGTGTGGCAGGGCACAGGAAGTTGTTCCTGTGGCACCTACACCAATTGAAGTGGAAGCTTATGATATTGATCATGAAACTTCGGATCAAGTCACTACCAAACCTCGTGGGATGACAAGGATGCGTACTACTTTAGAGTGATATGTAATCCTGTCTTGGAAGTCATGTTGCTAGACAACAATGAACCTACGAGCTATGGAGAAGCGATGGTGGGCCCGGATTCCGATAAATGGCTCGAGGCCATAAAATCCGAGAACGGACCCATGGACTTTGGTGGACTTGCCCGATGATCGGCAAGCCATTAAGATAAATGGATCTTTAAGAAGAAGACGGACGTGGATGGTAATGTCACCGTCCATGAAGCTCGACTTGTGGCGAAAAGTTTTTCACAAGCTCAAGGAGTTGACTACGATGAGATTTTCTCATCCGTAGCGATGCTTAAAGTCCGTCGGATTCATGTTAGCATTAGTTGTATTTATGAAATCTGGCAGATGGATATCAAAACGAGTTTCCTTACCAGTTTTCGTGAGGAAAGGTTGTATGTAATACAATCAGAAAGTTTTTGTCTATCCTAAGGATGCTAAAAGGTATGCTAGCTCCAGCGATCCTTCTAAGGACTGGAGTGAGCATCTCGGAGTTGGAATGTATGCTTTGATGATGATCAAAGATTTTGGGTTTGTACAAAGTTTATGAGAAACTTGTATTTCCAAAGAAGTGAGTGGGAGCACTATAGAATTTCTGATGAATACATGTTGATCAGAAATGATGTAGAATTTCTGGAAAGCATATAGGGTTATTTTGAAAGTGTTTTTCAATAGAAAGCCTGGATTAAGCTACTTGAACATTGAGCATCAAGATCTATAAGGATAGATCCAAATGCTTAATAATACTTTCAAATGAGCACATACCTTGACATGATCTTGAAGGTGTTCAAGATGGACCAGTCAAAGAAGGAGTTCTTGCCTGAGTTGTAAGGTACGAAGTTAAGACTTAAAGCTCGACCACGGCAGAATAGAGAGAAAGGACGAAGGTCGTCCCCTATGCTTAAGACGTAGGCTCTTCAGTATGCTATGCTGTGTACCGCACCTGAAGTGTGCCTTGCCATGAGTCAGTCAAGGGGTACAAGAGTGATCCAAGAATGGCTCATAGGACAGCGGTCAAAGTTATCCTTAGTAACTAGTGGACTAAGGAATTTTCTCGATTATGGAGGTGGTAAAAGAGTTCGTCGTAAAGGTTACGTCGATGCAAGCTTAACACCTATCCGGATAGCTCTGAGTAGAGAGACCGGATACATATAATGGGGCAACAATTTAGAATAGCTCCAAGTGGAACAGTTATTTGGAATGGCTCCAAATAGAACGTGGTAGCTACATCTAGGAGATGACATAGAGATTTGTAAAGCACACACGGATCTGAAAGGTTCAGACCCGTTGACTAAAACCTCTCTCACAAGCAACATGATCAAACATAAAACTCATTGAGTGCTAATCACATAGTGATGTGAACTAGACTACTGACTCTAGTAAACTCTTGGGTATTAGTCACATGGCGATGTGACCTGTGAGTGTTAATCACATGGCGATGTGAACTAGATTATTGACTCTAGGGCAAGTGGGAGACTGTTGGAAATATGCCCTAGAGGCAATAATAAAAGTGTTATTATTATATTTCCTTGTTCATGATAATTGTCTTTTATTCATGCTATAACTGTATTATCCAGAAATCGTAATACACGTGTGAATACATAGACCACAATATGTCCCTGGTAAGCCTCTAGTTGACTAGCTCGTTGTGATCAACAGATAGTCATGGTTTCCTGGCTATGGACATTGGATGTCGTTGATAACGGGATCACATCATTAGGAGAATGATGTGATGGACAAGACCCAATCCTAAGCATAGCACAAAGATCATGTAGTTCGTTTGCTAGAGCTTTGCCAATGTCAAGTATCTCTTCCTTTGACCATGAGAGCGTGTAACTCCTGGATACCGTAGGAGTGCTTTGGGTGTATCAAACGTCACAACGTAACTGGGTGACTATAAAGGTGCACTGCAGGTATCTCCGAAAGTATCTATTGTTTTATGCGGATCGAGACTGGGATTTGTCACTCCGTGCAAACGGAGAGGTATCTCTGGGCCCACTCGGTAGGACATCATCATATGCGCAATGTGACCAAGGAGTTGATCACGGGATGATGTGTTACGGAACGAGTAAAGTGACTTGCCGGTAACGAGATTGAACAAGGTATTGGATACCGACGATCGAGTCTCGGGCAAGTAACATACCGATAGACAAAGGGAATTGAATACGGGATTGATTAAGTCCTTGACATCGTGGTTCATCCGATGAGATCATCGTGGAACATGTGGGAGCCATCATGGGTATCCAGATCCCGCTGTTGGTTATTGACCGGAGAACGTCTCGGTCATGTCTACATGTCTCCCGAACCCGTAGGGTCTACACACTTAAGGTTCGGTGACGCTAGGGTTATAAAGGAAGCTTGTATGTGGTTACCGAATGTTGTTCGGAGTCCCGGATGAGATCCCGGACGTCACGAGGAGTTCCGGAATGGTCCGGAGGTAAAGATTTATATATGTGAAGTCCTGTTTTGGTCACCGGAAAAGTTTCGGGCGATATCGGTAATGTACCGGGACCACCGGGAGGGTCCCGGGGGTCCACCAAGTGGGGCCACCTGCCCCAGAAGGCTGCGTGGGCCAAGTATGGGAGGGGACCAGCCCCTAGGAGGGCTGGTGCGCCCCCCACAAGGGGGCCAAGGCGCAAGGGAGAGTGGGAGGGGGCAAACCCTAGTCCAGATGGGCCTTAAGGCCCACCTAGTGGGCGCCTCCCCTCTCTCCCCCTCTTGGCCGCCTCCCCAAGTCCCATCTAGGGCTAGCCGCACCCCTTGGGGTGGGAAACCCTAAAGGGGGCGCAGCCCCCTTCTCCCCTATATAAATAGAGGCCTGGGGCTGCCCATAACACATGAGTTCTCTCCCTCTTGGTGCAGCCCTACCTCTCTCCCTACTCCTCCTCTCCCATGGTGCTTGGCGAAGCCCTGCTGGATTGCCACGCTCCTCCACCACCACCACGCCGTTGTGCTGCTGTTGGATGGAGTGTTCCTCAACCTCTCCCTCTCTCCTTGCTGGATCAAGGCGTGGGAGACGTCACCGGGCTGTACGTGTGTTGAACGCGGAGGTGCCGTGCGTTCGGCACTTGATCATCGGTGATTTGAATCACGACGAGTACGACTTCATCAACCCCGTTCACTTGAACGCTTCCGCTTAGCGATCTACAAGGGTATGTAGATGCACTCTCCTTCTACTCGTAGCTGGTTTCTCCATAGATAGATCTTGGTGACGCGTAGGAAAATTTTGAATTTCTGCTACGTTACCCAACAGATACATGGCACCCCCGAAAAGCCGGCCGATCACACCAACAGGGATTGTTGGGTGTTCAAGCAGGCAGGCAAGTTAACTGCCGAAAATGAGGACAAGGGGCTGCATAGAGATGACGACGAGGAGCCCCAGCCACCGAATAATAGTGGACAGAAGGGTTTCCCCCCACAAATGCGGACGGTGAACATGATATACGCAACCCACATCCCCAAGAGGGAGCGGAAGCGCGCGTTAAGGGACGTATACGCGATAGAGCCAGTCGCCCCAAAGTTCAACCCATGGTCCTCCTGCCCGATCACCTTTGATCGAAGGGACCATCCCACTAGCACCCGTCACGGCGGATTCGCCGCATTTGTTATAGACCCAATTATTGACGGATTTCATCTCACTAGAGTCCTTATGGACGGCGGCAGCAGCCTGAACCTGCTTTACCAGGATACAGTGTGGAAAATGGGCATAGATCCCTCGAGGATTAAGCCCACCAAAACGAACTTTAAAGGCGTAATACTAGGTGTAGAGGCCAACTGTACAGGCTCAGTCACACTTGAAGTGGTCTTCGGATCTTCGGGTAATTTCCGAAGCAAGGAGTTAATCTTCGACATAGTCCCGTTTCGCAGTGGCTATCACGCACTGCTCGGGAGAACCGCATTCGCTAAGTTCAACGCGGTACCGCATTACGCATACCTTAAGTTCAAGATGCCAGGCCCTCGAGGAGTAATTACGGTCAATGGAAACACCGAACGCTCCCTCCGAACGGAGGGGCACACGGCGGCCCTTGCAGCGGAAGCACAAAGCAGCCTCTCCAGGCAGTTCTCCAGTCCGGCCACTAAGCGACCGGACACTGTCAAACGCGCCCGGAGTAACCTACAACAAGACCACCTGGCACGATCCGAGCAGGTGTAGCAATGCGGCCCCAACCCCAACCCTCGCAAAAAGGCGACGCCAGTACTTCGCGTACATAATTACGCTCTAGAGATACCATGGGTACAGGGGGAGGGGCACCATCACGGCACGCCCAAAAACGGCTTAAACCGCACCAGGGGCTGCCGATTTTTTAATTTTCTCTTACTTTCAGGACTCCACTGTTCGGAAGGCATGTTCGGCAGTCCAAGTGCCGCACAAACGATGCAAGAACCAGGGAAGCAGACAAGCCACGCCGCCTTACGGAACTCCCAGGTGGTCTCTATCACGAGCAGTATACCTGTTTCGCATATTATTCAGCAGCTTGCCCTGGAGCGGACATGTTAAATAGTCCAACCTTTTGCTTATCGCATTATTTGTATCGTTCTGCCTTGATCGCAGCCCTCTTTAATAAACAATGCATAGCTTCTGTCTATTTTTGCATTACTCTTTATATATATATATATATATATATATATATATATATATATATATATATATATATATATATATATATATATATATATATATATATATATATATATATATATATATATATATATGTTCCTTAACGACATGTTGCACCCGTACACTTTGGTACGGCCAAAATACGCCAGGGGCTTCAGTACCCCTCAATATGGTGTGAGAAGTCCGAACACTTTAACAAGTGCGGCACCCCGAACTTATAGCACTATATGCATCGGCTCCGAATCATGTCTCGGGTCAATAGTTGGGTTTGCCCGGCTCCTCTGTTTTGGTGCCTTACGTTCCGCTATATCGGCTAAGGTAGCACTAGGAGAACCACTGCGATTGTTCCCCGGTTGAGCTGGGTCGAGCACCTCAGTGGAGAAAGCTTACTGACTGTCATGATGAAGCGAGAGCTGGTCGCTGTTCGAGAGGTTTTTTCGAGTCCCTAAAGACTTATGCCGCTTAGGGCGAGGAGCCGACTATGTCCGGCCAAGGCGTGGATAGCGCCCCGAACTCGGTCTTCCAAATACCAGGGGCTTCGCCGAAATTTAAAATTATAGAATTCTATGGCTAAGTGAGAGTGTTCACGCATTATAGTCTGATTGCCTTGTTCGTTGGGCTGAGCGCCTCCCTCGAAGGACCCAAACATGGGAAAAAGAGCACTTAGGTTTATCCTCGAACACCCCAGCACTAGTGGCACGGGGGCAGAAGTCGACGACTCGCCATCTCTCAGAATTGATAAACAACCGCACAGAAGGTAATATTTTAAATTCAAACAGCATTGCTTAGCGCATATGAACAAGTTTTCAGTGCACAGGACAAAACGAGCGAGTTTTACTCAAAAATTACATCCATAGTACATTCATCCGCCACAAGGCGGGCACCCTTCAGAACATCCTTATAATAATTCTCGGGCTTGCGATGCTCTTTCCCCGGCGGCGGCCCGTCCTTCACAAGCTTCTCAGCATCCAGCTTGCCCCAGTGCACCTTAGCACGGGCAAGGGCCCTACGGGCACCTTCAATACAGACAGAGCACTTGATGACTTCGAGCCTTGGACAGGCCTCCACCAGCCGCCGCACCAGCCCGAAATAGCTCCCAGGCTGAGCCTCTCCAGGCCACAGCCGAACTATAAGGCCCCTCATGGCCTGTTCGGCCGCCTTGTGGAGCTCGACCAGTTGCTTCAGCTGGTCGCTCAGGGGCACGGGGTGTCCGGCCTCAGCGTACTGAGACCAGAACACCTTCTCCGTGGAGCTGCCCTCCTCAGCTCGATAGAATGCGGCGGCATCGGACACACTCCGGGGAAGATTTGCGAACGCGCCTGGAGAACTCCGGATTCGGGTAAGTAATAAGTAACTCACGCTTATGTGTTTGCTTTGCATAAAGAATGCCTTACCCGCCGCTATCTTCTTCACCTCCTCCATCTCCTGGAGGGTCTTCTGGGATTCGGCCTTGGCAGACTTGGCACTTTCAATAGCCGCCCCGAGCTCGGACGCTCGCGTCCTTGAGTCACGCTCCAAACTCTCATGTTTTTCCATGAGAACCCGGAGCTCTTACCGCACCTTGCCAACCTCGGCCTCATACTTCTCCCGCTCGGTGCGCTCCGTGGCCGCCGTCTTCTCGGCCTCGAGCAGCGCTTGCTTAAGGGTCGAATGCTTGATTTTTTTTGAATAAAATAATATTTTAGAATACATGGTCCCCGCCGGGAATTACTTGCCGCGGAAACGGAGAAAGTACAATATTAACATAAAATACATGGTCAACATTTTTTCTATACACATTTAACATTTTCAAATGCTTGATTAACATTTTTCTAATACAAGATTAATATATTTTGAATATATGGTCCACACTTTATGAATATATTGTCGATATTTTTATATACACAATGAACATTTTGAAATAAATACAAGATTAACATATTAGAAATTCATGAGCAACTTTATTCATGCATTTACGTATACATTTTTTGCATAGATGAAAAAAAATCTCTATGCGCATTTAACATTTTTCACATGCTTGGTTAATTTTTTGTTCAAATGCTTTTACGTAAAGTGTTTTACGTAGTAGAATTATTTACAATATTTGGAATTATAAACATTTTTTATAGTTGCACCAACATTTTTTTAACACTCCACAAACGTTTTTTTGTTTTTCAAACTTATGTATTTCTTTCAAATATATGTATTTTCGTTATTTTAAAATATAACAAAAATTAAAAATAAACGAAATTGAGTTTAAAAAGGAAAACGATCGAGCGACCACCACCACTGGGCCGGCCCATTACTCTGTCTCTTCATGCCAGAGGACGGTTTGTTACTAGAAGGAGGACATAGGCGAATTAAATTTCTACAAATATCAAGAAAGTTCAATGCTTTTTTAAAGAAGTTCACAAATCTCAGAAAAGTTTGAAGGATTTTAAAAGAGTTCAAGGGGTTGAAAAAACTTCACCACTTTCGAAAAAATCATGAATTTTGAAAAAAATCACAAAACTTAAAAAAAAGTTCTGGAATTTTCATAAAATAGTTCACTAATTTCAAATAAGATATCCTCAATTTTTTTTAAAAAGTTCACATATTCAAAATATATATTTATAATGAGTTTAATAAATAGTTTACGAATTGAAAAATTATTCATCTATAAAAGGGCAGCCCAATGCACCGACCTCCCACTTGCGCAGGGTCCAGGAAAGGATCTGACCACTTTGGGTCTATAGTACGCAGCCTTTCCCTACATTTCTTCAGATTTGGAACAATTCACAAATATTAAAAAAGTTCATCGATTTTGAAACAAAAGTTCATTGATTTGAAAAAGTTCATAAATTTTCAAAAGGCCACTAAAAGAGTTACAGAAAAATAGTAATAATAAAGAAATAAAGAAAGAAATAAAAAAGTCAAAGTAAAAAACTAAAAAATAAAATGAAAAAACAGAAAAGACCGGTTCAGAAAAACTTAAACGAAAAAAGAATAAAACCAACCGAAAGCTTCCCAAACCGGCTAGGAAGCTTTTGGAAGGTTCCCAAAATCGGGAACGACTCTCTTGTTGCAACCTTATATGGCCCGGCCTGTTAGTATCGAAGGAAGGGAGTTGATGTGCGCCCGTCTGTAGGATAACCAGTAACGGCCACTTAAGGCGTTAAGTAGTGAAGTTACTAGTTAAGGAACATCCATTGCAAAGGTCATTCCCACCGCCTCAAGGGTTGACAAGTGGTCGTCTGGGAGTTTTCTCCTTTTTTCGTGTATCAATATTTAAAATATGTGTCTCTCATAAAAAAACATGTTTTTGTCCTCTTTCAAGAGGCACAATTTTGCCTCTCATAGAAGAAAAACATGTGCCCCTCGTGAAAGCAAAACGAAACACGTTTTTTCCTTTCTGAGAGTCACATATGTGCCTCTTGTGGAAGCAAATATGTGCCTCTACGAGAAGCAAATATATGCCTCTCATGGAGGACAACAACACGTTTTTGTTCTTGTGAAAGGCACAACGAGGCTTCTCACGGAAGCAAAACTATGCCACCATGGAAGCAAATCTGTGCCTCCCATGAAATCAAGAAAAGAAAGCACGGTTTTTTCATGCAATCTTTTTCCTCCAAAATCTCAAAAAACTAGGCAAGAACTGAAAAGCCGGATAACATGAAAAGAACCATCTAAACCTCGAAAACATGCATGTAAAGAAAAATAAAATGATAAAATATCGAGGGAGCGCCCAGCACGTGACATATGGCATCACTTGAGAGCGCGTCAAGTGACGCACTCTCAGCCCACTAAAAATAACTCTCGAGGGGGTCCCGCAAGGGGTACCACTCAGTATTTTTAGGGCTAGCACTTAGTTAGTTGCTCTAATTGAATAGACGTCGGCCAAAGTTTTGAGGGGTCCCAGATTATCTTATTTTTAGGAATGGCCCTAGATTATCTAAACATGACATGTATGTATACGGACCATATGTACATAGCCCATTCGAAGTAGCAGAGATAGTAAAACAAGCACAAACTCTAAGAAAAGACCATGGTTTCTCCGAGGCCAGCTCTTTTCCTCTCGGGAGGCGACTAGAAAACCCTAGCCGCCACCAGCGAGTTTCTTTCACCGCGTTCCTCCGGCATTTCCCCTTCGACGACGACCTCAGTCGTCAGTGTTGAGGGGGGGGGGTCACCGGATCCACGTGTGTGGACAGTTTTAGGCTAAAGTAACTTTATTTTAGGCTGTTCATCGTCTTGGCTTCGGCGGCGGTGATGGCGGTGCGGAATAAAGATTCTTCATATCCTTCTCCAACAAGGCGATCGTTACTATGGTTGGGGATGGTTTTGGAAACCAATTTGTTCAAGTAAGGATGGTGTGGCAGCGGCCGCATCCTCGTAGTGGACATGTGCCCTCGGGCTCCGCCGTTGCGACAACGTCTGCTCCAACTTTTGCGCGGAGCTTAGGAGGTAGTCCAGCAGCGGATGCAGATTGTGGTCCGCATCGACGACATCTGGAAGACAGAACATGTGTTAGGTTCGTGGTTGATGGATAACAGGTGTGGTTTCCTCCATCGGCGTCTTAGTCGTGGAAGGATGCAAGATCTGGTGTTCGATGGCGTGTCCGGGGTATTGCCCCGGTCTAATTCGTTCAACGGTAATGGCTTCACTTCTGGTGAGCCACCTTGGAGGTCAGCAAAGCTGCATATCTGTGATGGAGCCGCGTCGAGTTCAGGTGAGGAGGTGATCTGCCATTTTGTAGCGACCAGACCTCAAACAGTCTGATCTCTGTGCTCCGGTGTCATCCCTGGATCAGTAATGCTGACACCACACAGTACTCGGAGGATTTATAGCAGAGTAGCAATCACACACTTATTACATCGAGTGTCTCAGAAGAGAACTTATTACAATAAATATGGCTTAAGGCCATCTAATAACGATAACAGCGGAAGGCTTGGAAGATAAGTGAGTCCATCAACTCCAACGGCATCACTGAGTATAGAACCACGACCTAAAAACTCCTTAATCGTCGTCTGAAAAGTCTGCAACATTAACGTTGCAGTCCGAGATGGGTCAGCACATGGAATATGCTGGCAAGGTAACACATAGAGAGTAATGGAATGAAACAGCTATACTATATGCATATTTGGATGGTGGAAAGCTTTATGCTTACAGTTTTGCGTAAAGCCAATTTTTCCCTACTTCAAAGGAATAAAATTTATTTAACTATTATGGTGGTTGTTAAACATTGAGAATGGTTGACAGCATTCTCAATCCCAATTAAACATCATCATTGAACATAACCCAACAAAATTAATTTACAGTAACATGTTGAGATTCACACGATAATCCAAGTACTAGATACTCAAGATGTCCATAACCGGGGACACGGCTAACCATGATTAGTTTATTACACTCTACAGAGGTTTGCGCACTTTTCCCCACAAGACTCGATCGCCTCCGTTTGGTTTCTCGCACTACAGGGTGTTTGAGAAGACGGATGACCGAGACATAGTCTTTCAGAAGCGCTAGCACCTTACGATCGGGTAGACCGTACCACCTACATCCCCTACATCTGCTAGTCTACCACTGTAAGAGTTCGCACGACTTAGTCAACTATGCTAGAGCCCATAATAGCTTGTGGCTGCACACGGAAGTTTCTAGCATGAATAGTCTCATGATCCCTTTGAGCCTGGGTGGTGGTCCAAAAGAAAACAGGCAAGTCCTGGAATACCCAGGTGCCTCAATCCACCCAGATGTGTGTTTAAGTTGCCACCTTAGATAAACCATTAATTAACAATCTCACATCTGTCATGGATATCACTCACCCAATCCACGTCTACTACCATAGCATGGCATAATAAGCAAACGTAGAAGTAACTCCCAAAGGTTTGATAATAAACAGGTAATAGGTACTACCTCATCTACTTCCCATCCCACAATTTAATTAGATCCTAATCATGCAATGTGTGAGGATTGATCTAATGCAATAAAACTGGGTAGTAGAAAAGGTATGATCAAAGTGTTACTTGCCTTGCTGATGATCCGCGAAACCTAACGATTCGAAGTAACAGGCGGTGCACTCTGGGTATTCTATCGCAGACAAACAAACAAGCATACAATAAGTACTCATCTAATGCACAGGTAAAACTCAAATAAGAGATCTAACCAGAAGATTCAACTTAAGAACTCTGGTTGGCAAAAGAATCAAATCGAACGAAGCAACGAAAGTCAAACGACGAAACAAAACAACTTCGTTTTAGTAATCTGGATCTAGGGAAAATTTTACATTAGCAAAATCTTGTTTAAGTTGGTTAAACGGATAGAGGGTTTCGAGATGAAACTCTAGGCGCTTGAATCGCCTGATTCCGATAAACGAGCGAAAAGTTATACTAAAACAAAAATTGGATCAGGAATCGCGATCATAAAAATCGCGGATTTAATCCGAGAAAAAGAAAAACGACGAACGCCGATTTTTTTTTCTCTTTTTTTGGCACGGAAAACGAGGCGCGACGAACCTCGGCGGCGGCGGTGGCGGACGTCGGCGGCGGCTAGGGCGGCGGCTGGGCTGGGGGCTGGCTAGGGTTTCCCTCGGGGTGGGCTGCCTCGGCTTATAAAGGCCCCACCGGGTCGGTGTCCAGGTCGGACACGGCCCGTTAAGTTGGTTCGTTTTTTAATTATTCCGTTGGAAAAAAATAAAAAGAAATACTAAGGGGACTCCAAAAATTCCGAAATAAATTTTCACGGGCTTCTAAAATCAAGCCGCACAAGGTGAACATTTATTTGGGCCCTAAATGCAATTTTGAAAAACACACTTTCTTCCTAATATTCAAATAAAACACCGAAAAACTCCAAAATAAAATCTTATTTGATTTTATTATTAAATCCTCAATATTTCTTTATTGTGGGAAAGTCATTTTATTCCCTCTCTCATATTTTTGTAATAGAAATAATTGATGATAAAATAAATAAAATCAAATGATCCTATTCTCAAAATTTGAGAAAACTCAAATATGAAAATAATGAATTCCCCAACTCTCTCCGTGGGTCATTGAGTTGCGTAGAATTTTTAGGATCAACCAAAATGCAAAATAAAATATGATATGCATTGACGATCTAATGTATAACATTCCAAATTGAAAATTTGGGATGTTACAAACCTACCCCCCTTAAGATGAATCTCGCCCCCGAGATTCGGGTTGGCTAGAAAATAGGTGAGGGTGGTCTTTGAGCAAATCTTCCTCTCGCTCATAGGTGGCTTCATCCTCTGTGTGGTGGCTCCACTGAACTTTGCAAAACTTGATAACTTTGTTGCGGGTAACTCGGCTGGCAAACTCGAGAATCCTGACTGGTTTCTCCTCGTAGGTCAAATCGTTATCCAACTGAATAGTTTCCAAAGGCACTGTATCTCTCAATGGTATGTCAGCCATCTCCGCGTGACACTTCTTCAATTGGGAAACATGGAACACATCATAAACTCCTGACAATCCTTCAAGCAATTCCAACTTGTAGGCCACTTCTCCCATACGCTCCAAAACTCGATAGGGTCCTACAAATCGTGGCGCTAACTTCCCTTTTACTCCAAAACGCTTTGTTCCTCGAAGTGGAGATACTCGAAGATAAGCTCTATCCCCAACTTTGTAAACTGTCTCCTTGCGTTTAGAATCCGCATAACTCTTCTGCCTGGACTGGGCTACCTTGAGCCTATCGCGAATCAACTTCACCTTCTATTCAGACTCTTTAATCAAGTCAGGTCCAAACAACTAGTGGTCTCCAACTTCGTCCCACGACAACGGTGTCCTGCACCTCCTTCCGTACAAAGCTTCGAAAGGGGCCATCTTTAAACTGGTTTGGTAGCTGTTGTTGTAAGAGAACTCTGCATATGGCAAATTATCGTCCCAACTAGATCCATAATCTAGCGCACAAGCTCTCAGCATATCCTCCAAAATCTGATTGACTCTCTCGGTCTGTCCATCTGTCTGTGGATGAAAAGCTGTACTAAACTCTAGCCTGGTTCCCAAAGTTTCGTACAACTGCTTCCAGAACTTTGAGGTAAACTGGGTTCCTCTATCCAATACGATACTCCTTGGAACTCCATGCAGACATACGATCCTGGTCATGTATATCTTCGCCAACTTAGCACTGGTATAAGTGGTCTTTACTGGGATGAAATGAGCTACTTTTGTCAATCGATCAACTACAACCCAAATCAAGTCATAGTCTGAACGAGTCCTGGGTAATCCCATGATAAAATCCATGCCTAGCTTATCCCACTTCCATTCGGGTATCGGCAATGGTTGTAACAATCCTGCTGGCTTCTGATGCTCTGCCTTTACTCTCTGGCATACATCACAAACTGCTACATACTCCGCAATATCCTTCTTCATTCCAGTCCACCAGAAAATATCCTTCAAATCCAAATACATCTTGGTATTTCCTGGGTGAATTGAATACGATGAGTCCTTGGGCACATAAATATCCTTCATTCCAGTCGTGTGCCTGTTGCAAAATCAACTTCTTGATCTCCGGGTCCTTGGGCACATAAACACGGTCTTCAAACCATAGGGTGTCGTGCTCATCCTCACGAAATCCTTTAGCTTTTCCTTTGCTCAGTTTCTCCTTTATAGCGGCAATCTCTTTGTCAGCTTTCTGAGCTTCTCTGGTTCTATCCATCAAAGTTGACTGAATCTCCAATGCTGCTACATAGCCTCTCGGAACTATTTCCAAACATAGTTCACGAAGATTTTTGGCTAACTCCTTGGGTATTTCTCCCGTCATTAACATATTGACATGGCTCTTACGGCTTAATGCGTCTGCTACTACATTAGCCTTTCCGGGATGATAATGCAATTCCATATCATAATCCTTGATAAGCTCCAACCATCTCCTTTGTCTGAGATTCAACTCCTTCTGTGTGAAAATGTACTTCAAACTCTTATGATCAGTGTACACCTCACAATGATTTCCATTGAGGAAATGTCTCCATGTTTTCAAGGCATGTACTACGGCTGCTAACTCTGTCGGATTTCGGGTTCCGGCAGACCCTTGAGGTTCGAACACTGGGGTGTGCGCGGAGATTTCGCCTCCTACCTACCTGCACCCCTCCGCCTCGCTAAGATCTAAGCTATGGAAAGAACAACACAAGAGACATAGGGTTTATACTGGTTCGGGCCACGTTGTGGTGTAACACCCTATTCCAGTGTGTGGTGTGGTGGATTACCTCTTGCGCTGATGATGATGAACAATACAAGGAAGAACAGCCTCGCGAGGGTCTGTTCTTGGCTGGGGCGATGAACTGCTGGGAGGAGTTCAGTCACCCTTCTCTCTCTCTCTCAACCTCTCACCCCCTCACCGAGCTGCTTCCATCCTGCGGGTGGCTGGTTCTATTTATAGAGGCCCTGGTCCTCTTTCCAAATATCGAGCGGGAAGGGAGCCAACAATGGCGGGTTAATTTGGAAGGGGACAGCTAGCACCAGTTATCCTGACAAAAGTAGTCTTCGCCTGCACAAAGCTCTGGTGGTGACGCCGTCTTGGGCTCCAGGATGACCTCCGTCTTGCAGTCCTCTAGGTCTTGGTCTTGTTGCACCGAAATGACAACCTTTGCCTGATGCCTCGGTACTCCGGCTGCGCTTGCCCCCTTTGCACCAAAGAGGAAAGGAGGACACTGCGCGGGCTGGCACCCGCCTGGCGCCCTTGGTCGTCATGGCTTGCGTCACAGGCACCTCGTGAGGTACCCCGCCTTGATCTCTCCGCCTCCTCGCGAGCCAGCCTGATGAGGCTGTGCCTGAGGAAGCTCCGGGTCATCCGCCCCGCGAGGCTTGGCCCCTCGCGAGGGTCTTGGGTCTGTGTTGGTGAAGATGGGCCGTGCTGGGCCCCCCTTTGAGCCACTCCGCAGGCCGCAAGCAGGCAAGTCTGGGGACCCCCGTTCCCAGAACGCCAACAGTAGCCCCCGGTCCCAAGGCGCGCCCGGACTTGGCCGTGCAGGGAGGCGGAAGGGCAAGAGCGAAGCGCCGCAGGGCCTAATAGCCTGCGGCCTTGGGCGCCGCGTGGCGGTTGATTGGACGTGGGCGCCTCCACTTCCCCATGGCGCCTCGGCAACTGCGCAGACTGGACAAGTCCCTGCATGCAAAGTGGGTCATGATTACCTGCGATCGTGGAGGTCTACGGTTGGCCTTCGCCGGCCATAAGTACGGAACAGCGCGCGCCCTTCCAGTCCATCCCTCCTTGCTTCTCCTTCTTCCCGGTCCTTGCTCCGTCTTGCTGCGATGGCTCCGATCCGCCGGTTCTTGACGGCTGAGAAGGGGAAGGCTCCCCGAGAGGAACCAGACCCGCTCCCGCCGAAGAAACGGCTCGTCCTCTGTGGCCCGGACGAGGGGGCCCATCAGGTGGTGTTGAGGCCTTGGTGCGAGCGGGCACCGCCGGGGTTCCCGCTTCCCTTGTACGCCCACATCGAGGGCCCTGAAGGAGCTGATGCTGATCGCCACGGGCTGCGCCGCCGTCGATGTCGACGAGTCACGAAGGTGTGGGTCGTCCCCCCTGGGGTCCACACTGAGGGCTCCTCCCGAGAGTTCGTGCTCCACGTCGCCATGCCTCCTCAGTCTTGGATTCGCCTTCCTCCCTTCGTCGCCATGCCCCGGGCGAGGTCTTCATGACTCGGGGCTGGGGCGAAATCGCCCGGGTTTGCAGGGCAAGAGGCGCCCTCACGATCCACTTGGAGTACGACGGTGCTTCGGTGATGTTCTTCAAGGTCTTCGATGCGAACAGGCACCGGCTGGAGTGCTGCCCCGGGAGAGGTGGCTAGGACCCTGCTGCGGCAAGGACTGGGCCCGCCAACCGCTCCCTTGGCGGCTCCTCAGGCGGTGGAGGCGTCGGAGGTTCCAGCGACTCCGGCGATCTCTTCGCAACTCCGAAGACGAGCGACGACAGCTACGAGCCCCCGAGCCGGTGCCGCTCCTGGAGCAGGGCGGGCTCGTCAGGCCGCCGTCGACTTTGATCTAGATGGGGTTGGCGCCGGTGCTTGACGGCCCACTATTGATGATGGCGTCTTTTGCAGGGCACGCGTAGTTAGTGTTCCTTTAGGATCTGTTCCCTACGAGGAATCAAAGACGCGTCCCGTGGGGGCTTGTAAGGTGCCTGTGATCCTGTTTTGTTAATATACCCCTTGTCATAGAATTGTGCGAGTTGCTCATTCCGTCTTAGCTCAGTCCTCCCTTTCGAACCTCACGAGGGCTTGGTGCTCTGCGCCGACAGGTCCCAGTCCCAAGGCGGCTTCTGCCGTCACCAGTATGCCAGGTCGCAATGCCGTGGTCAAGGCCAGGAGGTGAGCGACCCGGAGTTCGGTAAGAGCCCCTGAGTCGCGATGCTCAGGAGGTCCCCTTTGGCGCTCAAGCAGTCGTCGTTCGGTGAGAAAGGAGAGCGGCGTCGCTAACACAGGATTGCATTAGGTGTGGGGATGATGCCACGGTAGCTGGCGCTTCCGGGTGGTGACTTATCTCGAGAATCAAGGGCCGCTCTCTGGTGTGTCGCCAGGTCCGTGCATCGGCAGGCGCGAGGTTGCTCGGCGAGGTCCTCGTGTGTCCCTCCCCTCTCGCCCTTGCTCCCCTTTCTGCTCTACATCCTCGGGTCCCAGCCCTCGAGCGAGTCTCAGCCGTCGCTGGTATGCCAGGTCACAATGCCGTGGACAAGGCCAGAGGGTGAGGGCTGGAGAGCCAGTAGGAGCCCTGAGTCGTGATTCTCAGGCACCCCCCTTTAACGTACAAGCGGTTCGCGCGGACGAGAGTGAGGGAGACACCGCAAGGGCCTCGCCTGACGCAGCTCCTTCAGGAGACCCTGTAAACCCATCATAGAAAAAGAAACGAGGGGGTTGCCATGACAATTGACAGTCAGCCGTTGGTTGCTTCCGAGGGGTAATGAGGCACTGAAGGCTTGACGAGGTGGCGCCATGCGGGGTTGCCGCGGCCAGAGCTCAGCCATTCAGGTTTGTCGGCGTTACAGGGACGGACCCATGCGCAAGCGTCGTGCCGTTTGGGAGCAGTTCCGTCAGTTGAGCAGGCAACTAGGTCAAGCACATTAGCCGTGAAGGAGTGGATTCATTTAAATAGATGCTGGGAAGGCGGACATCATGGGGTCAGGCCCGAGCGACTTGAGGATGATGCAGCCCGAGGCGCGCCCCCAACGAGGTAAGCTAATAACATGAAATGAAAGGGATGCATGCCGCAGGGACGGACCCATGCGGCCTGGGAATAATGCAGCCCTGGGGGGGGGGCGCTCCCAGCTAGAAATGAAACTTGAAAGATGTCACCTGATGATGTTGAGGACGAAGGACTATTGGTGTAGCAGACTCGATGGGCAGCGGAAGCCGATCCTCACGAGACCCCAGGCCCAGGGGCCTCGGGAGGCTCCAGAGGCGCTGGCGGCTCCTCACGGACCATCTCCATCTCCGCCAGGGCTGCGGAACGCCTGGCCTCCCGTGCCTCCGTGGTGCCCCTCATGAGGCGCTGGTGCGTGGCAGCCGCGTTCGGCAAGCCGTAAGGCATGCAAACGTAGCTGTGGGGTGGACCTCCGCAGCGCCCCACTCACGAGGGCCAGAGGCGCTCCAGAAAGGCGACTCGGTTGAGCCCTGGTATGTCGATGCAGACGCGCAGCCCACCATCCTCGCCTGGATGGGGAGCCACTTCTGGTAGGCGGCGGCCGCCTTTCATGACTCGTGACTCCTATAGCTCCTGAATGGCCTTGCTAACGAACTCCTGAGGGTCTGGCTTTCCTCTCCTTGCTCCTTCTTGAGGAAAACGTGCTTCGAAACACGCCTCCATGTGGTGCCCAAGCGCCTCCCTCGTGACCCTAGCTAGGTCGGTGGCCCTCTAGGGGAGAGCCCCCGAGCCCTGCCTGAGGAGGGCGCCGGGCGCGCTTTCCTATGCGATGGAAGGAGGTTCCCCCTGGGTAGGAACAGGCCCAGAGGGGCCTGCCTCCTGAGGGGCCGGGCCGAACGATGTCTTCTTCTTCTTGTGGGCGCTCTCGGGGAGCCTCCTGCTTCCGCGATCCGGGTCTTCCAGTGACACGGCCTGAAAGGCTTGTTCCAGGGAACACACCGCATCCTTCCCTTCATAGGGCACCGTGATGACTCTGCCACTTCCTGGCATCTTGAGGACGTTGTAGCCGTGGTGAGTTACGACCATGAACTTGGCCAGCGCTGGGTACCCAAGGATGGCGTTGTACGGCAGGAGAATGTGAGCGACGTCGAAGTCGATGAGCTCGGTGCGGTAGTTATCACGTGCCCTGAAGGAGACAGGGAGGCGGACCTGCCCAATCGGGCCCGTGGAGCCATCGGTGATTCCGGAGAAAGGCTTGGTTGGCTGAAGCTGGCTGTAGGGCACTTGAAGATTGTTGAATGTTTCCACGGACAGGACGTTGAGCCCTGCCTCGCCATCGATGAGGGTCTTGGTGACCACCACATTGCTGATGATTGGGGAACAAAGCATCGGGAGGACTCCGGCTGTAGCCGCACACTTGAGCTGATCTGCTGAGCTGAACTTGATGGCGCACGCCGACCACCTGAGAGGGCGCGTGGCTTCGAGCCTGGGGAGGACTGCATTCACTTCGCGGGCGAACTGCTTGAAGATGCATTGAGAGGCTGGGGCTTGAGCCCCGCCCAGGATGCAGGCGATCGCGCGCGGCTCCTGGAAGCCCCCAGCCCCCTCGTCCTGGTGGCGGTCCTCGTTTCTCCTTGGCTGCGGCGGTAGCGGTGGGAGGCCTGCGTTGCCTTGCGGGCGATCCTCGCGAGGCTGATCCCTCCAGTCTCCCTCGCGAGGCGGGTCTTGCCAGCGATCCCCGCGAGGTTGATCGCGCCACCCTTGGCGCGGGCCACGGTCTTCCCAGGGTCCTGCGTTCCTTCCACCTCCTCGACCGTAGCCCCGGTCACCGCGGTCGGGGCGACGGCCGATCCTTCCTTCTCGCCCAGCTCTGAGCTCTTGACATTCGTTGGTGTTATGGGTGTGGAGGTCGTGGTACACACAATACCGACTGCCCTTGGAAGGTTCGGGCTGATCTCTGCCCCGCTTGGTGTCTGGTTCTGCCGCGAGCACGGCAGCCCCCTTGCGCTTCACATCCTTGGCCTTGGGCTTCTTCTCTTCTGGGTCTGCGGCAGGCAGCTCGAGGAGGGAGATACGCCCTTCCTCAGCCCTGGCGCACTTGGTTGCCAAGTTGAACAGCTCCAAGGAAGTGCACAGGTCTTCATGCATCGCCAGCTCCTCCTTCATCTTGACGTCGCGCACGCAGTCGGAGAAGGCTGAGATGATGGCCTCCTCAGTCACCTTGGGAATCTTGAGGCATGCGTTGTTGAAGCGCTGGATGTACTTCTGCAGGGTATCCCCGGGTTGTTGCTTGATGCGGCGCATGTCGCTCGCGGCGGGTGGCCGGTCGCGAGTACCTTGGAAGTTGGCGATGAAGCGGGTGCACATCTCGTCCCAAGAGGAGATCGTGCCCGGAGCCAGGTTCAGGAGCCAGGTGCGGGCCCCGTCCTTGAGCACCATGGGAAACCAGTTCGCCATGACCTTCTCGTCTCCGTTGGCCGCTTCGATGCCCAACTCGTAGAGCTGGAGGAACTCCGCAGGGTCAGCCGTGCCGTCGTAATGAGGAGGTAGGTCTGGCTTGAACTTGCCGGGCCACACGATGCTGCGTAGCTCGGTGGTGAAGGCGCGGCAGCCTGCTGTGGCCACGGGAGGCCTTGGGTGACGGAGAGCTTGGTCTTGCATGTCCCCACGCGCTGCAGCTGGGAGCAGCGCGGGGTCTTGACGTGGGGGAGCAGGAGCATGGTTGCGACGTGCTGGAGTAGGGAGTGCCCGGGCAGCTTCTTGCGGGCGAGGGACTTCTTGGCAGCTCTGCTCTTGCCGCGCTGGCACCTGACGGAGCGGGTTCCACCCAGGGACCACGCGCCTTGGAGCCATGGCGCCTTCCTGAGGAGGAGGCGGCCGGGGCGCCGCCGGAGCATCGTCGCCCGCGTGAGGCGGGGTGCGGTGCAGCGGAGCGGACGACGCAGGAGAGCCCCCTGCGGCGCGGACGAGCTCGGTGACGCGGTCGAGCCATTCTTCGTAGACGCCGTCGATGAGACGGTAGCGCAAGAGCTCGTTTGCCGCGATGAGCGCAGCTCGAGCCTCCATGGGTGCGTGGAGCGCGCGGGACGAAGAACCAGCCGGGGTGAGCGAGGGAGTTGCGGTGCGGCCGTCTTGCCGCACGGATGGATGCTGAGACGATGCTTGCTGCTCGTCCCCCGCCGAGCCGGTGGCGGTGTTGACGGCAGGTGATGGGGAACGTCGAGGACGCCCGCCGACAAGAGCCGTCTGGGCGACGCGGGAAGCGAGAGCGGCCCGGCGCTCAGCGCGGGCCCGACGAGCGTCAGACATGGGCGCGATGGTCGGAGGAGAATAGGGTGGTGGAAGACGAATTCCGGTGCACCCCTACCTGGCGCGCCAAATGTCGGATTTCGGGTTCCGGCAGACCCTTGAGGTTCGAACACTGGGTGCGCACGGAGATTTCGCCTCCTACCTACCTGCACCCCTCCGCCTCGCTAAGATCTAAGCTATGGAAAGAACAACACAAGAGACACAGGGTTTATACTGGTTCGGGCCACCGTTGTGGTGTAACACCCTAATCCAGTGTGTGGTGTGGTGGATTGCCTCTTGGGCTAATGATGATGAACAATACAAGGAAGAACAGCCTCGCGAGGGTCTGTTCTTGGCTGGGGCGATGAACTGCTGGGAGGAGTTCAGTCACCCTTCTCTCTCTCTCTCTCAACCTCTCACCCCCTCACCGAGTTGCTTCCATCCTGCGGGTGGCTGGTCTTATTTATAGAGGCTCTGGCCCTCTTCCCAAATATCGAGCGGGAAGGGAGCCAACAATGGTGGGCTAATTTGGAAGGGGACAACTAGTACCAGTTATCCTGACAAAAGTAGTCTTCGCCTGCACAAAGCTCTGGTGGTGACGCCGTCTTGGGCTCTATGATGACCTCCGTCTTGTAGTCCTCTGGGTCTTGGTCTTGTTGCACCGCAATGACAACCTTTGCCTGATGCCTCGGTACTCCGGCTGCGCTTGCCCCCTTTGCACCAAAGAGGAAAGGAGGACACTGCGCGGGCTGGCACCCGCCTGGCGCCCTTGGTCGTCATGGCTTGCGTCACAGGCACCTCGTGAGGTACCCCGCCTTGATCTCTCCGCCTCCTCGCGAGCCAGCCTGATGAGGCTATGCCTGAGGAAGCTCCGAGTCATCCGCCCCGCGAGGCTTGGCCCCTCGCGAGGGTCTTGGGTCTGTGTTGGTGAAGATGGGCCGTGCTGGGCCCCCCTTTGAGCCACGCCGCAGGCCGCAGGCAGGCAAGTCTGGGGACCCCCGTTCCCAGAACACCGACAAACTCCAAATCATGCGTGGCATAATTCAACTCATGAGGCTTTAGTTGTCTTGAGGCATATGAAACAACTCTCCCTTCCTGCATAAGCACTGCTCCAAGTCCTCGACGTGAAGCGTCGCAATACACCTCATAATCCTTGGTCTGGTCTGGCAAAATCATCACTAGTGAGGTAACCAAACGTTTCTTCAACTCTTGGAAACTAGCTTCACATTTCTCCGTCCATATGAACTTGGTATCTTTCTTTAATAACTCCATCATAGGCTTCGCAATCTTTGAGAAATTCTCAATAAATCTCCGGTAGTATCCTGCGAGTCCAAGAAAACTCCGGATCTCTCCAACTGTTGTTGGGGCTTCCCACTTGGTCACGGTTTCCACTTTAGTGGGATCAACTGCTATACCTTCTCCGGATATAACATGTCCGAGGAATCCTACTTCCTTCAACCAAAACTAACATTTGCTGAACTTGGCATATAATTGATGTTCTCTGAGCTTTCCAAGTACCAAACGCAAATGCTCCTTATGTTCATCTTCATTCTTCGAGTAAACCAGGATATCATCAATGAACACTATGATGAACTTATCCCAAAACTCCATAAATACTTTGTTCATCATGTTCATAAAATAGGCAGGGGCGTTAGTCAGACCAAACGACATAATGGTATACTCATACAGCCCATACCTGGTGGTAAAAGCTATCTTCAGAATATCCTGTTCTCGAATCTTCAACTGGTGGTATCCTGATCGCAGATCGATCTTGGAAAATACCTTAGCTCCTTGCAATCGATCAAACAGATCATTGATCATTGGTAGTGGGTACTTGTTCTTGATCGTTACTTCATTCAATCCTCGATAATCAACAACCATCCTTAACAATCCATCCTTCTTCTCCACTAGTAGTACTGGCGATCCCTAAGGCGAAGAACTTGGGCGAATATATCCTTTATCCAGTAACTCCTTAATCTGCTTCTTAATTTCCACCAAATCCTTTGCTGGCATCCTATATGGTCTCTTTGATATTTGCCCTGTGCCTGGCAATAGCTCAATCAAAAACTCAATATCTCTATCCGGTGGCATGCCTGGCAACTCCTCTGGAAAAACATCAGGAAAATCCCTTACCACTGGTACTTCCTCCTACACAACTCCTGTTAGGCAATTTACTTGAGTCCTCTTTGGCACATGCCGGGATACATACTTGATCCTTCTCCCTTCTGGTGTGGTAAGCAAAATTGACTTGCTAGCACACTCAATATTCCCTTCATACTTTGATAACCAATCCATGCCTAATATCACATCCAATCCTTGAGATTCCAACACTATTAGGTCCGAGGGAAAAACATAGTTACCAATCCTTAATGGTAACCGATCACACCATCGACTAGCCACATACTCTGCTCCAGGCGAGGTTACTAACATGGGTGACCTAAGGGCTTGGGTTGGTAGGTTATACATATCCACAAATCCCCTTGAGATGTATGAATGCGATGCACTAGTATCAAAAAGAACGAGTGCAGTAAATGACTTAACCAAAAACTTACCTATTACTGCATCGGGTTGAGCTTCAACCTCCTCCACGCTAACGTGGTTCACCTGTCCCCTGTTGAAAGGGTTTGGCTTCTTCCTAGAACTTCCATTGCCATTTTGGCCTTCAGGACATTCATTGGCATAATGTCCGGTCTTCGAACACTTAAAGCAAGTGACTTGGCTTAAGTCCTTCTTGGCTGGGGTTTATGGGTTGGTGCGGTTCTGGCTGTTGCTTCCTCCATTGCCATTACCATTCTTGGTGCCATTGTGATTGTGCGAGCTACCTCCTCCATGGGTATGCTGAAAATGTCCTCCCGGTCTAGGGGTAAAACATGGCTTCCGCTGAGCTCCTGAATTGTACTTTCCTTGTCCATACTTCCTCTTGCGATTCTCAATTTGCTACTGCTTCCCTTCAATCATAAGAGCACGATCTACCAACTCCTGGTAGTTGTTGAAGGTTGCCACCATCAACTGCATGCTCAACTCATCATTCAGTCCTTCCAGAAACTTCTCCTGCTTAGCTGCATCCGTAGCTACGTCATCTGGGGCATAACGTGCTAACTTACTAAAGTCCTCCACATACTGGCCAACTGTCCGTCCTCCTTGGCGCAAGTTGCGAAACTCACGCTTCTTCATGGCCATAGCTCCTGCTGAAACATGGGCAGTACAAAAAGCCTGCTGAAACTGGTCCCATGTGATAGTGTCGACTGGGAAAGTGGCGGTGAAATTCTCCCACCATGATGCCGCGGGTCCTTCAAGCTAATGTGCGGCAAACTTCACCTTCTTTGCATCTGTGCATCCTGCTGTGGTCAACTCCCTAGCTGTCTTGCGGAGCCAATCATCTGCTACTATCGGCTCGGTGCTACTGGAAAACACCGGCGGATTCAGCCTAAGAAAACGGGCTAAGTGGTCAACAGGTGGTGGTGGTGGTGGGTTGTTGTTGTTGTTTCCCTGATTCTGATTCTGGACTAGCAACTGCATCAATGTGTTATGCTGCTGGATCAACTGGGTGAGCTCCGGTGGAAAGGCAAATCCGGGGTCACGTCTCGGAGGCATCTGAGGGTTTAGAAAAGATGAGATATAAGAATAGAGGGGGTCTAAAGAGAAAACACTACCCATATGCACATGAGGCAAAAGCAAACAATTCACTTCATTCAATCAAACAAGGGCATAGAATCGATCTAACTATCGCAAAAGTGCTCGGACTACTATATTTACATGGTGGACTACTACTACTGATGAGGTGGTCTACTAGAAATATTCTACGGTTGTTGACTCCATGATATCTGCTCCAGCTTCATCAACATAGTCATCATCTCTACTATCTGGTTCCGAGTCGGTGCCGTCGATGATGATGTAGTCTTCCGGGCTAATCTCCTAGGGTTCTTCGTCTTCATCTACTGGCGTAGGGCCTCCCATAAATATTCCAATCTTCTTTGTTAGGTCGGCATTCTTATCCACCAATACTTCAATTTCCTCTTCATAATCTTCACGTGTAGCCTTGAGTTCTTCCTCAAGTTCCTTGATTCTAGTCTTAGCCTTCTTTAGATCTATCATGTCGGCGCACATCTGGTTCTCCTGTCGTCGAATGTGCTGGTTTAACTCCTGGATAAAAGCTGCGATTGATCTATCCTTCCTGGTGCTGATCATCTCCCAGTGTTCTTCTCGGCGCCCACAAATCTGCTAGATAGTATCCTTGAGATCCTTGCGGTAGACTTCTCCAATGCTCTTTCCTAGACTCCAAGTTGGTGCATCAAAAGAAAACTCTATGGGCTCAGTGACTGGCATGAACGTCCTTCCTGGAACTTGAACTTGAATCATCCAATGCTCTTCTTCAGGTAAAGTGGCGTTGTAGGTTCCCGTGAAGCTTGGTACTCCTATATTCAGGTATCTAGTGACTTCCTTCAAGTGACGTCCAAAGGGTGTATCTTCATCCGGTTGCGTGAACTTGTTCCTTGCATCCGCCATCCTAAAGAGTAGAAAAGATGAGAGGTCAGAAGAGAAGAGAGTGAATAGTGATCTAGGTCTTTAGCTTAGTGGTCGTGTCCTACAGTCAGCGTGTGCTCCGATACCATCTCTATAGCGAACATACCTCAAACAGTCTAATCTCTGTGCTCCGGTGTCATCCCTAGATCAGTAATGCTGACACCACACAGTACTCGGAGGATTTATAGCAGAGTAGCAATCACACACTTATTACATCAAGTGTCTCAGAAGAGAACTTATTACAATACATATGGCTTAAGGCCATCTAATAACGATAACGGCGGAAGGCTTGGAAGATAAGTGAGTCCATCAACTCCAACAGCATCACTGAGTATAGAACCACGACCTAAAAACTCCTTAATCGTCGTCTGAAAAGTCTGCAACATTAACGTTGCAGCCCGAGACGGGTCAGCACATGGAATATGCTGGCAAGGTAACACATAGAGAGTAATGGAATGAAACAGCAATACTATATGCATATTTGGCTGGTGGAAAGCTCTATGGTTACAGTTTTGCATAAAGCCAATTTTTCCCTACTTCAAAGGAATAAAATTTATTTAACTATTATGGTGGTTGTTAAACATTGAGAATGGTTGACAGCAGTCTCAATCCCAATTAAACATCATCATTGAACATAACCCAACAAAATTAATTTAGAGTAACATGTTGAGATTCACACGATAATCCAGGTACTAGATACTCAAGATGTCCATAACCGGGGACACGGCTAACCATGATTAGTTTATTACACTCTGCAGATGTTTGCGCACTTTTCCCCACAAGACTCGATCGCCTCCGTTTGGTTTCTCGCACTACAGGGTGTTTGAGAAGACGGATGACCGAGACATAGTCTTTCAGAAGCGCTAGCACCTTACGATCGGGTAGACCGTACCCCCTACATCCCCTACATCTGCTAGTCTACCACTGTAAGAGTTTGCACGACTTAGTCAACTATGCTAGAGCCCATAATAGCTTGTGGCTACACACGGAAGTTTCTAGCATGAATAATCTCATGATCCCTTTGAGCCTGGGTGGCGGTCCAAAAGAAAACAGGCAAGTCCTGGAATACCCAGGTGCCTCAATCCACCCAGATGTGTGTTTAAGTTGCCACCTTAGATAAACCATTAATTAACAATCTCACATCTGTCATGGATATCACTCACCCAATCCACGTCTACTAGCATAGCATGGCATAATAAGCAAACGTAGAAGTAACTCCCAAAGGTTTGATAATAAACAAGTAATTAGTACTACCTCATCTACTTCCCATCCCACAATTTAATTAGATCCTAATCATGCAATGTGTGAGGATTGATCTAATGCAATAAAACTGGGTAGTAGAAAAGGTATGATCAAAGTGTTACTTGCCTTGCTGATGATTCACGAAACCTAACAATTCGAAGTAACAGGCAGTGCACTCCGGGTATTCTATCGCAGACAAACAAACAAGCATACAATAAGTACTCATCTAATGCACAGGTAAAACTCAAATAGAGATCTAACCAGAAGATTCAACTTAAGAACTCCGGTTGGCAAAAGAATCAAATCGAACGAAGCAACGAAAGTCAAACGACGAAACAAAACAACTTCGTTCTAGTAATCTGGATCTAGGGAAAATTTTACAGTAGCAAAATCTTGTTTAAGTTGGTTAAACGGATAGAGGGTTTCGAGACGAAACTCTAGGCGCTTGAATCGCCTGATTCCGATAAACGAGCGAAAAGTTATACTAAAATGAAAATCGAATCAGGAATCGCGATCATAAAAATCGCGGATTTAATCCGAGAAAAAATAAAAACAACGAACACTGATTTTTTTTCTCTTTTTTGGCACGGAAAACGAGGCACGACGAACCTCGGCGGCGGCGGCGGCTAGGGCGGCGGCTGGGCTGGGGGCTGGCTAGGGTTTCCCTCGGGGTGGGCTACCTCAGCTTATAAAGGCCCCCTCGGGTCGGTGTCCAGGTCGGACACGGCCCGTTAAGTCGGTTTTTTTTAATTATTCCGTTGGAAAAAAAATAAAAAGAAATACTAAACGGACTCCAAAAATTCCGAAATAAATTTTCACGGGCTTCTAAAATCAAGCCGCACAAGGTGAACATTTATTTGGGCCCTAAATGCAATTTTGAAAAACGCACTTTTTTTCCTAATATTCAAATAAAACACCAAAAAACTCCGAAATAAAATCTTATTTGATTTTATTATTAAATCCTCAATATTTCTTTATTGTGGGAAAGTCATTTTATACCCTCTCTCATATTTTTGTAATAGAAATAATTGATGATAAAATAAATAAAATCAAATGATCCAATTCTCAAAATTTGAGAAAACTCAAATATGAAAATAACGAAATCCCCAACTCTCTCCGTGGGTCATTGAGTTGCGTAGAATTTTTAGGATCAACCAAAACGCAAAATAAAATATGATATGCATTGATGATCTAATGTATAACATTCCAAATTGAAAATTTGGGATTTTACAAACTTACCCCCCTTAAGATGAATCTCGCCCCCGAGATTCGGGTTGGCTAGAAAATAGGTGAGGGTGGTCTTTGAGCAAATCTTCCTCTTGCTCACAGGTGGCTTCATCCTCCGTGTGGTGGCTCCACTGAACTTTGCAAAACTTGATAACTTTGTTGCAGGTAACTCGGCTGGCAAACTCGAGAATCCTGACTGGTTTCTCCTCGTAGGTCAAATCGTTATCCAACTGAATAGTTTCCAAAGGCACTGTGTCTCTCAATGGTATGTCATCCATCTCCGCGTGACACTTCTTCAATTGGGAAACGTGGAACACATCATGAACTCCTGACAATCCTTCAAGTAATTCCAACTTGTAGGCCACTTCTCCCATACGCTCCAAAACTCGATAGGGTCCTACAAATCGTGGCGCTAACTTCCCTTTTACTCCAAAACGCTTTGTTCCTCGAAGTGGAGATACTCAAAGATAAGCTCTATCCCCAACTTCGTAAACTGTCTCCTTGCGTTTAGAATCCGCATAACTCTTCTGTCTGGACTGGGCTACCTTGAGCCTATCGCGAATCAACTTCACCTTCTATTCAGACTCTTTAATCAAGTCAGGTCCAAACAACTAGTGGTCCCCAACTTCGTCCCACGACAACGGTGTCCTGCACCTCCTTCCGTACAAAGCTTCGAAAGGGGCCATCTTTAAACTAGTTTGGTAACTGTTGTTGTAAGAGAACTCTGCATATGGCAAATTATCGTCCCAACTAGATCCATAATCTAGCGCACAAGCTCCCAGCATATCCTCCAAAATCTGATTGACTCTCTCAGTCTGTCCATCTGTCTGTGGATGAAAAGCTGTACTAAACTCTAGCCTGGTTCCCAAAGTTTCGTGCAACTGCTTCCAGAACTTTGAGGTAAACTGGGTTCCTCTATCCGATACGATACTCCTTGGAACTCCATGCAGACATACGATCCTGGTCATGTATATCTTCGCCAACTTAGCGCTGGTATAAGTGGTCTTTACTGGGATGAAATGAGCTACTTTTGTCAATCGATCAACTACAACCCAAATCGAGTCATAGCCTGAACGAGTCCTGGGTAATCCCGTGATAAAATCCATGCCTAGCTTATCCCACTTCCATTCGGGTATCGGCAATGGTTGTAACAATCCTGCTGGCTTCTGATGCTCTGCCTTTACTCTCTGGCATACATCACAAACTGCTACATACTCCGCAATATCCTTCTTCATTTCGGTCCACCAGAAAATATCCTTCAAATCCAAATACATCTTGGTATTTCCTGGGTGAATTGAATACGGTGAGTTGTGTGCCTCTTGCAAAATCAACTTCCTGATCTCCGGGTCCTTGGGCACATAAACACGGTCTTCAAACCATAGGGTGTCGTGCTCATCCTCACGAAATCCTTTAGCTTTTCCTTTGCTCAGTTTCTCCTTTATAGCGGCAATCTCATTGTCAGCTTTCTGAGCTTCTCTGATTCTATCCATCAAAGTTGACTGAATCTCCAATGCTGCTACATAGCCTCTCGGAACTATTTCCAAACATAGTTCACGAAGATTTTTGGCTAACTCCTTGGGTATTTCTCCCGTCATTAATGTATTGACATGGCTCTTACGGCTTAATGCGTCTGCTACTACATTAGCCTTTCCGGGATGATAATGCAATTCCATATCATAATCCTTGATAAGCTCCAACCATCTCCTTTGTCTGAGATTCAACTCCTTCTGTGTGAAAATGTACTTCAAACTCTTATGATCCGTGTACACCTCACAATGATTTCCAATGAGGAAATGTCTCCATGTTTTCAAGGCATGTACTACGGCTGCTAACTCTGTCTGATTTCGGGTTCCGGCAGACCCTTGAGGTTCGAACACTGGGGTGCGCGCGGAGATTTTTGCCTCCTACCTACTCGCACCCCTCCGCCTCGCTAAGATCTAAGCTATGGAAAGAACAACACAAGAGACACAGGGTTTATACTGGTTCGGGCCACCGTTGTGGTGTAACACCCTACTCCAGTGTGTGGTGTGGTGGATTGCCTCTTGGGCTGATGATGATGAATAATACAAGGAAGAACAGCCTCACGAGGGTCTGTTCTTGGCTGGGGCGATGAACTGCTGGGAGGAGTTCAGTCACCCTTCTCTCTCTCTCTCAACCTCTCACCCCCTCACCGAGCTGCTTCCATCCTGCGGGTGGCTGGTTCTATTTATAGAGGCCCTGGTCCTCTTCCCAAATATCAAGCGGGAAGGGAGCCAACAATGGCGGGCTAATTTGGAAGGGGACAGCTAGTACCAGTTATCCTGACAAAAGTAGTCTTCACCTGCACAAAGCTCTGGTGGTGACGCCGTCTTGGGCTCCATGATGACCTCCGTCTTTCAGTCCTCTGGGTCTTGGTCTTGTTGCACCGAAATGGCAACCTTTGCCTGATGCCTCGGTACTCCGCGGCTGCGCTTGCCCCCTTTGCACCAAAGAGGAAAGGAGGACACTGCGCGGGCTGGCACCCGCCTGGCGCCCTTGGTCGTCATGGCTTGCGTCACAGGCACCTCGTGAGGTACCCCGCCTTGATCTCTCCGCCTCCTCGCGAGCCAGCCTGATGAGGCCGTGCCTGAGGAAGCTCCGCGTCGTCCGCCCCGCAAGGCTTGGCCCCTCGCGAGGGTCTTGGGTATGTGTTGGTGAAGATGGGCCGTGTTAGGCCCCCTTTGAGCCACACCACAGGCCGCAGGCAGGCAAGTCTGGGGACCCCCATTCCCAGAACGCCGACAGTAGCCCCCGGGCCCAAGGCGCGCCCGGACTTGGCCGTGCAGGGAGGCGGAAGGGCAAGAGCGAAGCGCCGCGGGCCCTAATAGCCTGCAGCCTTGGGCGCCGCGTGGTGGTTGATTGGACGTGGGCGCCTCCACTTCCCCATGGCGCCTCGGCAACTGCGCGGACTGGACAAGTCCCTGCATGCAAAGTGGGTCATGATTACCTGCGATCGTGGAGGTCTGCGGTTGGCCTTCGCCGGCCATAAGTACGGAAGAGCGCGCGTCCTTCCAGTCCATCCCTCCTTGCTTCTCCTTCTTCCCGGTCCTTGCTCCATCTTGCTGTGATGGCTCCGATCCGCCGGTTCTCGACGGCTGAGAAGGGGAAGGCTCCCCGAGAGGAACCAGACCCGCTCCCGCCGAAGAAATGGCTCGTCCTCTGTGGCCCGGACGAGGGGGCCCATCAGGTGGTGTTGAGGCCTTGGTGCGAGCGGGCACCGTCGGGGTTCCCGCTTCCCTTGTACGCCCACATCGAGGGCCCTGAAGGAGCTGATGCTGATCGCCACGGGCTGCGCCGCCGTCGGTGTCGACGAGTCACGAAGGTGTGGGTCGTCCCCCCTGGGGTCCACACTGAGGGCTCCTCCCGAGAGTTCGTGCTCCACGTCGCCATGCCTCCTTAGTCTTGGATTCGCCTTCCTCCCTTCTTCGCCTCCATCATCCCGTGGGAGAACTCCTGGAGCTTTGGCTGCAGCACGCCGGCTGCTGCACCCTCGCGACCGAGGTAGAGGTCGCGGACATTGCCCCGGGCGAGGTCTTCATGACTCGGGGCTGGGGCGAAATCGCCCGGGTTTACAGGGCAAGAGGCGTCCTCGCGATCCACTTGGAGTACGACGGTGCTTCGGTGATGTTCTTCGAGGTCTTCGATGCGAACGGGCGCCGACTGGAGTGCTGCCCCGGAAGAGGTGGCCAGGACCCTGCTGCGGCAAGGACTGGGCCCGCCAACCGCTCCCTTGGCGGCTCCTCAGGCGGTGGAGGCGTCGGAGGTTCCAGCGACTCCGTCGAGCTCTTCGCGACTCCGGAGACGAGCGACGACAGCTACGAGCCCCCGAGCCGGCGCCGCTCCCGAAGCAGGGCGGGCTCGTCAGGCCGCCGTCGACTCTGATCTGGATGGGGTTGGCGCCGGTGCTTGACGGCCCACTGTTGATGATGGTGTCTTTTGCAGGGGTGCGCGTAGTTAGTGTTCCTTTAGGATCTGTTCCCTGCGAGGAATCAAAGACGCGTCCCGTGGGGGCTTGTAAGGTCCCTCTAATCCTATTTTGTTAATATACCCCTTGTCGTAGAATTGTGCAAGTTGCTCATTCCGTCTTAGCTCAGTCCTCCCTTTCAAACCTCACGAGGGCTTGGTGCTCTGCACCGATAGGTCCCAGTCCCAAGGCGGCTTCAACCGTCGCCGGTATGCCAGGTCGCGATGCCGTGGTCAAGGCCAGGAGGTGAGCGACCCAAAGTCCGGTAAGAGACCCTGAGTCGCGATGCTCAGGAGGTCCCCTTTGGCGCTCAAGCAGCCGTCGTTCAGTGAGAAAGGAGAGCGTCGTCGCTAACACGGGATTGCATTACGTGTGGGGATGATGCCACGGTAGCTGGCGCTTCCGGGTGGTGACTTATCTCGAGAATCAGGGGCCGCTCTCTGGTGTGTCGCCGGGTCCGTGCATCGGCAGGCGCGAGGTTGCTCGGCGAGGTCCTTGTGTGTCCCTCCCCTCTCGCCCTTGGTCCCCTTTCTGCTCTACGTCCTCGGGTCCCGGCCCTCGAGCGAGTCTCAGCCGTCGCTGGTATGCCAGGTCGCGATGCCGTGGACAAGGCCAGAGGGTGAGGGCTGGAGAGCCAGTAGGAGCCCTGAGTCGCGATGCTCAGGCACCCCCCCTTTAACGTACAAGTGGTTCGCGCGGACGAGAGTGAGGGAAACACCGCAAGGGCCTCGCCTGACGCAGCTCCTTCAGGAGACCCTGTAAACCCATCATAGAAAAAGAAACAAGGGGGTTGCCATGACAATTGATAGTCAGCCGTTGGTTGCTTCCGAGGGGTAATGAGGCACCGAAGGCTTGACGAGGTGGCGCCATGCGGGGCTGTCGCGGCCAGAGCTCAGCCATTCAGGTTTGTCGGTGTTGCAGGGACGGACCCATGCGCAAGCGTCGTGCCGTTTGGGAGCAGTTCCGTCAGTTGAGCGGGCAACTAGGTCAAGGACATTAGCCACGAAGGAGTGGATTCATTTAAATAGATGCTGGGAAGGCGGACATCACTGGGTCAGGCTCGAGCGACTTGGGAATGATGCAGCCTGAGGGGCGCCCCCAACGAGGTAAGCTAATAACATGAAATGAAAGGGATGCATGCCGCAGGGACAGACCCACGCGGCCTGAGAATAATGCAGCCCTGGGGGAGGGGGCGCTCCCAGCTGGAAATGAAACTTGAAAGATGTCACCTGATGATGTTGAGGATGAAGGACTGCTGGTGTAGCAAACTCGGTGTGCAGCGGAAGCCGATCCTCATGAGCCCCCAGGCCCAGGGGCCTCGGGAGGCTCCGGAGGCGCTGGTGGCTCCTCGCGGACCATCTCCATCTCCGCCAGGGCTGCGGAATGCCTGGCCTCCCGTGCCTCTGTGGCGCCCCTCATGAGCCGCTAGTGCGTGGCAGCCGCGTTCGGTAAGCCGTAAGGCATGCGAACGTAGCTGTGGGGTGGACCTCCGCAGCGCCCCACTCACGAGGGCCAGAGGCGCTCCAGAGAGGCGACTCGGTTGAGCCCTGGTATGTCGATGCAGACGCGCAGCCCACCATCCTCGCCTAGATGGGGAGACACTACTGGTAGGCGGCGGCCGCCTTTCATGACTCTTGACTCCTGTAGCTCCTGAATGGCCTTGCTAACGAACTCCTGAGGGTCTGGCTTTCCTCGCCTTGCTCCTTCTTGAGGGAAACGTGCTTCGAAACATGCCTCCATGTGGTGCCCAAGCGCCTCCCTCGTGACCCTAGCTAGGTCGGTGGCCCTCCAGGGGAGAGCCCCCGAGCCCTGCCTGAGGAGGGCGCCGGGCGCGCTTTCCTATGCAATGGAAGGAGGTTCCCCCTGGGCAGGAACAGGCCCAGAGGGGCCTACCTCCTGAGGGGCCGGGCCGGACGAGGTCTTCTTCTTCTTGTGGGTGGTCTCGGGGAGCTTCCTGCTTCCGCGATTCGGGTCTTCCAGTGACACGGCCTGAAAGGCTCGTTCTAGGGAACACACCGCGTCCTTCCCTTCACAGGGCACCGTGATGACTCCGCCACTTCCTGGCATCTTGAGGACGTTGTAGCCATGGTGAGTTACGGCCATGAACTTGGCCAGTGCTAGGTACCCAAGGATGGCGTTGTACGGCAGGCGAATGTGAGCGACGTCGAAGTCGATGAGCTCAGTGCGGTAGTTATCGCGTGCCCCGAAGGTGACAGGGAGGTGGACCTGCCCAATCGGGACCGTGGAGCCATCGGTGATTCCGGAGAAAGGCTTGGTTGGCTGAAGCTGGCTGTAGGGCACTTGGAGATTGTTGAATGTTTCCACGGACAGGATGGTGAGCCCTGCCCGCCATCGATGAGGGTCTTGGTGACCACCACGTTGCTGATGATTGAGGAACAAAGCATCGGGAGGACTCCAGCAGTAGCTGCACACTTGAGCTAATCTTCTGAGCTGAACGTGATGGCGCACGCCGACCAGCTGATAGGGCGCGTGGCTTCGAGCCTGGGGAGGACTGCATTCACTTCGCGGGCGAACTGCTTGAAGATGCGTTGAGAGGCTGGGGCTTGAGCCCCGCCTAGGATGCAGGCGATCGCGCGCGGCTCCTTGAAGCCCCAGCCCCCTCATCCTGGTGGCGGTCCTCGTTTCTCCTTGGCTGCGGCGGTAGCGGTGGGAGGCCTGCGTTGCCTTGCGGGCGATCCTCGCGAGGCTGATCCCTCCAGTCTCCCTCACGAGGCGGGTCTTGCCAGCGATCCTCGCGAGGTTGATCGCACCACCCTTGGCGCGGGCCACGGTCTTCCCAGCATCCTGCGTTCCTTCCTCCTCCTCGACCGTAGCCCCGGTCACCGCGGTTGGGCAACGGCTGATCCTTCCTTCTCGCACGGCTCGGAGCTCTTGACATTCGTTGGTGTTGTGGGTGTGGAGGTCGTGGTACACATAGTACCGACTGCCCTTGGAAGGTTTGGGCTGATCTCTGCCCCGCTTGGTGTCTGGTTCTTCTGCGAGCACGGCAGCTCCCTTGCGCTTCGCATCCTTGGCCTTGGGCTTCTTCTCTTCTGGGTCTGCGGCAGGCAGCTCGAGGAGGGAGAGAAGACCTTCCTCAGCCCTGGCGCACTTGGTTGCCAAGTTGAACAGCTCCAAGGAAGTGCACAGGTCTTCATGCATCGCCAGCTCCTCCTTCATCTTGACGTCGCGCACGCAGTCGGAGAAGGCTGAGATGATGGCCTCCTCAGTCACCTTGGGAATCTTGAGGCATGTGTTGTTGAAGCGCTGGATGTACTTCTGCAGGGTATCCCCGGGTTGTTGCTTGATGCAGCGCATGTCGCTCGCGGTGGGTGGCCGGTCGCGAGTACCTTGGAAGTTGGCGATGAAGCGGGTGCACATCTCGTCCCAAGAGGAGATCGTGCCCGGAGCCAGGTTCAGGAGCCAGGTGCGGGCCCCGTCCTTGAGCACCATGGGAAACCAGTTCGCCATGACCTTCTCGTCTCCATTGGCAGCTTCGATGCCCAGCTCGTAGAGCTGGAGGAACTCCACAGGGTCAGCCGTGCCGTCGTAACGAGGAGGTAGGTTTGGCTTGAACTTGCCGGGCCACGCGACGCTGCGTAGCTCGGTGGTGAAGGCGCGGCAGCCTGCTGTGGCCACGGGAGGCCTTAGGTGACGGAGGGCTTGGTCCTGCATGTCCCCACGCGCTGCAGCGCGGGGTCTTGACGTGCGGGAGCAGGAGCATGGTTGCGACGTGCTGGAGCAGGGAGCGCCCGGGCAGCTTCTTGCGGGCGAGGGACTTCTGGGCAGCTCTGCTCTTGCCGCGGTGGCACCTGACGGAGCGGGTTCCGCCCAGGGACCACGCGCCTTGGAGCCATGGCGCCTTCCTGAGTAGGAGGCAGCCGGGGCGCCGCCGGAGCTTCGTCGCCCGTGCGAGGTGGGGTGCGGTGCAGCGGAGCGGACGGTGCAGGAGAGCCCCCTGTGGCGCGGACAAGCTCGGCGACGCGGTCAAGCCATTCTTCGTAGACGTCGTCGACGAGACGGTAGCGCAGGAGCTCGTTTGCCGCGATGAGCGTAGCTCGAGCCTCCATGGGTGCACGGAGCGTGCGGGACGAAGAACCAGCCGGGGTGAGCGAGGAAGTTGCGGTGCGGCCGTCTTGCCGCACGGACGGATGCTGAGACGATGCTTGCTGCTCGTCCCCCGCCGGGCCGGTGGCGGCGTTGATGGCAGGTGACGGGGAACGTCGAGGACGCCCGCCGACAGGAGCCGTCTGGGCGACGCGGGAAGCGAGAGCGGCCTAGCGCTCGGCGCGGGCCCGACGAGCGTCAGACATGGGCGCGATGGTCGGAGGAGAATAGGGTGGTGGAAGACAAATTCCGGTGCACCCCTACCTGGCGCGCCAAATGTCGGATTTCGGGTTCCGGCAGACCCTTGAGGTTCGAACACTGGGGCGCGCACGGAGATTTCGCCTCCTACCTACCTGCACCCCTCCGCCTCGCTAAGATCTAAGCTATGGAAAGAACAACACAAGAGACACAGGGTTTATATTGGTTCGGGCCACCATTGTGGTGTAACACCCTACTCTAGTGTGTGGTGTGGTGGATTGCCTCTTGGGCTGATGATGATGAACAATACAAGAAAGAACAGCCTCGTGAGGGTCTGTTCTTGGCTGGGGCGATGAACTGCTGGGAGGAGTTCAGTCACCCTTCTCTCTCTCTCTCAACCTCTCACCCCCTCACCGAGCTGCTTCCATCCTGCGGGTGGCTGGTCTTATTTATAGAGGCCCTGGCCCTCTTCCCAAATATCGAGCGGGAAGGGAGCCAACAATGGTGGGCTAATTTGGAAGGGGACAACTAGTACCAGTTATCCTGACAAAAGTAGTCTTCGCCTGCACAAAGCTCTGGTGGTGACGCCGTCTTGGGCTCCACGATGACCTCCGGCTTGCAGTCCTCTGGGTCTTGGTCTTGTTGCACCGAAATGGCAACCTTTGCCTGATGCCTCAGTACTCCACGGCTGCGCTTGCCCCCTTTGCACCAAAGAGGAAAGGAGGACACTGCTTGGGCTGGCACCCGCCTGGCGCCCTTGGTCGTCATGGCTTGCGTCACAGGCACCTCGTGAGGTACCCCGCCTTGATCTCTCCGCCTCCTCGCGAGCCAGCCTGATGAGGCCGTGCCTGAGGAAGCTCCGTGTCGTCCGCCCCGCGAGGCTTGGACCCTCGCGAGGGTCTTGGGTCTGTGTTGGTGAAGATGGGCCGTGCTGGGCCCCCCTTTGAGCCACGCCGCAGGCCGCAGGCAGGCAAGTCTGGGGACCCCCCTTCCCAGAACACCGACAAACTCCAAATCCTGCGTGGCATAATTCAACTCATGAGGCTTTAGTTGTCTTGAGGCATATGAAACAACTCTCCCTTCCTGCATAAGCACTACTCCAAGTCCTCGACGTGAAGCGTCACAATACACCTCATAATCCTTGGTCTGGTCTGGCAAAATCAACACTGGTGAGGTAACCAAACGCTTCTTCAACTCTTGGAAAGGAGCTTCACATTCCTCCGTCCATATGAACTTGGTATCTTTCTTTAATAACTCCATCATAGGCTTCGCAATCTTTGAGAAATTCTCAATAAATCTCCGGTAGTATCCTGCGAGTCCAAGAAAACTCCGGATCTCTCCAACTATTGTTGGGGCTTCCCACTTGGTCACGGTTTCCACTTTAGTGGGATCAACTGCTATACCTTCTCCGGATATAACATACCCGAGGAATCCTACTTCCTTCAATTAAAACTCACATTTGCTGAACTTGGCATATAATTGATGTTCTCTGAGCTTTCCAAGTACCAAACGCAAATGCTCCTTATGTTCCTCTTCATTCTTCGAGTAAACTAGGATATCATCAATCAACACTATGACGAACTTATCCCAAAACTCCATAAATACTTTGTTCATCATGTTCATAAAATAGGCAGGGGCGTTAGTCAGACCAAACGACATAACGGTATACTCATACATCCCATACCTGGTGGTAAAAGCTATCTTCGGAATATCATGTTCTCGAATCTTCAACTGGTGGTATCCTGATCGCAGATCGATCTTGGAAAATACCTTAGCTCCTTGCAATCGATCAAACAGATCATTGATCATTGGTAGTGGGTACTTGTTCTTGATCGTTACTTCATTCAATCCTCCATAATCAACAACCATCCTTAACAATCCATCCTTCTTGTCCACTAGTAGTACTGGCGATCCCCAAGGCAAAGAACTTGGGCGAATATATCCTTTATCCAGTAACTCCTTAATCTGCTTCTTAATTTCCACCAAATCCTTTGCTGGCATCCTATATGGTCTCTTTGATATTGGCCCTGTGCCTGGCAATAGCTCAACCAAAAACTCAATATCACTATCCGGTGGCATGCCTGGCAACTCCTCTGGAAAAACATCAGGAAAATCCCTTACCACTGGTACTTCCTCCTACACAACTCATGTTAGGAAATTTACTTGAGTCCTCTTTGGCACATGCCGGGATACATACTTGAACCTTTTCCCTTCTGGTGTGGTAAGCAAAATTGACTTGCTAGCACCCTCAATATTCCCTTCATACTTTGGTAACCAATCCATGCCTAATATCACATCCAATCCTTGAGATTCCAACACTATTAGGTCTGAGGGAAAAACATAGTTACCAATCCTTAATGGTAACCGATCACACCATTGACTAGCCACATACTCTGCTCCAGGCGAGGTTACTAACATGGGTGACCTAAGGGCTTGGGTTGATAGGTTATACATATCCACAAATCCCCTTGAGATGTATGAATGCGATGCACTAGTATCAAAAAGAACGAGTGAAGTAAATGACTTAACCAAAAACTTACCTATTACTGCATCAGGTTGAGCTTCAACCTCCTCCACGTTAACGTGGTTCACCTGTCCCCTGTTGAAAGGGTTCGGCTTCTTCCCAGAACTTCCATTGCCATTTTGGCCTTCAGGACATTCATTGGCATAATGTCCGGTCTTCGAACACTTAAAGCAAGTGACTTGGCTTAAGTCCTTCTTGGTTGGGGTTGATGGGTTGGTGCGGTTCTGGCCGTTGCTTCCACCATTGCCATTACCATTCTTGGCGCCATTGTGATTGTGCGAGCTACCTCCTCCATGGGTATGCTGAAAATGTCCTCCCGTTCTAGGGGTAAAACGTGGCTTCTGCTGAGCTCCTGAATTGTACTTTCCTTGTCCATACTTCCTCTTGCGATTCTCAATTTGCTGCTGCTTCCCTTCAATCATAAGAGCACGATCTACCAACTCCTGGTAGTTGTCGAAGGTTGCCACCATCAACTGCATGCTCAACTCATCATTCAGTCCTCCCAGAAACTTCTCCTGCTTAGCTGCATCCGTAGCTACGTCATCCGGGGCATAACGTGCTAACTTACTAAAGTCCTCCACATACTGGCCAACTGTCCGTCCTCCTTGGCGCAAGTTGTGAAACTCACGCTTGTTCATGGCCATAGCTCCTGCTGAAACATGGGCAGTACGAAAAGCCTGCTGAAACTAGTCCCATGTGACAGTGTCGACTGGGGAAGTGGCGGTGAAATTCTCCCACCATGATGCTGCGGGTCCTTCAAGATGATGTGCGGCAAACTTCACCTTCTCCGCATCTGTGCATCCTGCTGTGGTCAACTCCCTAGTTGTCTTGCGGAGGCAATCATCTGCTACTATCGGCTCGGTGCTACTTGAAAACACCGGCGGATTCAGCCTAAGAAAACGGGCTAAGTGGTCAACAGGTGGTGGTGGTGGTGGGTTGTTGTTGTTGTTTCCCTGATTCTGATTCTGGACTAGCAACTGCATCAATGTGTTCTGCTGCTGGATCAACTGGGTGAGCTCCAGTGGAAAGACAAATCCGGGGTCACGTCTCGGAGGCATCTGAGGGTTTAGAAAAGATGAGATATAAGAATAGAGGGGGTCTAAAGAGAAAACACTACCCATATGCACATGAGGCAAAAGCAAACAATTCACTTCATTCAATCAAATAAGGGCATACAATTGATCTAACTATCACAAAAGTGCTCGGACTACTATATTTACATGGTGGACTACTACTACTGATGAGGTGGTCTACTAGAAATATTCTACGGTTGTTGACTCAATGATATCTGCTCCAGCTTCATCAACATAGTCATCATCGCTACTATTTGGTTCCGACTCGGTGCCGTCGATGATGATGTAGTCTTCCAGGCTAATCTCCTGGGGTTCTTCGTCTTCATCTACTGGCGTAGGGCCTCCCATAAATATTCCAATCTTCTTTGTTAGGTCGGCATTCTTATCCACCAATACCTCAATTTCCTCTTCATAATCTTCACGTGTAGCCTTGAGTTCTTCCTCTAGTTCCTTGATTCTAGTCTTAGGCTTCTTCAGATCTATCATGTCGGCGCACATCTGGTTCTCCTGTCATCGAATGTGCTGGTTTAACTCCTGGATAAAAGCTGCGATTGATCTATCCTTCCTGGTGCTGATCATCTCCCAGTGTTCATCTCGGCGCCTACAAATCTGGTAGATAGTATCCTTGAGATCCTTGCGGTAGACTTCTCCAATGCGTCCCATGGCGATGTGAGCTGCCATGCTCTTTCCTAGACTCCAAGTTGGTGCATCAAAAGAAAACTCTATGGGCTCAGTGACTGGCATGAACGTCCTTCCTGGAACTTGAACTTGAATCATCCAGCGCTCTTCTTCAGGTAAAGTGGCATTGTAGGTTCCCGTGAAGCATGGTACTCCTATGTTCAGGTATCTAGTGACTTCCTTCAAGTGACGTCCAAAGGGTGTATCTTCATCCGGTTGCGTGAACTTGTTCCCAACATCCGCCATCCTAAAGAGTAGAAAAGATGAGAGGTCAGAAGAGAAGAGAGTGAATAGTGATCTAGGTCTTTAGCTTAGTGGTCGTGTCCTACAGTCAGCGTGTGCACTGATACCATCTCTGTAGCGACCAGACCTCAAACAGTTTGATCTCTGTGCTCCATTGTCATCCCTGGATCAGTAATGCTAACACCACACAGTACTCGGAGGATTTATAGCAGAGTAGCAATCACACACTTATTACATCGAGTGTCTCAGAAGAGAACTTATTACAATACATATGGCTTAAGGCCATCTAATAACGATAACAGCGGAAGGCTTGGAAGATAAGTGAGTCCATCAACTCCGACGGCATCACTGAGTATAGAACCACGACCTAAAAACTCCTTAATCGTCGTCTGAAAAAGTCTGCAACATTAACGTTGCAGCCCGAGACGGGTCAGCACATGGAATATGCTGGCAAGGTAACACATAGAGAGTAATGGAATGAAACATCTATACTATATGCATATTTGGCTGGTGGAAAGCTCTATGGTTACAGTTTTGCATAAAGCCAATTTTTCCCTACTTCAAAGGAATAAAATTTATTTAACTATTATGGTGGTTGTTAAACATTGAGAATGGTTGACAGCATTCTCAATCCCAATTAAACATCATCATTACATAACACAACAAAATTAATTTAGAGTAACATGTTGAGATTCACACGATAATCTAGGTACTAGATACTCAAGATGTCCATAACTGGGGACATGACTAACCATGATTAGTTTATTACACTCTGCAGAGGTTTGCGCACTTTTCCCCACAAGACTCGATCGCCTCCGTTTGGTTTCTCGCACTACAGGGTGTTTGAGAAGACGGATAACCGAGACATAGTCTTTCAGAAGCGCTAGCACCTTACGATCGGGTAGACCGTACCACCTACATCCCCTACATCTGCTAGTCTACCACTGTAAGAGTTCGCACGACTTAGTCAACTATGCTAGAGCCCATAATAGCTTGTGGCTGCACACGGAAGTTTCTAGCATGAATAGTCTCATGATCCCTTTGAGCCTGGGTGGCGGTCCAAAAGAAAACAGGCAAGTCCTGGAATACCCAGGTGCCTCAATCCACCCAGATGTGTGTTTAAGTTGCCACCTTAGATAAACTATTAATTAACAATCTCACATCTGTCATGGATATCGCTCACCCAATCCACGTCTACTAGCATAGCATGGCATAATAAGCAAACGTAGAAGTAACTCCCAAAGGTTTGATAATAAACAGGTAATAGGTACTACCTCATCTACTTCCCATCCCACAATTTAATTAGATCCTAATCATGCAATGTGTGAGGATTGATCTAATGCAATAAAACTAGGTAGTAGAAAAGGTATGATCAAAGTGTTACTTGCCTTGCTGATGATCCGCGAAACCTAACGATTCAAAGTAATAGGCGGCGCACTCCGGGTATTCTATCATAGACAAACAAACAAGCATACAATAAGTACTCATCTAATGCACAGGTAAAACTCAAATAAGAGATCTAACCAGAAGATTCAACTTAAGAAGTCCGATTGGCAAAAGAATCAAATCGAACGAAGCAACGAAAGTCAAACGATGAAAAAAACAACTTCGTTCTAGTAATCTGGATCTAGGGCAAATTTTACAGTAGCAAAATCTTGTTTAAGTTGGTTAAACAGATAGAGGGTTTCGAGACGAAACTCTAGGTGCTTGAATCGTCTGATTCCGATAAACGAGCGAAAAGTTATACTAAAACGAAAATCGGATCAGGAATCGCGATCAGAAAAATCGCGGATTTAATCCAAGGAAAAGAAAAATGACGAACACCGATTCTTTTCTCTTTTTTTTGGCACGGAAAACGAGGCACGACGAACCTCGGCGGCGGGATCCGGCGGCGGCGGCGGACGTCGGCGGCGGTGGTGGCGGCGGCGGCTAGGGCGGCGGCTGGGCTGGGGGCTGGCTAGGGTTTCCCTCGGGGTGGGCTGCCTTGGCTTATAAAGGCCCCCCCCCC